>NC_045558.1:59728014-60050514 GCF_009769535.1 Thamnophis elegans | reverse complement strand
TGCAAAATATCTTTACTTAATGCTGGTCTATGACCAGAATAAAGATTTGATTTGAAATGCCTTCAAAAATACTAATATGTTTATGATTTATTTAAAATGCTATCATAACTGTTTTAATGAATAGTATTTTACAAATGCTGCTTATCAGCAACTATTAGTGCTTTAGTTCTTTTCTTTATATTTCACATATCAAATTTCACATACACAAGAATAATAATCTATATATTATTGTACTTTATCATTTTAAACATTGTAACCACTACCCAATGTACTTTCTTCTAAATTGGTGGAGACAACAGTCATGCATGGGTTAACTCAGTCAGTAATCAATAGAACTGAGTCTACCAAAGTGATGTCATCACCTCTGAGGAGCATGCTCCCGCTTTTTAGACTCAGTTCCATTGGAACTGGCTGTGCTAATTGCTTTCTCCTCAACTATTTTTTTAAACAAAATTGGATATTTTAATTGGATTTAGTCGGTTTTAATTGGATTTATCAAAATTACTAAGCAAATTGGTCCTTCTAAATTGTCTCTCTGGTCTGGGCTCCTTTAAAATCTCTCAATAGCCCTTGGGGCTGGAGATTAAGCCTGCCTAATTGCAGGCTTGCCTGTGAAAGCCTCCGGGCTTCTGCGGCTTTAAAATTTCACCAGAAGCAGCTGAAATCGTCAGGAGACTCCAATCTCCTTAGAGGGGAAATCCCAGGCCTTGCTAGCTGCGCTGCTAATTGCCACCGCCGCCTCCAGGAGCCTCCGAATGCCACGGGGAGCCTCATAGCAGCAGAGCCTCCTGCCAGTGAAATAACAATGCAGCTGCCTCCGCACCTGCCCATCATCGCTCCGGCAAGCTCTAAAGGTCTGCAACTTGTTTCCTGGCTCCTCAACCTCTCCGCAGGGCCTAAAAAGCCCATTTGCATTGCGAGGCCTCGGCTACCTCGTGGCGCCGGCCCATAGGCTCTGCAGCCTCAGTGGCTGTTAATTTTGGTGCGAAGATCATCCGGTGGCCATTTTGAATCAAGGAACTGTGAGTACTGACTATGGCCTCCTCTCCTACACTGGAGCCTCAATTGCCTCCTACCTCCTTGGCCCCTGCCCCTACCACCGAACCCCCTGCTCCTTGAGGCCATAGGCGCAGGTCTGCTCAGACTGCCAACATAGACACACACCCCCGGGACCCCAGGCCTAATCAGGGGGATGTGCAGTATCCATCTCTTCAAGAGGATGACAAGGCACCTCAGGCCCTGGCTAAGAAGGCCAAGTCTATGACCAAACATGCTGAACCTCGCATATTCCAGGATCAAGGGTCTATTCATTCCAGTCCCCCCCCCCACACTGATTTTTCTTCAGATTCAGAGGATGACCTCTCCCCTGCTGCATCCATCCTGCAGCCTGAGGAGGCTAGGGGCACAGACGCCTTAGCCAACAGTGGGGACGATTCAGATTGTGGCAGGAGCATTACTCCTGATGAGGATCCCCTCTACCGGGGAAATATTTCTCCCACTCCCTGCCAGCGCCATTCTTACTCGCCAGGCATGGCTGATATGATCTCTGAGGCCATAGAACATGGTATTGCAGCCGGCCTTAAACACAGGTCCTCTAATCGTTCTGCTTCTCGCAGGTCTGCTTCTTCCTCTAGTTCCAGGCGCAGAGATAGTGATCTCTTGGCTTCTTCACATGAGCTGCTTGGCACTTCCAATCAACCATCGGTGTTAAGGGAAGAGGAATGCCCTGCAAGAGACTCGGATCTCTCGGAGGATGAAGGCCTACCTCCCGACCCTCCTCCCTTTGTTGGTTTGTTGATGTCTTTCATTATCTCCTTTTCAAGGCCAAAAAGATCGCAGCCATTCCCTCTCCAAAAGCACCTCAGAGTTTGGAAGCTGACAAGGCTGACACCACCGACCCACTCTTCATCCAGCCTACGGTGGAAAAGGAGGTGATTCCATCACCACGGTTCTTCATAGACGTTGTCCAGAATCAATGGGCTTCTCCAGGTACCAGATCCCTTCCCAATGCTTCAAACAAGCACCTGTACAATGTCGCTCCTGACCTCATCAAGGCTTTGGAGGTACCGTCTATTGATTTACCAGTAATTGCCCTTTCCTCCCCCAATGCAGCCTCAGCAGCGCCGGGGGAAGCTCTGCGACCGGAAGACAAGAGATTAGAAGGGGGTGTGAGTCCCTTCTTTTGAAGTTGGACCTAGGGGTTCAAGTGAGCTTGTTTCTGACGTACCTACCTCCTAGCTGCATCACAACAGCCCTCCCTGCGCTCCTGGAGTCAGTAGCTGGGTTGGCAGTTGAGTTTCCCAGACTGTTAGTACTGGGGAATTTCAACCTGCCGTCCCTAGGCGAACACTCTGATGGGGCCCAGGAGTTCATGGCTTTCATGACAGCCATGGACTTGACCCAGGTAATTCAGGGTCCGACTCATAGAGCGGGACACACACTCAACCTAGTGTTTCTCTCAGGGCAGTGGAGACGTGATCTTGAGTTAAGGGGAGTAGACATCTCGCCCTTGTCATGGTTGGATCACTCCCTGTTGAGGCTTGATTTTTGGAAGCTACTCCCCCACCGCAGGGAGGTGGAACTGATTAAGTGGTTCCGCCCCAGGCACCTGATGGACCCATTGGGATTTCAGAAGGAGCTTGGGGACATACCTGACTCTCTTGCCCACAATTCGACAGAGTCCTTGGTCGCCGCCTGGAATACAGCGGCGACTGACGCCCTAGATCGGATTGCGCCTTTGCGGCCTCTCCGCAGCAGTGGATCCAGGAGGGCACCTTGGTTTACTGAGGAACTCCGGGAGGTGAAGCACCAAAAGAGATACCTAGAGGTTGGAGGGCTAGCAACTCCGAATCTGACCGAATACTACTAAGAGCCTTTATTAGGACTTATTTAGTGGCGATACAGGCAGCAAAATGTGCACATTTTCCCCCTCTTATTGCGTGCGCAGAATCTCACCCAGCCACCCTGTTTAGGATAACCCATTCCCTCCTGAAAGGGGGGGAAACGGGGGATGCCTTACAGGGACGAGCTGAGGAGTTTGCTCAGTTTCTGTCAGACAAAATTGCTCAGATTCGGACAGACCTGGACTCCATTTGGACAGAACCAGCAGAGATGCCGAGGGAGGGTCTTGTTCAGACTTTCTGGAATGAGTTCCAGCTTGTCACTCCTGATGAAGTGGACAAGGCCATGGGAGCGATGAGTGCCTCCACCTGTTTACTGGATCCGTGCCCCTCCTGGCTGGTTTCGACCAGCAGGGAGGTAACACGAGGCTGGCTCCAGAGAATTACGAATGCCTCCTTGCAGGAGGGATCTTTTCCACAGCCTCTGAAGGAGGCGGTGGTGAGAACCCTCCTCAAGAAGCCTTCTCTGGACCCAGCTAGTCTCCAACCTCCCTTTTTTAGGGAAGGTTGTTGAGAAGGTGGTCGCCCTCCAACTCCGACGGTCCTTGGATGAAGCAGATTATCTAGACCCTTTTCAGTCTGGTTTCATACCTGGTTACTGTGCCGAAACCGCTTTGATCGTACTGACTGATGATCTCTGGTGGGCCAGGGATAGAGGGCATTCCTCTATCCTTGTGCTCCTTGACCTCTCAGCAGCCTTCGATACTATCGACCATGGTATCCTTCTGCAACGGCTGGAAGAGGTGGGAGTGGGAGGCACCATTTTATGGTGCTTCTCCTCTTACCTCTCCGACAGGTCGCAGTCAGTGTTGGTCAGAGGACAGAGGTCGACTCCTAGGCCCCTCAATTATGGGATGCCGCAAGGGTTGGTCTTGTCCCCCCTCCTATTTAATATCTACATGAAACCACTGCGTGAGATCATTCGCCAGCACGGGATTAAATACCACCAGTATGCGGACAACACTCAGTTGTATCTGTCCGCCCTGTGCCAACTCAGTGTAGCGGTGGAAGTGATGTGCCAGTGCCTGGAAGCTGTTAGGGTCTGGATGGGAGCGAATAAACTCGCACTCAATCCTGACAAGACCGAAGGGCTGTGGATGTTGCCCCCCAACGGCAGTCCAGATAGTCCGTCCTTAAGCCTGGGAGGAGAAAATTTGCTCCCCTCAGAGAGGGTCCGCAACTTGGGGGTCCTCCTGGATCCACAGCTGACTTTGGAACATCACCTGTCGGCTGTGACCAGGGGCCCTTTGCCCAGGTTCGCCTGGTGCACCAGTTGCGACCGTATTTGGACTGGGGGGCACTTCAAACAGTCACTCACGCCCTCATCACCTCAAGACTAGATTACTGTAATGCGCTCTACTTGGAGCTGCCCCTGAAAAGTGTTCGGAGACTACAATTAGTCCAGAAAGCAGCCGCACGAGCGATATTGGGCGTACCAAGGTACACCCATACTATACCTATCCTCCGCGAGCTGCACTGGCTTCCAATTGGTCTCCGAGCATGATTCAAGGCGCTGGTTATCACCTTTAAAGCCCTACATGGCCTAGGACCCGGATACCTACGAGACGGTCTCCTGCCGCATACCTCCCTAAGACCAATAAGATCGCACAGGATGGGCCTTCTCCAGGTGCCTTCAGCTGGACAATGCCGGCTGGCGACACCTCGGAGCAGGGCCTTCTCTGTTGCCACTCCGGCCCTATGGAATGAGCTACCCTCAGAGATCTGGACCCTACCCACTCTCATGGCCTTCCGTACAGCTATTAAAATCTGGCTTTTCCAGAAAGCCTGGAGCTGTTGACCTCTTGATTGAGGTCCAGCCCCCTTTGATTGGGTGCATGTTGCGTTTTCTTCTTAATATTGCTGTATGTTATTGTTTTAATCCTTTTTTAACATTTTTCATTTCTTTAAGCCGCCCGGAGTCCTCCGGGATTGGGCGGCCTATAAATTCAATAAATGAAATGAACAAACTCTTGTCAAGGGTCACCAGGCCTCAGCTTTGGCTGTTCGAGGAGGCACCTCAGCTTCCTTCTTTAGTTGCTCCGCTCTCCTATGGCTGAGACACCTCCAGCCTCACCTTCCGGCCAGTGATTCCAGGGCTCACAGGGACATTAAAAAAATTAAGGCGGCCCTGGAATACACAGCAGATGCCTCCTTGGACGTGGGCCAATTTGCTTCCAAGTCCATCGCATCCTCCATCTCCACCCACCGGCTCCTCTGGCTAAAACAGTGGCAGGCTGAGCCATGGGCCAAGTTGAGACTTGCTTCCACCCCCTATTCTGCATCTCTTCTCTTTGGCCCGCCACTAGAACCCCTTCTGGTAGAGTCCAAAGATAAGAGGAAGTTTCCCTAACCAGCCACCAAAAAACAGGGTCTTGACGAAACTTCTGTCAGTTGTAGCAGCCCATCTGTGAGCCAGGCTTCTGCTAACTGGGCGACATCCTTTTGTTGTCCAGGTCACGCACCCAGGCCCTCGTGGACCTCCAGGACACCTTCAGGTTTTAGGGGAAGTGGGGATCTCCATCAAACAGGAGAAGAGTCACTTCGTCCCCACTCCTCACCTAGTGCACCTGGGAGCCCTCATAAATTCCTCTCAAGGCAAGGTCTTCCTGTCCCAGGACCACCAGAGCAGTCTCAGAGAGTTAGCCAAAGAGATATGAAGGAGGCAGTCGGTCCCTCTTTTTCAGCTATCTCAACTGCTGGGGAAGATAGTCTCCTGCTTCTCCATCGTCCCTTGGGCACGGCTTCTCAGCCGCTGCCTCCAGTGGTTTCTTCTGCCATTCCAGAAGACCAACAGCAGCTGTTCCTCAGTGAAGGTCCTCCTGACCCCGGAAGTCTTGTCATCCCTGGAATGGTGGATCTCCCCGGCCATAGCTCAGGGCTCTTTTCAGGGACCCTCCACGTGTTGTGGTAACAACAGATACGAGCCTCACAGGCTGGGGAGCTCACCTGGAGGAACAAGTAGCACAGGGTCTTTGGTCCAATTCAGACCTATCACACAGTATGAATTGGCTAGAGTTGAGGGCCATTCATCTAGCTCTCCTTCACTTCCAGCCCTTTCCAAAACTCACATGTGTTGATCCGGATGGATAATACCACGGCCAAGGCGCTTGTCAACAGCCAGGGGGGAACGAGAGCTGTCTCTCTCATGGAATCTGCCTTTCAACTAGGAACCTGGGCGGAAGCTAACCTTCTCTCCCTATGCACCGAACACATCTCGGGGTCGGACAACACAGCAGCAGACTGGCTGAGCCGCACAATGATCGACCTGGTGGAGTGGAACTTGAATCGCTGAATATTTCATCAGCTTTCAGCCTGGTACGGGACTCCAACCTTGGACCTCTTCACAACATCTGCCAACAACCAGCTGCCCAGGTACCTGTCTCGATACACAATACCAGGCACAGAAAGGACGGACGCTCTCAGGTGCAAGTGGCCTCACGTCTCCTGGACGCCTTCCCCCTGATACAGAGGGTGTAAAAAATACAATAAATAATAAAATAATAAATACAAGAGGGTGATTCAGAAAATGCTGGAGGAAGAGGCCAAGCTCATCCTGGTCGCCCCCAATTGGCCCTGCTGACCATGGTACACGGACTTGATCAATCTGTCAATGGAACCTCAGTGGCTCCTACCAATGATCCCGTCCCTCCTTAATCAGGGCTCCATTCACCACCCCAACCTGCATTGGCTACGCCTAACCACTTGGAGGCTGAGTGGGTGGTCCTGAAGGCAGATAACCTTTCCGAGACTGTGATCCATACCATTCAGGCCTCCCGCCACCCAACTACCAATAGGATATATGAATCTACATGGCAGACCTTTGTAGCATGGTGCTTGGGGCAAGGGGAGGACCCTTGAAGGCTACGGTACCCCAGCTTCTAGAATTTTTACAGCAGAGTCTTGATAAGGGGCTTTCTCCGAATACCTTGCGGCGGCAGGTTTTAGCTCTCTCCTCAGTCCTCTCTCTTCAGTGGGATGAACCCCTCTCATTGCATCCTTACGTGCGTAGATTCCTGAAGGGGGCGTCCAATCTCTGCCCTCCTGTCACACACCAGTTCCCCTCCTGGGATCTGCCCAAGGTCCTCGACTTTCTTACGGAGCTGCCCTTTGAACCCCTCAGGTCAGCGACTTTGCATCCCCTTACTCTCAAAACTGCCTTTCTGGTGGCCATAACATCAGCATGGAGGGTGTCAGAACTGGCGGCTCTTTCCATCCGGGCTGACTTGTGCGTCTTCCACCCAGACTGTGTGGTCCTTTGCATTGACCCCACCTTTGTTCCGAAAGTGAATTCAGCATTCTATCGCTCTCTGGATCTCACCCTCCCAAATTTTTGCCCGGCTCCATCTCACAGTCTGGAGCGCAAATGGCACAAGCTAGATGTCAGGCGTGCTCTTAAGACCTACATCGCCAAGACGGCTGTCTTCAGACACAGCAAAGCCCTCTTCTAGTCTTTCCAACCTACCAACAAGGGTCTAAAAGCCTCTCCTTCCATGATTGGTTGATGGACCATGATGGATCAGGTCTGCCATTGCTCAAACTTACATCACGCATCATCTCCCTCCTCCATCCAACATTATGGCTCATTTCACACGCAGTGCGGCCACGTCAGCGGCGTGGGTGCGGCAGGCCTCTGTGGAGGAGATCTGTAAGGCAGCGACCTGCGCTACCCCTAATTCCTTTATAAGACATTACAAGGTAAATTGATATGCATCTGCGGATGCTGCTTTCGGATGGTGAGTGCTCCAGCAAGTCCTTCCGTCCTCTAGCTCCTAGGCCAGTCTCATGCCCTCCCGGGGACACACCAGCTTTGGTTCATCCCATGCATGACCGCTGTCTCCACCAACTTAGGAGAATAGGGCGTTGGTTCTTACCTGATATGCCCCTTCTCTGGGCAGGTGGAGACAGCAGTCATCCCTATCCTTGGAATTCTGGCCTACCTCGCAGGGGTGTTCTAGGAGCATGTTGTGTTGAATCTGGAGAGAAAGCTATTGTTCACACACAGCAGTCTACTAATCTCCTTCGTCAAGAAAAGCGGGAGCATGCTCCTCAGAGGCGATGACATCACTTTGGCAGACTCAGTTCTATTGGTTACTGACTGAGTTAACCCATGCATGACCGCTGCCTCCACCTGCCCAGAGAAGGGGCGTATCAGGTAAGAACCAACGTCCCATTTTATAATGTACTTTTTGGATGTAGATTTAGATGGTGGTGATAAAAAGCTTTCAAAAACTAGAGCAAAAATTAAAAAGACAACTTTAAGATACTGTACATGTTTCAAATCTTAATGGAACCATTCTAAATTACTAGTAATGATTTATTATGAAATATTTATTAGTATACATATAGTTTCATTTTCAACTTTCTACAGATTATAAGGAAGCCGATAGTCAAAACTGAGCAAGTGGAACCTGGCTTTGAAAGGTCACAGTTCATGAGCAACAGAAATGTGACATCTGCTTTGTCCCCAAAACAGAACATGCTGACTTTTCAAAGGAGCCATAGGAGGTCATATGCATTATGGGTAAGCTACTAAATTTGAAAATACCTCTTTCCAATGCTTTTTGCAGTCTGTCTTCTTCTCAGAAATCTTTGCAACTGTGTGGATTCTGTCTTCACAATCACATAAGTATTAGGCAATACAGGTAGTCCTTTACTTAGAACCATAATTGTTTGTTAAGTGAGTATTAATATATATTGTTAAATGTGCTAAGTGAATTTTGCCCCATTTTTCTTGCCACATTTGTTAAGTGAATCATTTGTGTCAAGTGTTAAATTAGTAACCCAATGTTAAGTGAATCTATCTTTCCCATTGACTTTGCTTGTCAAAAGGTTTGCAAAATATGGTCACATGACTCCAGGACCCAGGAACGTCATAACTATGTTTCAGTTGTCAAGCATCTGAATGTACATCACGTGACCATAGGGATGCTGCAATGGTCATAAATGTGAAATGGTCATAAGTCACTTTTTTCAGTGCTGTTGGATGATGGATCTGAATATAAAGTTTTTAGAACAACATTCCAAATCCCTGATCAGTTTTGTATTTGCCTTCCTTAATGGACTGTGCGAAACACTAACTTCAATTTTTTATGCTTGCTTTATTCCTTTTATCTGCCAAACGATCTTATTTTTTCTCATGTTCTTAGTTTTAAATTTACTGTGCCATGTTTGGTCCAGAGATTATAGGTAGCATACAAATGAGTAAGAATTATAATTTTGTTCTGTTGCCATCTGCTGACTTAGTTTGCCATTGGCACCAACAATTTAAAGAAAAAAAACACAAGAAAGAAGAATTTATGGATAAATAAAACTGTAGCTTTTTGTTTAATTTGGCAGATTAAAAAAATGTTTGCTGAAGATGTAAATAATCAATCTTTCCTTTAAAATAAGTTAAATATTTTATAATGCACCTGCAATAAATACATCCTTCATAATCCTGGTAGTTTTTCTAAATACTAGTTCTAATTTGTCATCATCCTTTTGAACTGGACAGTGTACTCCAAATTAGATTTGATTAATAAAGAGTGGAATGAAATCATTATTTCCCATGATCTCCCATGATAAATTGAAAAACAAAAAAGAAATTGAAAGACAAAAAAGAAATTGAAAGACAAAAAAGAAATTAAAAGACAAAAAAGAAATTGAAAGACAAAAAAGATAAGTATAAAAAGTGGAAAGAGGGGAACATAACTAAGGCAGAATATCAGCAAATAGCCCGAGCCTGTAAAGATGAAGTGAGGAAAGCTAAGGTTCACAATGAAGACAGGCGTGCCACAAAAGTAAAAAATAACAAAAACAGCTTCTTCTAACATGTTAAAAACAAGAAAAAGGTTAAGGAAACAATTGGTCCATTGCTGGGAGAAAGGGCAAGGAACTCTCCTTTTTTTCAGGAGAAAGTGAAACTGACTCAGATGATGGCCACTTGGTAAGTCCCCGGTCGGGCCCCATGACCATCCCAGTAGAATTAAAAGTACCCTCAACTGGAGCCCAGTGGAAGATGCTGGTCCTTTTAGACTCTGGATGCACCCGATGTGTAATCAGCCCAGAGGTGGTGGAGAAAATGGGTTTAAGACTGAGAACTTTGAAAGTACCCATTGTCTTTTGCCAGTTGGATGGATCAGTGGCGGGGGGGGGGGCATTTTGTAACCAAACCAGTGAAAATGTGGATGGGGGACCAACAAGAATCCTTGAGTTTCATCGTGGCACCAGGGATGGAATGGCCCCTTATACTGGGATTACTTGGCTGCGGAAATAGAATCCTCATGTGAGGAAAGGGTGATTACGCATCCATTCGGCTAAGCTGATTGAAGGGGTGGGAAAGCCAGATCTCCCTGAAGCAATGAAAGAGTTACTGATGAGTGCTCTAGAGATTCAACAGCAAGAACGGCAAATGAAAGAATTAGACTAAATATGAGTGATGTGAGGGGATACAAAATCCCAAGGGAGAAGCATGGGAGATTTGTCCAAAGTTAATAAGAGTTGAAATACTAAAAAGGGCAAGAGATGATAGATAGATACACAATACCTTTCAATATGGGAATTGCTTTATTAGGGGTTAGAAAAAAAGAGGTAGGAAGTAGAAATTGGGAAAATATTACTATGTAAACTGCTACTTAATATAATACATTATAATTGTAATGTATACGTAAATGCTAGAAGTTGAAAGATTATTATTATGTATACCTAAACAGTATTATCATTGTTATTAGTATCGTGTATAAAGTAAATTGAACCAAACAATATACTCATATATGTTAAAGAAAAAAACCATAAATAAAATTATATATAAAAAAATCTTGGCAACTGGTTCATACTTATGACTGTTGTAGTGTCCTGGGGTCACAAGATTACTTTTTGCAACCTTTTGACAAACTTAGTGATTGGGAAGCCAGATTCACTTAACAACTGTGTCAAGAAATGTGCTAAATGGGGTAAAACTCACTTAACAACATAATTTTTTGGCTCAATTGTGGTCATAAGTTGAGGACTACCTATATTATAGTAATTTGAACAATTGTGAAAGTATCATTCTTCAAATGTGTCTTTATGGGTCAGTGGTAGACATTCTTTGTGTGATTTATGTTGTAATATTTTCTTGGGTGGTTCTGCTGTAATGTTTTAAGCTTTTTTACAATTTTAATTATTATAAAATGATTGGTAATGTTTTAAGTTTGTGTTATGGATATTTTATAATTGGATTATTGTGTCTATGCATGAGAGAATTCCATAGTAGATTACAACATATATAATTCATAATTAAAATGCATTAAAGTAATGTTGGAATGTTATTCTGTTAATTAATATTCCCAATATTTATTTGTTTTTAAAAATATAATTCTACTTTCAGGAAGGCTTTCAGAATAGCTTAACATATAATCAGTAAAAAAAAAAAAGGCGAGTCTCCTTTCCTATTGATCATTTAAAAGATATAACTTCAACAGGGAAAAAGAATATATATAAGGGGAAAGCAGTCACTGATTATGGTAATAGGCTAAGGAGAAAACAGTCTATATCATTAGCTGATGGATATATCTTGCTTTCCATTTTTTGTGCAATTTGAGAAAATGGCTCCTGTCCAAGCTTGCATTTCCTAAAGTTACACATTTTTATATACAGAGATCCCAGTCTGCATTTTCACTGACTAATGAAGCTACAGCCCAGGACCCAATTCTCACATCATCAGTGTTTGAATCTACCTTGAGAGAACCAAAAGGCCAAATCAAGAAACAAAAGCACAGGCTGTCTACATTTCCCAGTTGGAAGAGTGTGGACCAATTAAATGAACCAAATAAAGGTCTGTAATGCTTGTGCGATATTTCTTGGTTCTGCAAAGAAGAAATAGCTATTTTTCATGTTCTTTTAGAATGGAGGAAAGAAGAAGGAATCAGGCAGATCAACAATCTGCAGACTGAGAATGGTCACTGCTTTATCATTTTCTTTTTAAAATAGCTATTAAATTTTGAAAACAATGAACAGCATTGCTGTAAAATATTCCAAAGTATTTTTGGAGTATAAGACGCACCTTAATTTTGGGGGAGGAAAATAGGATAGGAAAAAATAGTTTCTGCCTGTGCCTTCCAGCATCCATCAGTATTAATCTGGCTAGCATCCTTGCAGCAAACAGCAAATGACCTGGTCAGCTTCAGCACGTTATTGCAGCCTGATTCAGCAAGAGCAGCTGATTGGTGGATGGAATATCACCAATCAGCTGTTCCAGGCTGCAGGGATTGCCACAGACCATTGCCGCCTCTGTGCCTCGCATTTTTGGGTGGTTTTAGGTGGTGGGGATCCTCACTTCCACATGGATTTTGATAAGGAGCAGCACAGATCTTTTTGTCCATTTAAATCAAACCCTATCACCCTATGCACATTTAACTGGAGTGGGTGGGGTAGAGTGTTTGTGATTTTCATGGGGGAAAGAAGAGGGACTTGGCATTGAAGTCTCCGCTCCCAAGATGCCCCCATCTTCCTACCTTTAGCTATAGGCATTGAAAGTCTGGCTTTCTCGCAGCAAGGTCCGATAGAGATGCAGCACTTCAGTTCTTCTGGACACTGTCATCTCATAAACATGCTGCCCTGTACCTTTGCTGGCTTGGTCAGAGCCTGATTCCCAAAGTGGCCCGGGGAAGCACAGAGGTTGGGATTTGGTTGGTGAAGCGGGCGCTGCACAGGAGGCGTAGGGCAAGGTGCCTCGCTGCTCTGCCTACCCCTTCTTCAGACGACCCAGGTGGAGGGCAGTCAGCTTCTGCTCCTGACCCAGGAGACAGATCTGGCCAGGAAGAAAGAGGAGGTAAGTCTGCAGAGAAGGAGGAGGAGGGTTCATGGCTCTGCATGGCTCTGCAATGTGCATCGGGAGAGGAAAGCATTTTTGGGTGGCAGCTCCAATCGCACAAGTTTTTGGAATCGGGGAAGAAATTGCGGTGCTGCCACCCAAAAATGCTTTCCTCCCTGATTCCAAAAACGGGGCATGTAGAAGCCAAAAAAGTGCATTGCATTTCAGGCAGAGGGCAGTTCCAGTGCATACTGCCACTTGAAAACGCCTTCTGGCCAGATCTGCTGCCTGAAACACCATGCACTTTTATGGCCTCCGAACAGCCCATTTTAAGAATTGGGAGGAAAGCGTTTTCGGGCAGCAGCATCACAATCCCTTCCCTGATTTCAAAAATAGGGCATGTGGCCAGCATTGCAACCCAAAAATGCTTTCCTCCCCCAATGCACATTACAGAGCTGTGCACCCTCCTTCTCAGCAGACTTACCTCCTCTTTCTTCCTGGGCAGATCCATCTCCTGGGCCAGGAGCAGAAGCTGACTGCCCTCCCACTGGGTCATATGGAGAAGGGGTAGGCAGAGCGGCGAGCCTCCTTGCTTTAGGCCTCCTGTGCAGTGCCCACTTTGGCAACTGAGTATAAGATGCACCCAGATTTTCACCCACTTTTTTTTTGGGGGGGGGAGGTTCGTCTTATATTCCAAAAAATACAGTACATTTGGAATATTCAGAACCTATCTGCTGAGCCATTGGAATATGTTTTCTGTTATTAACTCATTAACAATTAATAACTTCGTATTATTTATAACCTGTCATGAAATTTGCAAACAAAAAGGCCTGGTTCGTAAAGCTGTGGTCATTCTTTTCACAAAATGTATTATTGCTGCCAGAATTATAGTAAGCCTTGCATTGCTCTTGGCAAGGCCTCAGTAACTAGATCCTCTGCAGTATCCATTGACAGAAATACATCCTTCTGTAGATATTAATACCAAAAGCTGATTCTAGATTAGTTAATCCTCTTCCTGGATGCAGGAAGTTATATCTGTTTTATTTTTATTGTTCAGCTATTATTTCTGTGCCTTTTACTCCTGAAATCTTAGAACATATTTGTGAGTGATAAATGGACCTTTAGTGTATGTGGTTGATGCATGTGCAAACTTAACTTGTTAAGGTGAAATAATTTATATTAAAAAATTGTCTTGGAAAAATATTTTAAAAGTTTGGCATGAACAATTGACCTGAGGCATTTTTCAATGCCTTTAAATTAAGCAACTATTCTTGAGGATAAATAGACTATGACTGTTTTATTAAATTTATTACCAAAGCTGAAATCCCAAAATATATTTTAGTCACATTTAATGGCATTTGATTGTTTAAACTCTAGAAAAAATGCTTTCAAAAAGCAATTGCAGTTATATCTATTTCATTTATAATTAGATGCTGTTTAGAAAAGTGTTTTGAATCCTAGGAATATACTAAATAGTAGGAAATCAGTGCTTTCACAAACTCAAAAATAAAATAGCTTTGTGTAATTAAATATACATACCTGTAAGCCCAGAATTACAGGTCAGCAGCCATGCCAGTTCTTAGTGGAACATCATATGACAAATCCAATTTTATGACATTTATAATATGTGACAGTCATTAAGTAAATATTGTGATCATAAGGCAAATGCCACAATCATTAATTGAAAGCTGTGGTCATTAGGTGCACCTATTGCACACAATGGGCATTTTTTTCCAGAAAGTAAATGCCAGTTTCCAACGTGGTGAATTGTGGTCACATGATAATGGAATGCTGCAAAAGGCTCTAAATATAGGCTGGGTTGCTCAGCACCCAAAATGCAACATGTGACCATGGGGATAGGGCAGGTATCAAATTTTGAGTCTAGTCGTGGGTATCTTTTGGGGGGTGTATCATAACTTTAAATACTCATTAAGTGAGCTATCGTCAATTGAGACCTACCCATAGAAGCCTACTTAAGATTCTATATATAAACATTATAACTTTAATTTTCAAGAATTTTAAATTTTTGTTTCTTTGCATTTAATATCAAGTATAGCATCCTAGTCTCCAAAATTCTTACATTGATTCAGTCATGCATAATATAAACCAATTACAATAAATGGAACAGTTTGTGAAAGATGACATTAATATCAACTGATTTCTCTACATATGACTAAGTTTGTATTCAAATCAGTTACTTTCTTCTACATTATTTGTGAAATTCCAAGTTATTAATTGTACTAATGAAAGGACACTAGATGATATGACAATAAATAGATCAATAACAAGATTCTTGCTCAATCCAAGAAAGAGAGTCCTTTACTAGAAATAATTGGTGGCTGTTAACTTGTCTGGATTAATAACAAACAATAAGATGCTCCCATCTTTGCATTGAATTGCCATGTAGTGCCAAATTGTTAGAATTTATCATGGTCAGCAGTACTAGTTGCAAGGAAAATACTAACATGTTTAGAAACATTTAGGTTTTCAGGAATTCTAAAATACACATTGCAACCACTTGGGTTTTAAAGAAAAAACCCAAGTTTTTTGGGTTTTGGGGTTTTTTGGGTTTTAAAGAAATTCTTAATAATAATAATAAATAACAATGTATTTATTATGCTTTTCATCTATCCAATACTATGTGTGGGTTGCAAAACTAAATGTTCATTGTTTTGTAAATCTTTAAAATATTTATTAAAACTCTGGCTCCATTTCAAATTCATCAGATCAAATTGTGATTAATCATCTTCACAGTACTTTATCATAATATGTGTCATATTTCATATTTATCATAATTCATATGAACTTCATTATTCTCTTGAAATTTATAAGATATAAAACAACCAAAATTTTACTTTTTGTACTAATTGAAAAAATAGCTAATTAAGAATGCATTCAGATCAATAACATTCAATAATAATGATACTGGAGTTTCTTTTTATATTCCCTTAGATTTTCCTCCTGTTTTGCAAAGTACAGATGGAAATTGGGTAGCCTTGAAAAATACCATTTTGCCTTGCCCTCGATTGCTTGCTAAACCTAAGAGCCAAGTGTTCAAAGCTTTGGAGGAAGAATCCAATGTTGTATCTGCTTATGATGAGATGGGCGAAGATAGCGAAGATAATGGTGACTGGAATGTGACTTTGAACAAGCTACAGCAGAGGCCTCAGGAGCTTTCAAATTATGTTGAAGCTCAGCACAATGCTGAATGGAGTTATGGCAATGAATTATACCAGTCTATGACTTCTCTGTCATCTAAGGGGTTTACCATTGAGACAGAATACTGTGATTCAGAAATATCACCTGTTGATCCTTTAAGGAAGACTATAGCATCTAGCCTCTTAGGAATGAATAAAGAAATTTGTAACAATAAATACAGAGAGGAAAAAGCAGAGATGAATGAAGACTTGGATGTGAATTTTAATCCACAGGTTATCAGTTTAAACTGTTCAGATGGTAGTGAAAATGAAATCTATCATGACTTTGAAAAGACATCAAGAACATGGGGGGAAAGTAATGTTCTCTCTGATGATTTATGCAAAAGCAAAAATTATACAAAACTACCTAACAACTTGGGTACATATCAGGTAAGCAAAGTTTGGTGATTATAGTTTATAGCTTGCCACAAAAAAGAAGGGGGGGAGTGGTGAAATCTTTGCTCTATTACATAGACACGGTAACCTAAGCACAGCCAGTCATGGAAAGCTCTACTAATTATCATTGTTAACCCTATGAATACATGTATGTTGCTAATGACAATTGGGCATTGAATAAACTGATCTAATCTGACATTTTGTCACTGAATAGGAATTGGTACTATGTATTACACAAGCTTCAAGTAATTATGGTCATGATTTTTCTGAATTCCCATTCAGTTGTTTTTCTGCTAAGATTATTTGTTGTGATCCTGTCATAAATTCACATATTCAGATTGCATTGCTACATTATGAAACCATCTTTGGGGAAAAAATATTTTTCTGGAATGTGATAGCCAAAATTACATGGAAGTAAAAAAGGCCACTTATATAGATGACTATATACCAATAGCACTTAGACTTATATACCACTTCACAGTGCTCTACAGCCCTCTCTAAGCAGATTACAGAATCAGCATCTTGCCCCCATCAATCTGGGTCCTCATTTTACTGACCTCGGAAGAATGGAAGGTTGAATCAATCTTGAGTCGGTGAGATTCAAACTTCTGGCAGCAGGCAATATATAGTATTTGCACAACTTTTAAAAAATGATCAGCCACGTGTCAGTCTATCATGTTGCTTCTCATGTCTCAATTACATTTCAGTGCAAATCCAGGAAACTGTAGGAAACTGCACTTGCAGACTTTTTTCTGTAGATCATGAACTGAAGGAGAGGTTTACCATTGCCTTCTCCCCTGCATACATTGCCTTTGCTATTGTTATGAAAATTATCATCCATTTCCAGCATCTTCCTGTACAGAATATTTGTAGCTCAGGGTTATAAAAAAAGAAAAGTCTTGTGTAAATAGATTAATTTTTCCCTGGCAAAATTTACTTCATTTTTTCTCTCTGATTTTATCATTATTTATTTTTCTTTTATTTATATCCTGCCAATAGAAAAAAAGAGCTTAATTTCCTGTTCAATTTACTGCATACTTATGTTACTTCTCAGCAGTGAGAATTAAAAATGTTTCCTGTCCCATTTTTATAATCTGAAAACCGTACATGCAACATAGTATATAACTAAATATATAGTATAGATAATCTTCCACTCATGATCATTCAAATTTAAGATGGTGTTGAATGAAAGGACTTAGGACCGCTGCCCAGAGTTCATGTAATGAAAATTTAGGTACTTGGCACTGTGCTCAC
Source organism: Thamnophis elegans (assembly GCF_009769535.1). Lineage (NCBI taxonomy): Eukaryota > Metazoa > Chordata > Lepidosauria > Squamata > Natricidae > Thamnophis > Thamnophis elegans. Next base: position 60,032,995 of record NC_045558.1, on the reverse strand, counting down.
CCTTACAACAGTGGGAATGCTGCATCTCTCCCTCACACTGTGGGCTGGGAACCTTAACCAGCTAGGTCCACCGATACACAGAAACTTGTCACCAGTTGAAGGCCTTGACTGACTAGACTCATCAGCACACGGGCCTCCTTCCTCCCCCTTTATTCCCAAGTGGCCTGGTCTTCTCTCTCTCCCCCCCCCCCCCACAAATTCTTGGAAGGACTCAAGTGGCTAGATCCACTTGTCCGTGAAAACTTGACATGTGCCAGAAGGTTTCAGCCAGCTATACCCAGTGGTGTGAGGGCCTCCTACATTCCTACAATCGCTCCTGAAAAGCCTGACTTATCTTTCTCCTTTACCACCAACCCAAGGTTGGGTCTTTTACCTCCCCACTCCCCACCCCAATGGCCTTCTCTTTGCCCATCATGACTGGGTCCACTTATCATTCCTTTTCTCTGCAATTGCTACAGGCATGCCAATCCAATGTCAGCTAGAAACATAGTGAAGGCTAGAAAAGCAACCTTTCTCAAGGCTGATGAAGTAGAGAAGTCAGCCAGAGAAATAATCTGATTGTAATAAAAATCCTAATAAAATGTTCATGTTCTGTCCTGATGACTTGAATGTGAAAGATATCATAATGATCTTAAAAATTAAATTGCAAAATCAAAACTAGGGCTGAAATTATTTAATGCTTAGAAAATTGAATGCATGCTATTTGATATTGAAAGTTATTTTTCCTTATATATTTATTATGTTCTTATGTCATAAATAGTTCTTTATAAATGTGCCACAAATTTCACTGTTTTCTTTTTGAGATATAGTAATTTAATTATTTGCTTTTTGTTTTTAATTATTTAAGGTATTTGATGATTTATCAAAATTTGACATCAGCTGTGTCGATCAACATCAACAAAGTAAAGTACTCTCTGTGGAAGCAAGGTTGAAGGCAAGGTTATCTGAATTATCAATAAAAATGAAAAAGAGTAGAGAAACTTCAGAGGAAGAGACATCAGAGTCAAGAACAGCAAATGAGAACCAGAAATCTGGCTTAGCTTTAGACATTTGCAATAGCAAATGTCTCCAAGAAGAATTTAAAAAGGTAGTTAATATTTTTTGTCTGTATAGTTAGCAAATAACATGAGTCCTTTTCTATCTTATTTCTTGAGGAATTGAAATGTGGGAAGTAGAAGCCTGGGAAGGAAAAACTGCTGTCTTTCCCATCTGTAAAATCCTTGAACAACCAGAACATGGTACAGACAATATTTAGCTGTGTTACTCACACATTGCAACAATCTAATGTGAAATTATTGAGAAACCAAATAGTTGCTACAGGAACTATGTGTGGCCATAGTGTGACTTCAGTCATCTCCTATCCCTGCTTTCCATTCCCACACTTTGTGCTGTTGCTGCTGTTGCTGCTGTAGGGATCCTATAACTTTTAAAAATCATTCTTCCAAAATCTCTTTAATTAGGCCAGATAATCCTGTTTCTGCAGACAGCATTTTGTTATGCATGTAGAATTCACTTCAAAATTGAACATGAGAAATGTAGAAGATTCCATCTTTTGCTTAGCATTTACTTGGCATAAAATGAAATTTCATATAAATAATATTCCAAAAGTTTCCTGGAATTCATATTTCTGTAGAAAGTATACCAAGTATATCAAGTATATCAACTTGTCTTTTTTAAAGAGTATAGACTAATTTCCAGCTACATACACAAATTTCACTTGCTTCTTTCCCTTAATTAGTCACTTCCATCTAGCACTGTCTTTTCTTAGATCATCTCAATAAAGAACCATTACCCAGAATGTTACAAAGGTGCTTTTTCAAAAGGCAACTTGAGTATGTTTTTTCCTTCAGGAAAACGACGTTTTGTTTCTCATCCAAGAAACTTCCATCAGTTCTGATTGGATGGTGTGGAGCAGATGGGGGGATTAGTTCTGACAGGAGGGGTGGGAATGGAGCAATCATATTTCTTTGCAGTCATCTGGTTGTTAGTACTCTCACTGAGAGACTTTGAGGCCACTTGGGAGTTTATCTGTGCCGTCAGGGTCACCTGAATTACAATGCAAATGAGTATGGAATCTTCTTGGATCTGCTGAAAGGACTGTGATGTAGACAGGAGATAGATGGTATCATATTCTTCCCCCTCTGTTGAAGAAAGGCTGTTCAATTGTAATTGTAAATTGTGGCCTCTTTTACCTCTCTTTCAAACTCATGGTCCACTCTATCCAGAATGTGGATTTGCTGTTTCAAAAGAGTGACCTTTGTCTTTCAAATGCAGATGGACTACTTAATCTTGTTCTAATGAGCTTGAATTCCTGTGTTGTGCCGATGGTGCTGTGAATTGGTTGTTTTGTTTTTCCAACAAAACAAAACAAATTATCTGCAATTTCCTCATAATTAATAATAATATTAATTACCATATTTTTCAGTGTATAAGATGCACCGGAGTATAAAACGCATCAAGATTTTGAAGAGGCAATTTTTTAAAAAAAGTTTTTGCACTCTGCAAACCTCCCCAAAATGCAAAAATGGGCCCTTTTTTTCAAAAAGGGCATGAATAGCTCTTAAGAAGCTTGTAGAGTGTTCCTGGGGGCTGGGGAGCCTCCAAAATGAGCAAAAAGCCTGTTTTTTGTGAAAACAGCCCTGTTTTTTGTAAAAAGAAAGGGGGGCATGGATAGCCTAAGGGAGGCTTTTAGAGTGCTCCTGGGGGCTGGGGGAGCAAAATTGAGCAAAAAACAAGCCATTTTTTGCTCATTTATGCCCTCCCCAGCCCCCAGGAGATCTCTGAAAGACTCCATAAGGCAATGCATGGCCATTTTGGTGAAGGGGCGGGATTTTGGCAGGCAAAAATTGCTGTATTCAGTGTATAAGATGCACCCAGATTTTCAGCCTCTTTTTTGAGGGAAAAAGGTGCATCTTATACTCCGAAAAATGCAACAACAACAACAAAAATAATAATAATGGATTAACGAGTGTTCCATTGGATGCTATGGCTCCTGGGCATTCTGCACAAAATGAGCTACAGCGAAAAAGCGAAAAATCTGGACTAGGGAAGAAAACATCTCTATTATCAAAGCTTACTATCAGTCTGAGCCAGCAAAACGTGGATTTCAAAAACGAATGTATCAGATTTGGAAGGTGAACCACACGGATTGTGATATCAGTGAACAAAAGCTAATGGACCAACGACGTGTAATTCTAAGCCACAAATTATTCACTACAGCAGAATTAATAGGAATCAAAGAGAAAGCAACTAATCGTCTGAGTATACCAACAAAGAAGAGTAACATCAAGAATGATTTGCAGATTCAAAAGCAAACTGAGGAAGAAAGGGAGGAAAAGGATGCTGAAATGGATGAGGATAAAGAACAAGGAAACACTAAAGAACAAACACCAACAGGTATTGCTCAATTAGCTGAGAAAATAAAGCATCAAATGGAAGATGCCAAAAGAACATGTTTGCCAAAGCTGAACCAAGTGAACCAGAAAGAATTGAGAAAGGTACTAAAAAAGGTCAATAAGGCTGTGCAAACCATTGAAACCACTACATTAACTGAAACAAACCAGCTGAAATATGCAGCAGCCTTCAAAAGAACCAAAGAGGCAAGAAGAGGAAGCCTAAGTGGAAAATTCAGTTGGAATTGAAGATCAAAAAGTTTCGTGAAGACTTGAGCAACTTGAAGAACCTAAGGCTGAGGTGAAGCAGTGGTTAAAGTGCAGTACTGCAGGCCACTTCAGCTGACTCCTAACTGCAGTTCGGTGGTTCTAATCTCACTGGCTCAAGGTTGACTCAGCCTTCCATCCTTTCGAAGGTGGGTAAAATGAGGACCCAGACTGGGGGGGGGGGCGATATGCTGACTCTGTAAATAGCTTAGAGAGGGCTGAAAGCCTTATGAAGCGGTATATAAGTCGAACTGCTATTGCTATTGCTAAGGCAAGGTCAGCTAAAGAACAAGGAGGTCAAAAGTAGCCTGGAAGTAAGATACGATTTAGAGAATAAGGAGATTGCAGTAGTAATTGAAGATCTGAAGCAGAGAGTTGTTGCCATTACTGAAAAAATTAAAAAGTATGAAAACCGAGTAACTCAGTTCAAGGAAAACTCACAGTTCAGAGCAAATCAGCACCAGTTTTATAAAAGCTTAGAAAGTGGAGATGGAGTAACAACAAATGAAAAGCCTGATAAAGAGAAAGCTCTGAAATTCTGGAAGAATTTGTGGGTGGGAAAACAACAAGAACCACAACAGAAATGCAAAATGGATCAAACAGATTGAGGATTCTATTAAAGTGCATAAAATGAAAGATGTGAAGATAAGAAAAGAAATGGTGCAAAGAAAAGTGAAGAACTGGAGTACACCTGGACCAGATGAGTTACATGGCTTCTGGTTAAAGGCGTTTACAAGTGTGCACAAAAGATTGGCAGCCCAAATGAACCACATCTTAAAAACACCTGAAAAGGATGAATGGATGACAACTGGATGACAAGGACATTTTTGATCCAAAAAGATAAAAAAAAGGAAAGGACCCTGGAAACTATAGGCCAATCACTTGTTTGCCAACAACATACAAGCTCCTTACTGGTATCATTGCAAACCAAATTTATGGATACTTGGAAAGAAATAACTTGCTTCCTGTAGAACAGAAAGGATGCTGCAAAAATTCAATAGGAACAAAGGACCAACTGCTGATTTACAAGCTAATCCTAAATAATTCAAAGAAAAGACAAACCAACCTGTTCATGGCGTGGATAGACTATAAGAAAGTGTTTGATTCAGTTCCTCATAGCTGGATCAAGAAATGTCTGAAAATCTTTGGCATCAGCAGCAACATACAAAAATTCATGGAAACGTCAATGAACCTCTGGAAAACTAAGCTTATAGCTAATGAAGAAGAACTGGGTGAAGTTAGAATTAAACGAGTCATTTTCCATGGCGATTCCCTTTCACCTCTACTTTTTATACTCTCAATGCTGCCACTGACAATCATTTTGAAGAAGATGAACTATGGATACGAACCTGCAAAGAAAGGACTGAAAATTTCGCACTTAGTGTACATGGATGATTTGAAGCTGTTTGGTAAAACAAAAGCTGAACTAAATTTATTAATTGAAAGCACAAAAGAATTTAGCCAAGACATTGGTATGCACTTTAGAATTGACAAATGTGCAACAATGGCAACCAAAGCAGGCAAGGTCATAGAAGATGATGGAATAGAACTTGAGAATGAAGAAATGATAAAGGCAGTGAAACCAGAAGAAGGCTACAAGTACTTGGGGATTTTAGAGGCCTCTGACTTAATGCATAATAAAATCAAGGAAATAACTTCAGCCAAGTACATTTGACGAATTTGCAAGATATTAAAGTTAAAATTGAATGGAGAAAACGCCATAAATACCTGGGCTATACCTGTGATTCAATACTCTGCAGGAATAATTGACTGGACCCAGATGGAGTTGGACAATTTGGACAGAAAAACAAGAAAGCTTGTGACAATGAATCATGCTTTGCACCCTAAAAGTGATGTTGACTGGTAGGTTATATCTACGAAGAGCAGAGGGTGGTCGAGGACTCCTGCAAGTAAAACAGACTGCGGAAGAAGAAAAACACAGCTTGAATGATTACATCCAGAAAAGTGAAGAACCAATGATTAAAGAAGTAAATAAAGGAGGCTTTCTAAAGACAACAAAGTCAAAAGCTGAATATAAGAAAGAAGTAATTGAGAAGCGAGCTGAAAATTGGAAAAACAAAGCTATGCATAGCCAATACTTGAAAAGTATTGAAGGCAAAGCTGACCAAAAGCTAACTTAGAACTGATGAAGATCAGGAGTACTGAAAAAAGAAACAGAAGGCTTTATTTTGGCAGCTCAAGGACAAGCCTTAGCCACAAACTACATGAAGGTAAAAATTCAACACGTTACCACTAACAGCAAAAGTTGCCTCTGTAATGAGAAAGACGAGACAGTTGACCACTTGATCAGTGGGTGCACCAAAACTTCACAAACTGACTACCTACAACGCCATGACCGTGTTGCTAAGATCATTCACTGGAAATTGTGCCAAAAATTTGGATTTGAGCACAGCAAAAACCACTGGGACCATCAGGTTGAGAAAGTTTTAGAGAATGAGAAAGTAAAGATCTTGTGGGACTTCAGAATCCAGACTGACAGGCACTTGGCCCACAACACACCTGACATAACAACAGTTGAAAAGAAAAAAGTATGGTTCATTGACATTGCAATACCTGGAGATGCACGAATTGAAGATAAACAGCAAGAAAAAATCACAAAGTACCAGGACTTGCAAATTGAAGTTGAATGACTGTGGAAAAAGAAATTGTGTGTTGTCCCGATTGTAATTGGAGCCCTTAGAGCAATACCCAAAGGGATACCTTGCTTTTTGGAAAATCTAAATTTATCAGACTTGAACATTCTGATTCTACAAAAAACCACCCTACTTGGAACAGCTTATATCCTTCGACAACAGCAAGAAAAAATCACAAAGTACCAGGACTTGCAAATTGAAGTTGAGTGACTGTGGAAAAAGAAATTGTGTGTTGTCCCGATTGTAATTGGAGCCCTTAGAGCAATACCCAAAGGGATACCTTGCTTTTTGGAAAATCTAAATTTATCAGACTTGAACATTCTGATTCTACAAAAAACCACCCTACTTGGAACAGCTTATATCCTTCGACATTACCTTAACAGTTTCTAGGTCCTTGGTTAGGATTCGAGCTGTTGAGCTACGAACCAGCCCCAAAGGGTGTGAATCTTACCAAAGATTAACATAATAATAATAATAATAATAACAACAACAACAACAACAACAACAATAACAACAACAACAACAATAACAACAACAACAACAATAATAATAATACAGTTTATACAGTTTCATACAGATGAAACAATGGAGAACTGAGTTGGCAGTAGGGAATGAGATCTACGGAATGGTTAATATCAAGCGAGGAATTTTCCAGGGTGATTCACTTTCACCTCTTCTCTTCATCATTGCAATGATCCCACTATCAGTAATCTTAAAAAAAATGAAATTAGGCTACCAAACAGCCAAAGAAGCTGAAAAAAATTCGCATTTACGATATATGAATGATTTGAAACTCTATGGAAAGTCAGAAATAGAAATCCAATCATTGACAAACACAGTCCGAGTATTCAGCACCGATATTTCAATGCAGTTTGGCATGGAAAAATGTGCCACTGTATCCATAAAAAGGGGCAAAATCACTGCATGTGAGTCACCGAAAATCAGAGGGTCAAGATCTTGTGGGATTTCCGTATACAAATGGACAAAATACTGGCGCATAATACACCAGACATCACACTGGTTGAGAAAAATAAGTCACAATCATAGAGATCGCAATACCAGGTGATAGCAGGGTCGCCGAGAAGGAACATGAAAAAATAGCAAAATACCAGGACTTAAAAATCGAAATTCAACAACTATGGCACAAACTAGCAGTGGTAATTCCAGTGGTAATTGGCACACTGGGTGCTATTCCAAAAGCACTGGAATTACATTTAAAAGAGTTAAAAATTGACAAAATCACCATCAGTCCAATGCAAAAAGCTGCACTGCTTGGATCTGCATGCATATTACGAAAATATGTTACGACGTCCTAGGCCACTGGGTGGGGCCCGACTAGTAACCAATGCCAAATCTGGCGAAACAACTGGCCGCTGTGATAAAATTGTATAATAATAATAATAATAACAACAACAACAACTCCGCCGTTGCCGGTCCCAAGCTGGGATGAGAAAGGAGGAGGGTTGGGGTCAGGTTGGCAACTGGCCCCATAAAAAAACCACGCCAACCCATACAATATGGTGAAAGAAACGAACAAAAATTTTATACTGCATCGGTCGTCGCGTGGGTTAACGAGGGCCGTGGCGGATGTTGAGGTCCCTGGACATCCGTCGACAAGTGGGCTACAAGTGGACCAGCCAACAAAATGACAAAAATATAGTGCAGATGAAAACCGTGCCATAATGGCCTGTTACTACAACTCAGAGCCAGAAAAAAGAGGCTATTTAAAGCGAATGTATGAATTATGGAAACAACAATATCCAGATTCAAATGTTAGTGAACAACGACTAGCAGATCAAAGGCGATTTATTATATGGAATAAAGTGTTTAGTGAAGTTGAACTAGAGGAAATTCAGGCAAATTGCAAAATCAAAAAAACAATATCACAAGCGGAAATAACTGATATTCAAGACACAACTAAAGACATAGTAGAACTCCCAGAAGAAGCTCTCGGGGAGGAAATAACACTACCACCACTAGAACCAGTTATCACTGAACCAACTGATGAACTAACTCAAAAACAAAAAGAATTGAAGGATAAGATCATGGAGCATTTTCTGCTTAATGAGGAAAGGCAACGTTTACCATCACTAAAAACTGTGCCTAAGAAAATTTTGGCCCCTATCATGAAAATGGTTAATGCAGTGTTTTCAAAAATTGAATCGGGATCCATCTTGGAAACGAACCAGTTAATGTACAGCGCAGCTGTAATAGTCACTAATGAACTAGACATTAAAATCAAAGTACTTAGTCACACAACAGAAAAAGCATCAAAGCCAAAGTGGAAAATCCGAATAGAACAAAAAGTCAAAAAATTAAGCGCAGATGCTAGTAACTTAAAGAACATGCATGAGCAACGGCTTAAAAACAACAAAACCATAGATTGGCTAATCAGAAGATATAGATTGGATACAAGAAACACCAATGAAGCTGTAGAGATTGTAAAACAGCAGATAACAGTAACAGCTAGAAAAATTGAAAGATATGAGGCACGAATCATCCAATATAAACAAAATCAGCAATTTCAATCAGACCAACGGCCTTTTTATCAAAGTTTTAATGTGAATGGTGACACCAAAAGTGAAAAACCAGAAAAGCAGGCCACAGTTGAATTCTGGAAAGAATTGTGGGAAAATGCAAAGGACTACAATAAGAAAACAAAGTGGATACATGACTTTGAGAAAAGCATTGGCAACAAACAAATGCAAGTATTAGAAATAACAACTGAGATGGTCAAAAATTGAGTAAAAAAGGTAAAGAATTGGACATCACCTGCAAAGGACCAATTACATGGTTTCTGGCTCAAATATCTGACCAGTTTACATGCAATATTGGCCAGGCAACTGAATGAAATTTTGCAAAAGGGCCAAATTGATGAATGGTTGACAACTGGAAAAATATACTTGATTCAGAAAGATGCAACTAAAGGAATACACCTGAAAACTACAGACCAATAACATGCTTGCCAACAACCTTCAAATTACTCACAGGCATTATTGCAGATAACAAGATGGATTATTTGGAAACAAACAACATCTTGCCAGTAGAGCAAAAAGGCAACAAAAGAAGGAGCAGGGGCACAATAGATCAGCTCCTAATTGATAAAATGATATTAGAAAATTGTAAGAACAGAAAAACAAACTTGAATATGGTCTGGATTAATTACAAAAAGGCATTTGAATCACTGCCACATAGTTGGATCATAAAATGCTTAGAAACAACTGGCATTAGCAAAAATATTACATCCTTTACTGAAAAGGCGATGAAACAATGGAGAACTGAGTTGGCAGTAGGGAATGAGAACTATGGAATGGTAAATATCAAGCAAGGAATTTTCCAGGGTGATTCACTTTCACCTCTTCTCTTCATCATCGCAATGATCCCACTATCAGTAATCTTAAAAAAAAATGAAATTAGGCTACCAAACAGCCAAAGAAGCTGAAAAAAATTCGCATTTACTATATATGGATGATTTGAAATTCTATGGAAAGTCAGAAATAGAAATCCAATCATTGACAAACACAGTCCGAGTATTCAGCACCGATATTTCAATGCAGTTTGGCATGGAAAAATGTGCCACTGTATCCATAAAAAGAGGCAAAATCACTGCATGTGAGGGAATTGAAATGCCCAATGGCCAACTAATTAAATGCAACGAAAATGAAGCCTACAAATACTTAGGCATTCTGCAGTTGGATAACATCAAGCATGGAGAAGTAAAAGCTATTGTCAGGCGAGAGTACACCAACAGAGTTAGGAAAATTTTGAAATCTAAATTGAATGGTGGAAATACAATCAAGGCCATAAATACCTGGGCAATACCAGTTATAAGATACACAGCTGGTATAGTTAACTGGACACAAGCTGATTTGGACATTTTGGACCGAAAAACCAGGAAACTAATGACAATGCACTACAGTTTACATCCACGTGGTGATACTGATAGACTGAAAATCAGGTGGCAGAGGATTATTACAAGTGAAGCAAACAGTTGAAGAAGAAAAACATGCACTGGATGATTACTTAAAAGAAAGTCAAGAACATCTATTAATCAAAGTAAAGAACAAAAACCTACTGAAGGCCCAACAGACGAAACAAGAATACAGAAAAGATGTGATAAAATCAAGAATGGAGAGTTGGCAGAACAAAGCACTGCATGGCCAATTTCTGGAAAAAATAAAAGATAAAGTGGACAGTGAACAAACTTGGTTATGGTTAACAACAGGTACATTAAAGAAAGAAACAGAGTCACTAATGTGATACAATTCTGTTGCTATGATGATGATGATGATGATGATTATTATTATTATTATTATTACACAATTGTATCACAGCGGCCAGTTGTTTCGCCGGATTTGGCATTGGTTACTAGTCGGGCCCCACCCAGGGGCCTAGGACGTCGTAACATATTTTCGTAATATGCGTGCAGATCCAAGCAGTGCGGCTTTTTGCATTTGACTGATGGTGATTTTGTCGATTTTTAAGTCCTGGTATTTTGCGATTTTTTCATGTTCCTTCTCGGCGACCCTGCTATCACCTGGTATTGCGATGTCTATCATTGTGACCTTATTTTTCTCAACCAGTGTGATGTCTGGTGTATTATGCGCCAGTATTTTGTCAGTTTGTATACGGAAATCCCACAAGATCTTGACCATCTGATTTTCGGTGACTTTTTCAGGCTGATGTTCCCACCAGTTTGTTGCTGTTTTAATATTATAATTTTTGCACAAATTCCAATGGATCATTTGTGCTACTGAATTGTGCCGCAATTTATAATCAGTCTGCACGATTTTTTTACAGCAGCTGAGTATGTGATCAACAGTTTCATCAGCTTCTTTGCAAAGTCTGCATTTGGCATCATCAGAGGATTTTTCGATTTTGGCCTTAATGGCATTTGTGCGGATAGCTTGTTCTTGCGCAGCCAGGATTAGTGACTCTGTTTCTCTCTTTAATGTACTTGTTGTTAACCATAACCAAGTTTGTTCACTGTCCACTTTATCTTTTATTTTTTCCAGAAATTGGCCATGCAGTGCTTTGTTCTGCCAACTCTCCATTCTTGATTTTATCACATCTTTTCTGTATTCTTGTTTTGTCTGTTGGGCCTTCAGTAGATTTTTGTTCTTTACTTCGATTAATAGATGTTCTTGACTTTCTTTTAAATAATCAGCCAGTGCACCTTTTTCTTCTTCAACTGTTTGCTTCACTTGTAATAATCCTCTGCCACCTGATTTTCGGGGCAGATATAGTCTATCAGTATCACCACGTGGATGTAAACTGTAGTGCATTGTCATTAGTTTCCTGGTTTTTCAGTCCAAAAGGTCCAAATCAGCTTGTGTCCAGTTAACTATGCCAGCTGTGTATCTTATAACTGGTATTGCCCAGGTATTTATGGCCTTGATTGTATTTTCACCATTCAATTTAGATTTCAAAATTTTCCTAACTCTGTTGGTGTACTCTCGTCTGACAATAGTTTTTACTATTTGCTATTATTTATTTATTTACTATTTACTATTCCTTCTTGGCGACCCTGCTATCACCTGGTATTGCGATGTCTATGATTGTGACCTTATTTTTCTCAACCAGTGTGATGTCTGGTGTATTATGCACCAGTATTTTGTCGGTTTGTATACGGAAATCCCACAAGATCTTGACCATCTGTTTTTCGGTGACTTTTTCAGGCTGATGTTCGCACCAGTTTGTTTATTATTATCATTATTATCATTATTATCATTATTATCATCATCATCATCATCATCACCATCATTTTTGCATCATTCTTGCTAAACCTTTTTTTTAAGGATGAAATAATGCATTTAGGCATATACTGTACCTCACTTCTATGTGATGAAAAGTTTAGGGGATTCTAGAGTACAGTTTTCTGGAAAGAAAGTAATGAGAAACTAATAAAGTGGAAACACATTTTACAATTTGCATTATTATTTTAAATATATATTGTTTTGTTTTTATTATGCATTATCATTGTCAGAAGGTCCTATAGGCCTTATGGCAAATACAATTGAATAAAAATAAATCAAATATTTTAAGCATGCAGGGCCCAAAATGATTTGATTGTCAAATATATCTACCTGAATTCAGTGATTATCAGTTTTCTTATGCAGATACTATTAAATAATTGTTTCTTTTTTCATAATTCCTTTATGAGAACAAATGTTGAATAATAGTTTTAAAATTCTGTTTTGTATACAAAATTTCTTTTGTATAAAATATTAGCCTGCATGCATACCTGCATATTATCTACCCCTCCCCCTGTATCTGCGCACATATGGAGAGAGTGGCCCAACCTATCCCAGAAACAATATCAGAGCTCTCTGTCCAGGACTTTGGTAGATGATCTAAGATTGAGAAAGACACATTTGACCCCTAAGAGTGAGAAGGGAATTTTTAAAATATTCTAATTTTTCTGAAGAAATCATAGTTCTTACTCCCTCTTTTCTCCCCCACAACAATCCTGTGAGGTAAGTTTGGCTGAGACTGTCCAAAAATTGCCATTACCTTCCATAGGGGAAAGCAGACTTGATCACCTGACTTCTAATCCAATACTTTCGTGACCGTGTACACTCAGGGGATCATTCTGTAGAAGGTAATATATATAAAATGATACCCCCAAAAGACTACAGTAGGAAAGATGACCCATAAAAACAGTAGCTTCCTTTGGGCCTCTTACCTGTCTGCCTGTCTATAAATCTATCTATTCATCCATCTGTCCATCTTTCCAGACATCCAATAGAAAACAACATAGTTTTTCCAAACTAGTATTTTTTTCTAGTATCCATTCTTTATCTTTAAAACAGAAATGTCCTGCAGCCTCTCTCTGCAACATATCTACTGAAGTCCTAAAAGTAATCAATGCAACAGAAGAATTCATTGCAGAATCCACAAAACTATATGATTTCCCAGCAGAAACATATGAAAGAAGGAACAGAGAATTCCCATTAGGCACAAACCTTATCCAGCTTGATGGGCAGCTCACAGCATTGGAAGAAAATGTAAGAGTGGCAGATATGTAACTGTATGTATATAACTATTCATGGCATTGAATGTTTTGAAAGCGTTAGAAAATGGGAGCACTTCATTTTTGTAGAAAATGGCAGCAATTCATTTGGAATTACTAGAAAGACTTTAGGAAGCTCATATCTGATCCCAAGTAGATTCTCCTTAATGTCTGCCTTATCTAAAACATTTGCCCCCCAAAATATAAGAAACTATGCAATATGCTGTCACGATGCACATCTGTCTCTCTATTTCACATCTTATATCAGTTTTGAAAATTCATTTTCAATGAAGAAATTCATTTTCAATGAGAAAGTAGTGGCCTTTCAACTCCGACGGTCCTTGGATGAAACCGATTATCTGGATCCCTTTCAGTCTGGTTTCAGGCCTGGCTACAGCACGGAAACTGCGTTGGTCGTGCTGATCGATGATCTCTGGCGAGCCAGGGATAGGGGTCATTCCTCTATCCTGGTGCTTCTTGACCTCTCAGGGGCCTTTGATACCATCAACCATGGTATCTTTCTGCGACGGTTGCAGGAGGTGGGAGTGGGAGGCATCATTCTTCGGTGGTTCTCCTCCTACCTCTCAGACAGGTCGCAGTCGGTGTTGGTCGGAGGACAGAGATCGACCCCTAGGCCCCTCAACGTTGGGTGCTGCAGAGTTCGGTCCTGTCCCCCCTCCTATTTAACGTCTACATGAAGCCACTGGGTGAGATCATATGCCGGCACGGGATTAAATACCATCAATATGCAGATGATACACAGCTGTTTCTGTCCGCCCCGTGCCAACTCAGTGAAGTGGTAGAAGTGATGGGCCAGTGCCTGGAGGCTGTTAGGGTCTGGATGGGAACGAACAAGCTGGCGCTCAACCCCGACAAGACCGAGTGGCTATTGATGCTCCCTCCCAAAAATGGTCCAGCTATGCCATCTCTCAGCCTGGGGGGTGAAATTATACGCCCCTCAGAGAGGGCTCACAATTTGGGAGTCCTCCTGGATTCGCAGCTGACTCTAGAACATCATCTGTCGGCTGTGACCAGGGGAACCTTTGCCCAGGTTCGCCTGGTGCACCAATTGCGGCCCTACCTGGACCGAGAGGCCTTCAGATAGTCACTCACGCCCTCGTCACCTCAAGACTGGATTACTGTAACACGCTCTACATGGGGCTGCCCTTGAAGAGTGTTCGAAGACTTCAGCTTGTCCAGAACGCAGCCGCACAAGCGATTGTGGGTGCACCTCGGTACACCCACATTACACCTATCCTCCGCGAGCTGCACTGGCTGCCTATTGGTCTCCGGACACACTTCAAGGTGCTAGTCATTACTTTTAAAGCCCTACATGATATTGGACCTGGGTACTTGAGAGACCGCCTCCTGCCAGTTACCTCCCAAAGACCTATTAGATCCCACAGATTAGGCCTCCTCCGAATTCCATCTGCCGGCCAATGTCGGCTGGCGACTCCTCGGGGGAGGGCCTTCTCTGTGGCTGCTCCGGCCCTCTTGAACGATCTCCCAGTGGAGATCCGGACCCTTACTACCCTTCCGGCCTTCCGCAAAGAGGTTAAGACTTGGCTGTTCCAGCAGGCCTGGGGCTGTTGAACTATCCAGCCCCATCCGAGGTTATGGCTGTTGTAGAATTTTAAATTGTTGTTTTTATTTTATTTTTTGTATCCCCTCCCTTTTTTATTGTGAGCCGCCCTGAGTCTCTCGGGAATAGGGCGGCATACAAACTCAATAAATTGAAATTAAATTGAAATTGAAATTTTGTTTCTCTATTTACAAATTGAAAATCCCTCACAGATTATATACCAGGTTTATTAATTTCTTGATTCCTGTATAACTTTTCTCCATTTATTCTTTTCCTTTCTTCATGTGTTCATTTGGAACCATTTCACATTAAATCTCTGCTTTCTCTTTTATTTATCTAGAAGCAATGTTCTTTGCTTTGTCCCCTTTCTTCATAATATTCTAATCTTGTGTTCCAATATTTAAAATGATCAACATATAAGTAGGATGGTCATATTTTATACAGCACCTCGTTAAAGGTAATTAAATAATATGTGAGTTGGAACTTAAAACTGTAATGCTTTATAAGATTCCACAAATCTGAAGGTATAACTTGATCGTGGTACATGGTCTATCTAGGTCTATCTGGCAGCTGGCAGTGTGTATGGCCTGGAGAGTCAGCTAAATGAACTTGAGGATGCAGCTCATAAAGTTAACACCATTACTGCAGAAGCCGAACTAGCTGATCTAGAGGACCAAGTGGCAACAGCTGCAGCACAAGTTCATCATGCAGAGCTTCAGGTAATATTGACAACAAGCTATTCACTGCATGGACTTAATAACTTACATATGTTTGATACTTAAACTCCAAATATAAATCCATTTTTCATAGATATATATGTAAAGGAAAAATATATGCTTTATATAGATAAATATTACTGGGTAATATTAAGACTCCAGAAAGAAAAAGAAAATGGAACTTAAATGATTTTCAAGTAGGTGCCAGTTAGAGATGTACAGTTCAGTAATCTGCACTTCTTCTTCACTTACTTTGATTCTCTTTTTAAAATGTATAGTTCTTTTAAGATTTCAGATATTGAGAGCAGAATTTCAGCCCTTTCAATAGCAGGCTTGAATGTGGCTCCATATGCTCATTTGACAAGAAGACGTGATCACCAGACAAGCCAGGTGAGGAAAAGTCAAATAGTCAAAATTATAGTAATGGCACCTCTCCTAACTTGAGAAAGTAAAGACTCTTGAAACGGATTACGGAGACCAGGTTGAGCCATGAGGGGGGTGTTCCCCTTAGTGAATTATGCCCACCAGGTTTCTGGGCATTTCACCAGCCGATAGCCCAGGGCAGGGGCGGGGGGTGGCGGTGGTTATTAGGGAAAGTCTCGGACCTCAGGAGGTCACTGTGCCTTAGATAGGTGGGTGTGAGTCCCTTTTTGTGAAATGGGGCCTTGGAGTTCAGGTGGGCCTTTTTGTTATGTACCTGTCTCCCTGCTACGTTTCAACGGCCCTGCCGGAGCTGCTTAATGTCTTAGCTGGATTGGCGGTTGATTTCCCCAGGCTTATGATCCTGGGGGATTTCACTCTGCCTTCCATTGGTGAGACATCCAAGTCAGCTCGGGAGTTCAGGGCTTCCATGATGGCTATGGACCTAACTCTGTTAATTCAAGACACCACCACTAATGGGGGACACACGCTCAACCTGATATTTGTCTCTGGGCAGTGGATGAATGATCTAGATTTAGGGGATATTTCTATCCAACCCTTGTCATGGTCGGATCATTTCCTCATCAGGCTTGACTTCCATACTGCTACCCCTCACCGCAGGGAGGCGGAACCGACTAGATGGTTCCGCCCCAGGTGCCTGATGGACCCTGAAAGGTTCCTGATGGAGGTTGGGACTTTCCTGAATCCCTTGCTCACAACTCGACCGAAGCCCTAGTGGAAGCCTGGGATAGGGCGGCCACTAGGGCCTTGGATCGTGTTATGCTTTTGCGGCCTCTGACCCGGTGTCAATCCCAGATGGCTCCCTGGTTTAACGAGGAGCTCCAGGAGATGAAACGCCAGAAAAGATACATAGAGAGTGGTTGGAGTGCCAGCCATTCCGAATCTCATCGAACACTAGTAAGAATTCATATTAAATCCTACTTAGTGGTGATAAAAGTGGCAAAAAGGCAACATTTTTCCGCTCTTATCACATCCGCAGATAACTGCCCAGCTGCCCTGTTTAGGGTGACCCACTCCTTACTTAACCAAGAAACTGGGAATGACCCCTTGCAGGGTAGGGCTGAAGAATTTGTTCAGTATCTGCAGGATAAAATCGCTCAGATCTGGTCAGGCTTGGACTCTGACTGGGTAGGTTCGGGTGAGTCGACAGGGATGAATCTTGTGGAGACCATCTGGGATGAGTTTGACCCTGTGACCCCCGAGGCCATGGACAGGATTATGGGGAGACTCAGTGCTGCCACTTGTGTGCTGGACCCATGTCCCTCTTGGTTAGTCTCAGCTTCCGGAGGTGACACAAGGCTGGCTCCAGGCGATAACCAACGCTTCGTTGAGAGAGGGGTTCTTTCTCACCGCCTTGAAGGAGGCAGTGGTGAGGCCCCTCCTTAAAAAGCCTTCCCTGGACCCAGCTTCTTTAGCCAACTATCGCCGGTCTCCAACCTTCGCTTTGTAGTGAAGGTTGTCAAGAGTGCGGTAGCACGTCAGCTTCCCAAGCACCTGCTGTCTACCTGGATCCTTTTCAGTCAGGTTTCAGGCCTGGATACAGCACAGAGACGGCATGGGTCGCATTGGTTGATGATCTCTGGCGGGCCCGGGACAGGGACTGCTCCTCTGTCCTGGTCCTATTAGATCTCTCGGCAGCTTTCGATACCCTCGACCATGGTATCCTACTAAGACAACTCGGGGGGTTGGGAGTGGGGGGCACCATTTTATGGTGGTTCTCCTCCTACCTACCTCCTACCTGTTTGTGTTGACTGGAGGGCAGGAATCGACCCCAAGGTGCGTCACTTGTGGGGTGCCCCAGGGGTCGGTTCTCTCACCCCTCTTGTTCAACATATATGTGAAACCACTGGTGAGATCATCCATGGTTTTGGGGTACGTTATCATCAATATGCTGATGATACCCAACTTTTCATCTCTATCCAAAACTACCCAAACGATGCCCTCGGCGTGATGTCCCGATGCCTGGAGGCTGTGCAGATCTGGATGGGGAGGAACACGCTCAGGCTCAATCCCTCCAAGACTGAGTGGCTGTGGTTTCTGTCATCCCGATTTGTTCATCTTGTTCCATCAATTATGATGGGGGAGAAATTTTAGCCCTCTCAGAGAGGGCCCGCAATCTGGGAGTCCTCCTGGATGTGCGGCTTAGTTTAGAAGAACACCTGATGGCCGTGACCAGGGGGGCCTTTTACCAGGTTAGCCTGGTACGTCAGTTGTGCCCTTCCTGGATCGGGATGCTCTGTGCACAGTCACTCGTGCCCTCATCCTTTCTCGCCTGGATTACTGTAATGCTCTCTACACAGGGCTGCCCATGAAGAGCACCCGGAGGCTTCAACTGGTCCAGAATGCGGCCGCACGGATTATCATGGGGATACCTAGATGCTTCCATGTTGCGCCCTTTTTAGGCAGCCTGCAATGGTTGCCGGTTGTCTTCCAGTGCGATCCAATGTACTAATTATGACCTTTAAAGCACTCCATGGCTTAGGTCCAGGATACCTGCGAGACCACCTACTGCCACCGGTAGCCTCCCACTGTCCAATGCAATCCCACAGAGTTGGCCTCCTGAGTGTGTTGGCTAGTGACCTCCAGGGGGAGAGCCTTCTCTGTGGGAGCGCCTTCCCTTGGAATGAGCTGCCCCCGGAGCTTCGTATAATCCCCGACCTCCGGTCCTTCCAACACGCCCTAAAAAGTTGGCTTTTCAAGCAAACCACCCTGGCCTGAACAAAATAAAATAAATGATTGATTATTGTTAATTTTAATCAATTTTTTAAAATGTTATTGTTAATCTTAATTGGTTTGTTTTTTGGATACTCTATTTAATTTTTTTTTAACTTTTGAAATATGTGTTTTTTTTAATGTTGTACACCGCCCTGAGTCCTTGGGAGAAGGGCGGCATAAACAACAATAAGCAACAACAAACATTTCAAAAGGAAACTTAAATCAGTCAAGATGGAAACTATTAGAAGCAAAGCAGCATCTGAAACCCTTTGAGCAATGCAAATGGGATTAAGCTGATAATGACCCCTCCCCTTTGTTCAAATGCAGATTCTAACCAATACACAAATGTGAAGATGTTTCCTTAACTCTTCTGCCCTGAGAGTCAATAAAACACACGTTCCCATGGCTATCTCTAGTTAGACATTAAAGTAAGTTATTCCACATGGCTCTCATAAACATCCCTCCAGAGATGCTGGTACCTTCAGTCTTCCGGTGACAGGAAACCAGTTGTAAAGTTGTAAAACTCAGTTGTTACAGATACTCTAGTGATTTTACTCTGAGGCTCCCCTCCTCCCAATTGAATGGCAGTATCACTTCTAGGGATCTGACATGCTGCCATTCTTTAGAAAAAGGAGAGATCCACCTGTGAAAAAATAGGAAAAGAAATTGCATCATAGTATTTTAACAAGGATTGTCAGGGTATTGGGAGTGAATTTTTTTCAATAGGACAGGGGCCCTAATGTGGTATTTCTCTATCCATTCATTTTGAGATGAAGGTAAATGCTTCCAAGCAACTAAATATTGGGTTTTCCCACAGTGGGTCCTAGAGTCCAGGATTTCCTTAATTTCAAAATGTTGTTTGCCTTCTATCATGATAGGAACAGGTGGTGTAGGTGCAAGTGGTCTGAGTTGTGAGATTACTTCTCATTTGAGTAAACTAATGTGAAACACTGGATGGAATTGCCTCAGTGTCTTTGGAAGGAGTAATTCTACTGTTACAGGGTTGATAACTCTGGTGATTGGGAAAGGTCGGATGAAATTTGGCTCTAATTTCTTTGATGGTTGCAACGACTTCAGGAATTTTGTGAATAAGTATACTCTATCTCCAACATGGAAAGGTTTGGGATCTACTCTTTTTTTTGTCTGCGTGAGTTTTAAAAGCCTCTCTAGCTTCTTGTAAGGCTAATTTAACCACTGGCCATGTGTTTCATAAGTTGTCTATCCATTCTTTTAGTGAGGGGATGGTGGGTTCCTCTGTGGGTAGTTCAGGCATAGGGTTGAAATCCTGGCCTGTTGCTACTCTAAAAGGGGTGAACCCAGTGCTTGAACGCACAGTGTTATTGAAAGACACTTCTGCAAAAGGTAAAAGATCAACCCAGTTATCCTGTTGAAAATTAATAAAACATCTTAGGTATTGTTCTAGAACAATGTTCCGATTTTCAGTTTGACCATTGGTGCACGTCCTTGGGCGGTGCCCAGTAAGTTTAAGAATGCCCCCTAAAATTTTGAGGTGAATTGGACCCCTCTGTCGGAGATGAATCTCTGCGGGGCTCCATGAAGGCAATAAATGTGTATCAGGAATAACGTGGCTAGACTTTTGACAGTTGGGATCGTTTGGAACGGTATAAAATGTGTCTGTTTTGAGAACAAGTCTGTTACGACCCAAATGATAGTATTCCCTGTGCTTTCTGGTAGTTCGACAATGAAATCCATTGCAATCTCCTTCCAGGGTGCTGAAGGCTCGGGTACCTTATGTAACAGTCCTGGCATTTTGCCTTGGGGTCTTTTGGCTGCCGCACAAATTGGACAGCTAGCTATATAGTTCTCTATGTCCTTTTTTAGTGATGGCCACCAAAATTGCCTTTTAATTAGATGTAAAGTTTTTACAAAACCAAAGTGTTCTGCTAGTTTGGAATCGTGGCACCTTTCCATTAAGTACAGTCTTTGGCTTGCTGGAACATACAACTTCCCTCCCACCCAACCTAGATTATCTTCATCAGGCAGCTGTCTTTGTGGCTCAAAAACCATTCATCGGTGGTTAAAGCATGTTTAAAAGTTTGGGTGGTTTCATTGTCCTTCAAAGTGTCTCGTTTTCCCTGGGATCTGGTGGTTACTTTAGCAGCTAGTTGATTGTCTTGTATCATGGATTTGATTATGTTTGGCTTCATACTATTGTATTGTGGTTTCCTGGTAGTGCATCTGCCAGAAAATCCTCCCCCCCCCCCCGGGCGGTATCTGAGCATAAATTCAAACCTTTTAAAGTACTGAGCCCATCGTACTTGTTTTGGAGAGAGTTTCCTTGAGGTCTTTAGAGCTTCTAAATTTTTATGATCCGTCCAGACTTCAAAAGGGATCTTACTCCTCTCCAGGTTAAAAGAGCCCATCGAACTGCATAAGCCTCTTTCTCCCAAATAGCCCACTTTTGCTCAGATTCATTCAATTTTTTGGATGTGTAAGCACATGGTTGTAATTGGTCTTCCTCATTTTTCTGAAGCAGGACCGCTCCTATCACCACATTGCTAGCATCTGCTTGAATGACAAATGGTTTCTCTGTGTCTGGGTGCTTTAGGATTGGTTCTGCCGAAAACAGCCATTTATGTTTTTCAAATGCCACTTGGCATTCCATTGTCCAGTTCAAAGGCTGCTTCAGTTTCGGTTACCCTCCCACTTCATTTTTAAGAGCTTGGTGATGGGGAGAGCAATTTGGGCAAAAGCTGGGATAAACTGCCGGTAAAAGTTGGCAAATCCCAGGAAGCTTTGCAACTGTTTGCATGTTCTGGGTGGTTCCAGTCAAGTACTGATTGCACTTTCAAAGGATCCATTTCTATGTCCTGGTATGAAATGCGGTATCTAAGTAATCAATTTTTTCTTGGTGCTCTGCCCCCTCAGTTTCTTTGTCTGGATTCTCAGCAAAAGTCATGTACATCTGCTGTCAGATCCCTAAAACTGATACTGCCATTCAATTGGGAGGAGGGGAGCCTCGGTGTAAAATCATTAGCTACATCTGAAACAACTGAGTTTTACAATTTTACAACTGGTTTCCTGTCACCGGGAGACTGAAGGTCCCAACATCTCTGGAGGGATGTTTATGAGAGCCATGTGGGATATATAACTTTGATGTCTAACTAGAGATAGCCAAGGGAACGTGTGTTTTATTGAATTCCAGGGCAGAAGAGCTAAGAAAGCATATTTACACTTGTCTATTGGTCAGAATCTGCATTCAGACAAAGGGGAGTGGTCGTTATAGGCTTAATGCCATTTGCATGGCCTAAAGGGTTTCAGATGCTGCTTTGCTTCTAATGGTTTCCATCCTGCTTAATTAAAGGTTCCTTTTGAAATAATCCGTTTCAAAAGTCTTTACTTTCTCAAGTTAGGAGAGGAACCATTACATAAAGCAGCATCTCTCTGCAAAGTGGTCAACCAGGAGAGAAACATTTTTACTCTACCAAGGGGACACAGCAAACCATGTTTGAGCATAACAGTGAACAAGGGGAAATTGACTGCTGGAGGGAGATGGAAACCCCTCCACAACCAGAGACCTGCTCCTTGTATCCTGGCGGAGAGAACAGAATGAGCTTGTGGCACCCCAAAAAGCCCTGTTGGTCAATCGGAATCGGGACGAAGGACAGCTGGGAATGGAAGACCAGGGGAGTCACTCTTACCCAAGGTAGCTGAAATCCAGGGTTAGAAGCCCCCTCTGAGCAGGAGGAGCTAAATGAAGCCACGCTGGTGATGGAAATTTTGGAAAATCTCAACATCCGGGGGGAGCCAGACCAGCAACTGAGAAGTGTTGGAAAGGCGGCAAACGGGGGTGACGTCAGGGGAAATAACCCCTCTCTGGTCCCTGCTGATCAAGCTGACGGCAAAGTAGCAACAGCTAGGAACCAAGAACCCCCAGTTGGAGCATGGGTTGGGGGCCACTCTGAACCAACCCCGCAACCTGCAATTAGAAAGGAAAACTCCTTTCTTGGGGGTAAAATTTGATGGGAATCCGAAAAAATTGGGATTCTTTGTGGCACATGTGCTATATGCAAGAATATGGGTGTGATTTTCGAATCCAAGGAGCCCGAGTGCGAGTGGTCACCCTAGCCCTGGAAGGAGCTGTTGCCAGATGGATGGTGACATTACATGATGCTGATGCACCAGAACTGCGGGACTTTGATCGGTTCATGATGGCCCTGTGACAGCAGTTTGAGAACCCCCTTGCAGACCGCAAGGCACGTGACCAAATTAAAGTTTTGAAGCAGGGACGCCGGCCAGTGGCAGAGTATACCGAAGAATTCCGAGACCTGGCATGTCATGTGAACTGGCCAGAGGATATCCTGGTAAGCTGGTTCAAGGATGGGCTGAATGATGAACTCTACAATGCTTGTATGGCCCAAGGTGCCCCAACCCATCTACATGAATGGTATCTTATTACTGAAGAGGCAGAGATCAACTTGGCCAGAAATCAGTATCGGGCAGGATGAATGTGGAAGAAATCCCCACCCCAATGGAAACAAGAACCTTTTAAACTGCAAACTATACCTTCTCTGAAATTCTTAGTCTGTTTCAAGTATGAAAAAGAGGGGCACCGAACTGCAGAATGCTGTTCTCAGGCACTAGCTAAGAAACCAGATCACCCATTGGGGGGAAAACATACAAAACCTGGCCAGCGCAGAAAGGGGATGGCTTCTCGGTTGAAGGTCTGGCTCCCCCCGGATGTTGAGATTTTCCAAAATTTCCATCACCAACTGGGTTACATGCCTCTTCAGAGGATCCTCTCTCAGTGCGGCTTCATTTAACTCCTCCTGGTCAGAGGGGGCTTCTAACTCCAATTTCCACCCTGGTTTTCGGGTACCTCGGGTAAGAGTGACTCCCCTCATTCTTCCTTCCCAGCCGTCTTTCGTCCCAATTCCGATTGACCAATGGGGCTTTTTGGGGTCCTCCAAGCTCACCCCGTTTTCTCCGCCAGGATACAAGGAGCAGGTCTCTGGTTGTGGAGGGGTGTCCATCTCTCTCCAGCAGTCAGTTCCCCCTTGTTCACTGTTATGCTCAGACATAGTTTGCTGGGTCCCCTCGGTAGAGTAAAAATGTTTCTTTCCTGGTTGACCACTTGGCAGAGAGATGCTGCTTTATGTAATGGTTCCTCTCCTAACTTGAGAAAGTAAAGACTCTTGAAACGGATTATTTCAAAAGGAAATTTTAATCAGTCAGGATGGAAACTATTAGAAGCAAAGCAGCATCTGAAACCCTTTAGGCCATGCAAATGGGATTAAGCTGATAATGACCCCCCCCCTTTGTCCGAATGCAGATACTAACCAATACACAAGTGTGAAGATGTTTCCTTAACTCTTCTGCCCTGAGAGTCAATAAAACACACCCCTTCCCATGGCTATCTCTAGTTAGACATTAAAGTAAGTTATCCCACATGGCTCTCATCCCTCCAGAGATGCTGGGACCTTCAGTCTTCTGGTGACAGGAAACCAGTTGTAAAGTTGTAAAACTCAGTTGTCACAGATATGCTAGTGATTTTACTCCGAGGCTCCCCTCCTCCCAATTGAATGGCAGTATCACTTTTAGGGATCTGACACCTGTGAATTAAAGTGGATTTCTGTATGCCTGTCAATCTTATACAATTGAATGTGTATGAGTCCCCAGTAAAATATACAAACAATGTAGAATGGGAAATATATTTCTAGTTAAGTCTACCAGTCTCTCTGCTTATTTCCCACTCTTTTCCTGGGGGATGCACAGAATATACACAAAAGAAGAAAAAAACTAAAGCTGACCAAAAATAATAGAAAGTTAAGTAAACTGTAACTATATAAATGCTCTAAGAATTCCAACATATATTTTATTTAAACCAAAATATTTTAAAATTAATATAGCAATTAATTTGAAGACTCTTTGGCCTTACTGAATTACTGCATTTTAACTACATGCACTAAATAAATATTTTGGGATAAATATTCTGGATTAAACTATAGTCATTAATAAAGGCATTTTTTTTCCTATAGATGCATACAATAAACACATCCAGACAGCAGAGACGAAAGCTTCCAGCTCCACCGATGAAAGGTAACAATAACAACAATGATAAAAAAAACCTCATTTTTACTCAACCCATTTCCATTTCAATTCTTTTACTCTCTTAATATACTCTCATGTACTTTTGTTTGTTCTCTAATCCATATGCAGGTCTTTATATTTTGTCTTGTAATGCCAAACATGTAACTTTCTGTGGCTCTTTGCATTACTCATAACTTTTGTATCAATTGTAAGGTCCGTGTTTCACCAGCATATGTTAGTATATGATCAAAAAATTTTCTCTTCAAGCATAGGGGGAGGTAGTTCTTGAAAATTATGGTTAGCTTGCCGAATGCCTACCAATCACACAATTCAATTTCTTTTATTGTATCACCTTCCATTGAGATCTGTTGGCCAAAGTGTATGTAATGATCTACTAAGTCTAATTCTCCTCCAGATATAAAGTATTTTTCTTCTTTATTAAACTTAACCTGGCTCTTTTTTAGGTATATCTTTAAGCCAAATGCTTCTCCTGCTTTGTGCAGCTCTTGTATGTATGTGTCTTTGTAGCTCTTCTGAGTCTTGTAAGACGAAAACAAATCTTAAATGGTTTAAATAAATACCATTGATTTTTATTCCATTTTTTGCCCAGTCTAGTTTGCGAAATACTTCTTCAAGGCAGACTGAGAAGGATAGGAGGTCAATATATTATCCTTCTTTGAGTTTTTAACCCATATATTTTCTCAAAAAATAACTTTAAGCCCGAATAAAATATGTAAGGCTATCTCTTCTCTTGATAAATTGCAGTTTGTAAACCTTATCCTTTGGCTAAATGAATGTGTTTTGTACATTGATATACATTTGGTGCAGAAATCTCATATACATTAACAACATTTTTGAAAACGCAATAAAATGTTCCATACATTTTCTATGGAATCCTTATACAATATGGTTTTTAATCTTTAAAAAAGATGTAACTATTTATTTAAAAGGGGGAATCTTGTTTTATTAATCTTAACTAAATCTTTTTATGTAAAATAATACCCAGTTTTGCGCAATCCTCCTTATTGGAAATTTTCCTCCTTGGGTTCTTCTACAATATTCATATATTAAACCTTTAATTAACTGGTGTCTTAGGATGAAAACTAATTAGATTTCAAATGTTCAAATTTCTATTACATAACTCGGAAAAAAGTGCTATGTTATTTTAGGAAATATCATTTAGTGAGGCAGTTTTCCTCGTAGAAAATTAATGCTATGTGAAATCCAGATCTCAAAATTATTTTTTTTAAAAAATGGATTATATGGAAAAATTGAATGAGAGCTAGAATTTGTATGTGGGATCAATTATTAACTAATGATGATTTTAAAACCCATTTATCACTTTAAAAGGCAAATATTATTTGGTCAGCTCAGTAGCAGCATTTACAATTAAAACATCTATTGATATTGCAGCTGGACCTGCAGCATTTTCATTTAATCTACTACAAATGATTCTTAAATGTTATGACATAAAACTCCCTACAATTAATTTTTGTAATCTTTGTATTGAAGATAAATCTATTTGATAGGCAATGGAATAAAGAACTAGAAATTCCTTTTTTCTCTAGACTATCAGGAGAGGGAAAGTATTAATTCAAGAAACTTTGTACATTGTTCAACAACCACCACAACAAAATTTTTGATTTAATTTGTCTTTTTCCCTTTCCTCTATAAAAACATTCATGAAGCATTACATTTATTTTCACGCATGATTTATTTCCATCATATACTGCTACTACTGACCAAATAATATCAGCCTTCAACCCCATACAGGTAATTCCCAGGCTACAAGTGTTCCCTTAACAAACGTTCAAAGTACGATAAGTGAACCTAGTGTTTGCAAGCAAGTCTCGAAACTATGAATCTTACAGCACCTTATGAACAACTGCAAAGACTCTGCAACATTTGTCCTGAATGTTGCCAACCAAAATAGAGCTTCCAAGGGATGGATCCACCCCTTTGCCCCTCAATTCGGGCCTTCAGAGACCTCGCCAGCATGTTGCAGGCCAAAATAGAAATTCTGAGGGGCAGATCCGCTCCTCAGAAGCTCTGTTTGGACCTCATGCTCCCCACACTTCCACCCACCCACCCAAACTGCCTTGCCAGATCACTTACCTGGTGAAGATCTAGCAAATAGTCTCCTCTCCAGCCTCTCAGCCCCATGCGTCCCGCTGCAGTTCCGTTCGGGCCTCTGCAGGCCTCACTCAGCAGGTTGCCAGCTGAAATGGAGCTTGTGAGGGGCAAATCTGCCCCTTCGATGTTCCATGCCTCAGCTGGTCTTCCCCAGCCCATTGCAGTCCGAAATGAAGCTTATGGAAGGTGGATCTGCCTCTCCAACGCCTCTGCCGGCCTGCCCTGGCATGTTGCAGGCTGAAATGCAGAGGGGCACACGCGACTGAGAGGCTGGAGAGGAACTGCTTGCTATATCTTCACAAGTTAAATGGCACAGCAGGTTGGGTGAAGGGATAGCAATTGTGGGCTGCATCAGCTATTTCAATAGGTCAGGGAAACCACCCAAGGCCAGGGTGGGGAACAGTCCCCCACTAGGCCCCACCGTGAAATACCTCAAGGGTACTTAACAAGCCTCACATTTGATTAGCGAATGCGTGGGCGAAAGGAGGAGAGTGATCCTGTTCAAGGTACAAGATTCACTCCCACAAATCCTGGGGTTATGAATTGAATTCCATTACATTCGTAACTCGAGGACTACCTGTATTAGTGCAAAACATTGGTCTATATATTCTCTTCCCAACATAACACCACACTGCATTTCTCAAATTCAGTTATCAAAAAACAAACAAATAAATCAATTTTTAAAACACATTTTTATTTCTCTCTGAAAGTGCATCTTTGTTAATGTAACTTATCTGATTTCTTTAGATACTATTTGATCCAGCTTGAAACACTAAAGATAGATTTCCAATTTCTTTCGTCAAGTAGGTAGCTGTTGAAAAGGAATATGATCAAATTCTGGTGCCTAGGAAGCTTCTTAATCTTATTTGTTTTTTTGCTTACTTGCTTGCTTTACTTAAAGAGCCGAGGTCGCGCAGTGGTTAAATGCAGCACTGCAGGCCACTTCAGCTGACTGTTATCTGCAGTTCAGCGGTTCTAATCTCACCGGCTCAAGGTTGACTCAGCCTTCCATCCTTCCGAGGTGGGTGAAATGAGGACCCAGACTGGGGGGGCGATATGCTGACTCTGTAAACCGCTTAGAGAGGGCTGAAAAAAACCCTATGAAGCGGTATATAAGTCTAACTGCTATTGCTATTGCTACTTATCAGTCAGTCATATTTCTACACCACCTATGTCTGTTATATGATTCTGTGTAACTTACAATTAAAAAATATCTAAACAGAATACTTTTGCCAAAATCATTTTTAACAATAAGAAATAATTATTTCAAATATGACTTTCCAGATTTTTAAAGATTAAAAGTACTTTCAAAGTGTTTCCTATACTAATATGTATCTTTACAACATGCTTTTGTTTGAACCCAACAAGAATAAAACTGAGTTTTCAATAAAGTTAGTGAACTGGAACTGTTAGTGTACAGTTAGTGAACTGGAACTGTTCACTAAAGTTAGTGAACAGGGGTAGTCCTTGATTTACAACAGTTCATTTTAATAACAGTTCAAAGTTACACAGGCACTGAAAAAAATGACTTATGACTGTTTTTTATACTTATGACAATTGTAGCATTTTTGTGGTCAAATGATCAAAATTCAGAAGATTGGCAACTGACTCATATTTATGATGGTTGCAGTATCCTGGCATCATGTGGTCACTTTTTGTGATCTACTGACAAAAAAAATCAATGGTGAAGCCAGATTCACTTAATAATTATTTTACTAAATTAACAAGTGCAGTGATCCATTTAACAAGAAAGTTAATAAAATAGGGCAAAACTCAACAACTGTCTTGCTTAGCAGCACAAAAAAAAATTTGACTATTAATCCAGCTACACAATAGGGGCATTTAAAATATTTACAACCGTAATGTATTTTCTCCTTTTGTATAGTTATGAAACAGATCGCATATTTCCCTCTTTAAAAAAAATGCTTATACAGTATTGTTTTCCAGAATCAATATAGGAGATAAGTAAATAATGAATGTTCACTAGTACAAAGAAGAGCAATAATACCAATATTTTAGCATGAGTGTCAGAAGAAGAAAAATACTGTTTAGAGTTTGAAGCAAAGGAGAAAAGTATTTACTAATAGTCATATATGTAATAGTTGTGTAATTTAAAATGTTTGTCCTATGTAAAAACATATAAATAAACATGTTTTTATTTTAGATTGAACAATTGCATGATTAGAAAAGCTACTATTATTCTTACCCCCCGCATTTCTGTTCATAGTAGAAACTGCTATTTGTGCAGCTGTTCGTTTTAAAACATAATCAGAAACATCTAAACAAGAAATTATCAGATGA
The DNA here is from genome assembly GCF_009769535.1 of Thamnophis elegans. Classification (NCBI taxonomy): domain Eukaryota; kingdom Metazoa; phylum Chordata; class Lepidosauria; order Squamata; family Natricidae; genus Thamnophis; species Thamnophis elegans. The sequence goes on along the minus strand of NC_045558.1, from coordinate 60,003,731 downwards.
ATACCAAGACCAAAACATTTAAAGCATTCTAGTCAAGCCTAGACTATATTTCGCCTCTACTATCCATATAAGTGTGAAAGAAGCTGACAAATGTTTTTCAGGTGAAAACATGGATGCATCTCCAGTTTCTTCTATTAGAACATTTAACAGGAATTTCATACTTCAAGGATCTCTGACACAAAGAACAAAAAAAGAAAAAAAGATCATTGCCAAGGATTTGTTGGTAAGTATTTAATAAAAGTTTAACATTCATTCCCAGATATTAGGAGAAAAGAGATTAATGAGAAAAAAAGTTACAAAATTTTTTTATATGATATCCAGTAATCTCAAATCATCTGTCAGCCCATTCTTTATTAATGGAATAATGACAAATTCCATTCTGATATGCTGTCCTGGAAAACAATTGGACTAGATAATCTACAATATCCCTTCCAACTCTGCTATTCTAAATTCTAATAATGTTCTTGGTATTTCATTTGCTAGATGGCTGCCTATATCTAGATCTTCTGATGGCAGTTTATGTAGGGCTCACAGTGACCCAACAACACTGAATCAAAAGGAAAATACATCACTGTAGGTGGAACAGATTTCTTCTACCACATCTCTTGGGGTTAACCAGATAAGGTATTCTGATAGGATGCTTCCTGTTTATCTTCAAGATTTTCTTCAAACCTAAAAGGTTCTAAATCCTCTTTAGAGGAAAATCTTTCAGGAAAGGCCTGATACTATATAAATATGACAAAAACAAAGATAATACCCAAAAAGTTGGCCAATCTTATTTGCAACTGTCTTTTAAAAAGATCTTCCACATTTTTATTGTTTTATTAAATATTTCTTCATATCTTTTCTATTTTAGGAACCAACTATAGGCTCTTCTGTAATGTATTAGAATTACAAAATTTTACTGCCAATGACACACTGCCTAGGGCTGCACACTAGAGTGCCTTTATATAACAGCCATTATATACATCCACTAAAAAAATAAATGATTCTCAACAATCTACAATGCCTCAGTAATAGGGCTTTGTTTGGATACCTTATTGAGAAAGATGTTCAAGATATTCAAGTCTTCAATATTGTGGTCTGCTCATCAAAACTCTGCCTTAAAGTTCTAAAGAGACTCCAGGAATTACACCAAGTTTCAAGGCTTCATGTTTTAAGATGCACTTTTATTCACACTGTCAATTGTACTAAAGTATGTTACCTTCAGATACAGCCTGCATTTTTGTATTATTCTCAGTTCTTCAATTAATGTTAGTCATTGCCTCATTTGAAGGTAAATTTGAAGGTAAAAGAAATTATTAAATTATATTGTATTGTGTGATACCTATTTCCTGGGATCTTACTATTCAGATGTTCACAGTAATGCACAACATTATCAGAACAATAAGAATTTCAGGAATAACTGGTAATCCTGAAAACTATGAAGCAGGATGGCCAGAAAGGAGATTGAAAGCATAAAAAGGAAAACATTTTCCATTTTTATTTTCTACCTGCATTCCATTATGGCATATTCTACTAGCCATTATACAAATGCCCTAACTTCATATCAGTAGACAAATGTACTTAATTAAATATACTTTCAACCAAATTAATTGAAATCTCTTCCATCCTCAAAAAATAGTGAAGCCAGTTGCAGACCCAGTTGTATTCCCACTTGAGGCAAATTCTAATTTCAACTGTTAGAACTCAAAATCTAGCATTTTAAAATCTATTCCAAAGGCAGGTTTTAAATCAATATATATTATTCCATCTCCAGTTATAGAAACTTCTTCAATTATAAAGTATATGTGATCATTCTGTTAACATCAATGTTTCTAAAAGTGTATAATCATGTGTCCAGAAGGTGTTAGTACCCTTTAGTGCATATATACTCTTGGCTCTTTTGTTTATATTAAAGCTTGTAAAAATAGATTTAGAAGCTTAGCGTCTACAAAAATAATTTCAAGAAATAGATTGGCTTAAGTATCTTCTATTCCCAAAATTTAGACAAATGAGACATTTCATTAATTCCCATGTCTAGCTGGTATCACTAAAACTGGCCACTCATTTATATCTTATCAGTTGCATGAACGAAAATCGGTTCACCAACAAAAGGGCGCCTGACAAAAGGGCACCCAACAAAACCACAGTGACAAAACCATGAGTTCTAAACCGCACCGACGAATGAGCACTGAAGCGCACCGACAACAGAGTGCCAACAGAAGCGTGCTCTAAACCTAACCCTAAACCTAACCCTAAACCTAACCCTAAACCTGACCCTAACTCTTACCTTAACTTAAATCACGCTTCTGTCGGCGTGCTGTTGTCGGCGCGTTGATGACGTCACAGTTTTCACACTGCGGTTTTGTCAGCGCACTTTTGTCGTGCGTGCATTTGTCGGGTCACGCCGAAAATCTAGACAACAGAATTGAGCCTATTGGAAATTTTAAAACAAGAAATAATAAATTAAATTTTGCCTGAAAGCATACAAAGAATTAGCTTCCATATATAGCTTTAGAGTCAGTCATGATATCTACCTATTTGCACTCTTGTGCTCTATTTTCATAAGAACATATAAATAGTACATCAATTAACACTTTAAAACACCATTCATTTCACCCAGAAAGCATGAATTAACTAGGAAAAATCCAAATCTTCACCACTTTTGAAATGTCTTTAAAAAGATATTTGGTCTGCTGTACTAAATGTCTAGAAATTGGCCCTGCTGGTTTTAATAGGAGCTATTTCTGACTACAACAAACCTAGGACATTATTATACAACTATAGAACTGCACCAATGATAGTTCCATTAATTTTATTGTGCATTCCTTGTTGCTTCTCTAAAATTTCTATTGATATTTGGTTGTTTGGTTTTTCTTTTTCTCAGACAAAATTATGTCATGTACAGGCATGCAACTGTTATTTGTCTTTTGTGGGACAACAAATATGATGGCAGGATTTTGTCTACAATATACAGATATCCATATATGTATAATCTAGTAAATGTTCCTCAGTAAAATTAGGCTCCTATACTATTGTAAATTACTCAATTTCAATCCACACTTTTTTCAGTGTTTGTGCAAGATTGACTCCTAATTTCTGCAGATCTATGTTAATTGAATGAAATGGCAGATGGTTTACATATTTGTCCAATTACACTTATAGCTAATATTGTGTATGTAATGTTGAATCCAACATGACTAATTTTAATAGATAATATATTGGCCCTTTTCTATTATGTGATATAAACAAAATGAGTATGGAATAGAATGTTTTCCATAAGAGGCATGAAAAGCAACTACTGTGTTTAAAATTTATATTATTCAGTCTTTTCTGAAAAAAATGTTTCCTGTTTAGGCATTCCCCTCCCAAAAAAGAGGGGGGAAAGTCCCCCCCTCAATGTATATTATTCGGTTGTTACAAACTTTACTTGTGCCAATGTGCAAAGAATTATCTTATTGTTTAAAAGAAATCATAAAATGTGTATGTTACAATATAAAATAATTATTCTGTCATGATCTAGCTTCAATCCTCAAAAGTATTAATGTTTATATTTTTCTTTTTTATAAAGAAATATATTTTAATGTCAGAACAAATTATGACAGTATGATTTAGTCTGAGTTGAAGTTAATGCTTGCCTTGTTATCTGCATTCTTGTCAGACATTCTTGTCAATAGAAATGTTAAAAGATTAATGAAAAACAAGTTATTGAGTCCATGATATTTACATATTTTCTAATTCAGTGCTCAGTGTTTAGAAATATAAATAATTTATTAGACTTACCTAAAAATTTAATTATCCTATGTATCCATTCTATATACCTATTCCTTCATACATATGTTGGATGACCATATTAACATAGGAACATCTTCAGATATATACCAGAGTATTTTACCCATTCATTGTGCGCCCCCCCCCCAAAAAAATCCTGATAGTTCTTACCAACAATCTACAAAATCATATCAATCATATTTAGGCTGCAGATTGATGTAGTGAAAGCTTGATTTTTCCCCATGTATTCTTTCTACACTGTCCAATGCAATACATGATGAAAAGGTTGCAAATAAGAAACTGAGCAATCTGTTTGAAGAGTATAAAACATGCTGCATATAAGTTAAGGTATTCAACTAACTGAAGCTCCCTCAAATTGACTGTTTGTAATCCATGATTTTTCTTGGGAACTTTCCCAACATGAACAACTTGTTTCTCCAAAAGTAGAACATCTCAGTCAAAGGGATACTTAAGAAGATTAGCTGGTTTGCCAAGCATTTTAGTTTTATTTTGAGGCAATAAAGTTTCTGGTTCTTACATCAGAGTTTGGAAAGACCATCTGATATAAATTTCTTGTCAATGGTATTTAGTATTTGGGTTCTTATATGTAAGAGGAACTTGTTTCCTACTTTGCTAGAACCATGAAACTGCTCTGGTACTATCATTCCTCAATTGTCATGTTGAGTAGAATTAAACAATAAGCTGGTTTGCTTTTAGATCCTACTTTTCAAACATGTCATGTTGTTCATTCCCACTTATTTCTTTATTAAATCCAGGATCTGTGAATTTAAATTTCCCAGAAAAAAATATTTAAAAAGCATTCCTTTCATCTTATTAAACTTAAAAAAATAAAACTCTTGTATAGACTTCATTTCTGTAAAGTTTGTATACAGAATGAATCTGTACCTAAACTCTCTTACTTCAGAGGTCATCTTGCTTTATCTGTCAATACTTGTAACAAGTCTAAAACAAATAAAAATATCACATTAGTGACTATTTTATCAGGTTTGTTTATTTCATTTTTAATTACAAACTTAAGCATAAAACAAATCATATCATATATTATCTATAACTTTTTCCAATAATTTTTAAAATGAGCTATAATCACTGGGAGATTTTCCAAATTAATATGAGTTACAACTGTGGTCTTATATTGTATAAACAAATGGGTTCTCTAAAGTTAAATCTTATTAAACTAATATTTTATTATGTGCTCCTTCTTATATATATTGAACTCATAATCCATTTTAAATGGTAATTATAGTCAATCACCAGGTTGACGCATTAAAAGGTTGGACTGAATCCATGTTTCCCTCAGTACCCAAATAGGGTACTGAGTACTGCATGCAACGCATCCGTTTGCCAGGTATGCATTTGCCATTGCTAATGTCCAGAGAAGTATAGTTCACAAGATTCTTGAAATTGGATCACATCCTTAACAAGCAAAAATGCTTTTTATTTCTTTCCTCCTACTCCAATTAGTTACATAGGTTAGAAATAGAAATTTTAGTTTTAATTACAACATTTTGAAATTAAATGCTTATTATTTGTGTATGCAATAGCTTGCAGGCAGCTAAGAAGCCAAGAGAAAGGAGGTGGTATTTCAACAGAGAAAAGCAACTGTATTTTTTTCTTTCCATTAAGAAGACTCAAAGTAACAATTAATCAAATTGTGCTGCTTTCTGTTCCTTTAGAGCACTGAGTATCAGAACTGAACTGCAACACACAGTCCTCAACCTCTTTTGTTCAAACTTGAGTTGCCTCTTCCCAAATCGACCCAATTGGTCGAACTCCATTGCTCATATACCAAAAAGGATTGATCTCAGGATCTGAAATTCAAAGTAGTGAATAAAGATGACTATGTTAATGCTTCAAGCAATTAACAGTCATTGTGAAAATGGTATTGTGTTCATTGGTAACAACTTTAGTTTTTAAGAGACATTCAATATATAAAGGAAAATACACACTTTCAATCTTACATAGGATAAAGGGCTTCAAACACAGTGATATTAGATTTGTCTTAAAACTAATTACCACTTAGTTTATAATAAAATCCCAATCTGTAATTATTACTAATTGTCAAGAAAATTGCCCAGTATCCCAACTAGATTATATCCTTTTTCTAATCCACTTGGAATAACCACCATGCGTCCTTCATGGTATTGGACCTGGGTACTTGAGAGACCGCCTGCTGCCAATTACCTCCACTAGACCGATTAGATCCCACAGATTAGGCCTCCTCCGAATTCCATCCGCCGGCCAGTGTCAACTGGCGACTACTCGGAGGAGAGCCTTCTCTGTGGCTGCTCCGACCCTCTGGAACGAACTCCCCGTGGAGATTCGAACCCTCACCACCCTCCAGGCCTTCCACAAAGCCCTTAAAACCTGGCTGTTCCGACAGGCCTGGGGCTAAAGAACTGTTGCCCCCGTCTCGAATTGGTATGACTGTTGTGTTTTAATCATGCATTGTTTTTATGTCGTTTTAAATTCTTGTTTGTATCCCCCTTCCCTGGTTGAGTTGTGAGCCGCCCTGAGTCCCCTTCGGGGGGAAAAGGGCGGCATATAAATAAAATCAACATTCAACATTCATTATGAGGGGTATTGGATATTATAGTTTGATTTACAGAACAGAATTTTTTTTTTAATAGTATTAGGGAATAAATTGTTATAGCTCTGAAATTAACTAAGGTTTATTGAGTTAATTATATATTTGCAAAATATAAGTAAACCTCAACTTAAAACAGTTCATTTAGTGACTGTTCAAAGTTACAACAGCAGTGAAAAAAGTTACATGACCATTTTTCACACATGATTATTGCAGCATCCCAATGGTCATGTGATCAAAATTTAAGCTTGGCAACTGAATCATATCTTTTAACAGTTGCATAGTCCCACATCATCTGATGACCTTCTGCAACCTTCTGACAAACAAAGTCAATGGGGAAACCAGAGTCACTTAACAACTGTGCCTAACTTAACTGCAGGGATTCACTTAACAACTGCAACAAGAAATGTATTAAAATGAAGCAAAACTCATTTAACAACTGTCTCTCTTAGCAACAGAAATTTTGGGCTCAATTGTGGTCATAAGTCGAGGACTACTTGTAATTGTACAACTAGCTGATATGCTTCAGAACTCATTAGTTGTTATTAAAAAAAGTGGTATTATCCTGACATTACTAACATATTTAGAACACCTGCTATATAGAAACAACAACAATAAACTTACAAAACTGATGCTTCTTAATTATGGCTGAGAGCTAGTCCTATCTCTTCTATATTGATCAAAGACTGGAAAGTGTGAATTCATCATTATATTCATATGAACCTTAATACTTTCATAAATTTTCATATTTTTCTAAATTCTGGTTGTCCAAATCACTTTAATGCAACATGAAAGTCTGATATTGACTGAGCCACTACTTAAAGTTTTATTTATTTGTTTATTAAATATGGCACGCCACTCATACATGGTGACTCACATATGCATTTTACATAAGATTCATATAAACCCCAACTGCAAATGAACTAACATTAAAGTAATTATCTGCAAAGACATAAAATCAAAGCAGCACCATTCTAGGAAAAACACAAGCAATTGGTATAGACACACATATTTTAGATTCTGCAGTCTGGCATTCTGCAAGAAGCATGGATCCTATGCCACTCTCCCAAGTATCTATTTGAATTAATGTATTACATTAATACATGTGCAGTATAATCCCACTGAATATTCAAGGACTATCTGTACTAAGGAAGTTACTGCTGTAAAAGAACTTTCCCAAAACCAAGGACCATAATGCACTTTCTTTCCATAGAAAAAAAATGGGAAGAGTTATCAACATAATCACTGCTAAAGACCCCCTTCTCATATGAAGGTTGAAGTGCTATCTAATTGCTTAGAGTTTCTCAAAGCATAAACCAGCCATAAGGCAGCTAGAACACCAATAGCATAAACCTGAAAGCAAATTTAACCAAGTATAAAAAATGATGCTGCATATATGATATGGTAGTAAGAGTTCTTGAACTCTCCACTACTTTTTATGAAAAAATTCAAAGGAGAAAACCGTACCTGTACGGAACATGTGCCATAATTAAAATAATATTTGAAGATGTCAAAAGCACCTGTATATTTTTTTTTAGATCAGTTTCTGACATCTGAGGTTATGGAAAAGATTCTTGCATCTCTCAGACCCGCCACATGTCACTCGAATCATTTGATATTAAAGCTCAGGAACCCACAATTTTGGTTGTAAGTAATGAGGATCATTACAGATAATCACATGACTGTGACCAATCTTACTATCTTTTAGGTGATCATTAAATGTGGTTGTAAAGCAAATGCCACAGTCATTAAGTGAACCCATTGTTCACTTTTTGTTTTATGTCCAAAATTGGAATTAAATGCCAGTTTCCTACAAAAACATTGCAAATAGTCACATGACTGCAAATAGCTGTAAATGTGGGCTGGTTACTGACTGTCCAATATGCAGTCACATGACTGTAGGGAGGGGAGGTGGTCAGAACTTCAAATCTCGATTGTAATTAGCTTTTTCAGGGTTTGTCATAATTTTAAGCGGTCATTAAGTGACCAATAGTAAATTGGGAACTACCTGTAGAATGATATTAACTGTTGATTAAGATAGAAGTAAATACCTGACCATTTCGGAAATATATCCTAATACTGCCTTTCAAGAAGCAAGAAGCAAGTACAGAAGATGTACTAAAGAGGACAGTTATATATTGACTGATTCACAATATACAAGGAATTTATACATTCAGGTAGGTAAGCCTAGGCCATTTAGAGGTTAAATCTCCCCCCCCCAAAAAAAAAATCAACAGCCAATGTTTACTATGGGTGCAGACCCCTTATGCCTTAATTCCCCTTCTATAAATCATATAAAAATAATACCGATGAGGGACATGGTGGCTCAGTGGCTAAGACAGCTTATCGATCAGAAAGGTTGGCCATTCGGCGGTTCAAATCCCTAGCGCCCGGAGTGAGCTCACGTTACTTGTCCCAGCTTCTGCTAACCTAGCAGTTCGAAAGCATGTAAAATGCAAAGTGAAAAATAGGAACCAACTTTGGTGGGAACGTAACAGCGTTCCATGTGCCTTCGGCATTTAGTCATGCCTGCCACATGACCACAGAGACATCTTCAGACAGCACTGGCTCTTTAGCTTTGAAATGGAGATGAGCACCACCCCCTAGAGTTGGGAACAACTAGCAAATATGTGCAAGGGGAACCTTTACCTTTATCTTTTTATACTTCTGATGTCACAACCACTACAGTCCCCAGTTACGACACAAATAGAAAACACAGGCTGAAGAAGGCAATTCATCCTATTTAACAATTTTGAAAAGCACTGGAAATTTCATATTTCAGAAGGCCAAAGTCCTGAACTGAATACAATGAAGCACAATGTTGGAGAACAAAATTAATGTATTCTCCTTACTACTCTGTGCTGGGCAACAGATTTATCATTCTCTGACTAGGATAGCAGCTTGTAGCCTCACTAACTGAAAAAGATGGTAGTTGTAATTAGCAATTAATTAAACTACTGACACGTGTTTAGTAGGACAAACAGCTTAATTGCATTTAACCATCTTTGTCTAAGCTAAACAACATTAGCCCTGGTTACAACTTTAAGTAATCAGACTTTAGGCAGGATTGGGCAGAGAGAATCATTCTGGAAGACAATGGTTAGGTTTAGGTTTAGGTTTATTGGTTTTGTATGCCACCCACTCCCGAAGGACTCCAGGCGGCTCACAATAAACGGGAAGGGAATAAATAAAACAATACAAACAATTTTAAAATCCACAACAGTCACAATTAAAACGGGGCTGGGTGCTTTAACAGCCCCCAGCCTGCCGGAACAGACAGGACTTAATAGCTTTATGGAAGGCCGGGAGGGTAGTAAGGGTCCGGATCTCCATGGGGAGCTCATTCCAGAGGGCTGGAGCAGCAACAGAGAAGGCTCTTCCCCAGGGGGTCACCAGCCGGCATTGGCTGGCAGATGGAACCCAGAGAAGGCCAAGTCTGTGCAATCAAATTGGTCTTTGGGAGGTAATTGGCAGGAGGCGGTCTCTCAGGTACCCAGGTCCAATGCCATGTAGGGCTGTATCAGTAACAACTAGCACCTTGAAGCGAGTCCGGAGCCCAATGGGCAGCCAGTGCAGCTCACGGAGGATAGGTGTAACGTGGGTGTACCTAGGTGCACCCACAATCGCTCGCGCGGCTGCATTCTGGACTAGCTGAAGTCTTCGAACACTTTTCAAGGGCAGCCCCATGTAAAGCGCATTACAGTAGTCCAGTCTTGAGGTCACGAGGGTGTGAGTGACTATCTGAAGTGCCTCCCGGTCCAGATAGGGTCACAATTGGTGCACCAGGTGAACCTGGTCACAGCCAATAACTGGTGATCTAAAGTCAGCTGTGGATCCAGGAGGACTCCCAAATTGCAAACCCTCTCTGAGGGGCGTATAATTTCACCCCCCAGACTGAGAGATGGAATAACTAGCCAATCTTTGGGAGGGAACATCAATAGCCATTCAGTCTTGTCGGGATTGAGTGCAAGCTTGTTCGTTCCCATCCAGACCCTGACAGCCTCCAGGCACAGGCACATCACTTCTACTGCTTCACTGAGTTGGCACGAGGCGGACAGATACAATTGTGTATCGTCCGCGTATTGGTGGTATTTAATCCCATGCCGCTGTATGATATCACCCAGCGGCTTCATGTAGATGTTAAATAGGAGGGGGGACAGGACCGAGCCCTGTGGCACCCCATAATTGAGGGGCCTCGGGGTCGACCTCTGTCCTCCGACCAACACCGACTGCGACCTGTCCGAGAGGTAGGAGGAGAACCACCGAAGAACAGTGCCTCCCATTCCCACCTCTCGTAACCGTCGCAGAAGGATACCATGGTTGATGGTATTGAAGGCCACTGAGCGGTCAAGGAGCACTAGGATAGAGGACTGGCCCCTATCCCTGGCTCGCCAGAGATCATCGATCAGCGCGACCAAAGCAGTTTCCGTGCTGTAGCCAGGCCTGAAACCAGACTGAAAGGGATCCAGATAATTGGTTTCATCCAAGGACCATCGGAGTTGAGAGCCCACCACTTTCTCAACAACTTTCCCTACAAAGGGGAGGTTGGAGACCGGACGATAGTTGCTCAAAATGACTGGGTCCAGAGACGGTTTCTTCAGGAGGGGTCTCACCACTGCATCCTTTAAGAGGAGTGGGAAGGATCCCTCCCAGAGAGAGGTGTTAATTATCGTCTGGATCCAGCCGCATGTTACCTCCCTGCTGGTCGAAACCAGCCAGGAAGGGCACGGGTCCAGTATACAAGTGGAGGCACTCACCGCTCCCATGGTCTTGTCCACTTCCTCAGGCGTGACAAGTTGAAACTCAATCTATAAACTCCGCTCAAGACCTCCCCCGGTACCTCGGCTGGTATCGTGCAATTGGAGTCCAGGTCTGTCCAAATCCGAGTGACTTTATCCGTTAAATACTGAACAAATTCCTCAGCTCTACCTTGCAAAGGTTCATCCGTATCCCTCCCTTTCAGGAGGGAGCGGGTTATCCTAAACAAGGCAACTGGGCGCGATTCAGCGGACGCAATAAGAGTGGCAAAATGCGAACATTTCGCCGCCCATATTGCCACGAGATAGGCTCTGATATAGGCTCTCATCAGTGCTCGGTCGGACTCAGACTTACTGGCCCTCCAGCGGCGCTCTAGACGTCTCTTTTGGCGCTACGTTACCACTTCTATCCTGATGACAAGAAAGCAGCATGGACATGTCCATGGAATTATGTTCAGCTCTTAAAGCTTTTTTAAATTCCATGTTATTTTCTTCATAATGCTGGTTGCTAAAGTGTGAAGAAAAATGAAGGACGGAGTTTGCAGCAAATCAAAACTTTCCATTGAAAAGTCAGAAAGTTCCTACTCACTTCTGCTGTCAACCTGGTGTTTAAAAGAGTTTATTTGACATGAAGTAAAACTGATTGATTGAATTAACATTAAAATATAAACTGTGATAAACTTTGAGGAGTTAGATCAAGGATATGGATGAAATCCAAATGGAAGAGTCCACATGGTGATGAATCAGTTCTAGAAGTATTAAAGAAAGAAAGAAAGAAAGAAAGAAAGAAAGAAAGAAAGAAAGAAAGAAAGGAAGGAAGGAAGGAAGGAAGGAAGGAAGGAAGGAAGGAAGGAAGGAAGGAAGAAAGAAAGAAAGATAGATTAAGTTTATGTTTATCAACTTCTATTTTTTAAATAAAGAACACAAGACGAAAAAAATAAAGAAAAGCATGCAAAATACAAAAGCAAAAAACAAATCCTACATAGACAAAAATAATATATTTAGTATTTAAATCAGTTCATGCAGAAGAACGTCAATATACATAATAGTATATATAATACAAAATTCTAAACACTCTTCTAAATATAAACTTCTGTACTAAAACTTGTTCAAATTTACAAAGAAGGTTGAATTCTTTAGATCACTGAATAATTAATGGAAAATTAATGTCTTTGCTTCCTTTGGAAATTAAGATACCTGTCTGTCCTGCCTACTTGTCTACTAACACTTTTGTACAGGGCTGTTGAAAAAGCCTGCCCAAGAACTAGTCCTCTGTTCCCCAATAGGCTTTGCAAATACTAATTTGTTGTTGTGCTAGTGTGATTTGTTTGACTAGACAAAGAGCAGAGCAGTGGTGGGTTTCAAAAATTTTTGGAATCTCTTCTGTAGGTGTGGCCTGCTTCCCGGGTCCACTGGTGGAACCTGTTCTAACCGGTTCGGTAAATTTGACGAACCGGTTCTACCGAATTGGTGCGAACCGGTAGGAACCCACCTCTGGAGCAAAGGCAATCAGATGATAGAGGACCATCTGTTCTGCATTTCAAAAACGTGTTTGTTGCCCTCTAGTGCTGAAGAATGTATCAATGTTGAAAAGAGATTCTACTGGAATCCAAGTGTTCTCTAAATGGAACTATAAGGGCAAGGGAAAACAGAATAAACTTTTCATTCCACTTGGGATTGTGCTGGAGAAGACAAAGATGCCATTCCTTCTTCTGGACCTTCTCTATGTCCAATCTTTTGTCAGAATAGATGATTGACTATTATGCTTCAATCTCCTTACTCGTATGCATGGCTAGCTAATTCTAATAAGCTCAATGATCCTAAATTTTTAAATATATATATAGGTAAGATTTTAGCCTTAGCTGCTGAAAAATACTAGCAAGCTTACTGATTGATAGCCATTGAAATGTTTATAACATGTTTCTTTTTATTTGTTTATTCAAGCTGATGTATTAATTCTTGTTTACAAGAATCAAAGAATAACACAGAATCTTTTCAGGAAACACAACTGCAAACAGTGAGAATAAACCTATTTTAGGTACTGGGCACTAACTAAAATGCCTGTTTCCAAATACCATATTTTTTGGAGTAAAAAATGCTTTGACAAATAAGACACACCTAGCTTTTGGGGAGGAAAACAAGGGGGAAGAAATCTGCCTCTGCCTCCCAGCAATTTGTCTCCTTGCAACAAGCAGCAAACAGTACAGACGATATACACTGTTTGTGCATGTGTGCCTGACCCATAGAAATAGCAAAGAATTGGAGAAATGTACATTATGGCAGTATATTAATGCCAGAAAGTTTTCTTAAATGTTGTCGCACTAACTCCTCCAATTATTTAAATAAATTTACTCCAAACATGACTAAGTCAGGGTGTAACTCAGCTGACTTATCTTAATACTACAACAGGACCCTGTAACATTTCAGACTATACAGACTATACAGACTATACAGATGCTGTTAAAATTGATGTGGCTTTCTAGAAGTACCGTATTTTTCAGAGTATAAGATGCACCTTTTTTTCCTCAAAAAGAGGCTAAAAATCTGGGTGCATCATGTACATCAAATATTGATTTTTTTTGCCTCCCGAAGCCTCGCCCCTTCACAAAAATGGCCATGCATATCCTTATGGAGGCTTTCAGAGAGCTCCTGGGGGCTGGGGAGGGCAGACATGAGCAAAAAAATGGGGCATTTTTGCCCCCCCCCCCCCCGCCCCCAGAAGTACTCTATAAGCCTCCATAAGGCTACGCATGCAATTTGTTTGACAAAAGCAAGCGGGCCTGTTTTTGCAAAAAAACTGGCCGTTTTTTGCTCATTTTTACCCCCCCCCCCCCCAATCACTCTGCAAGCCCCTCCAAGTGTATTTATACCTTTAAAAGAAAAATCGGGCCTCTTTTCGCAAAAAAAATGAGCCCTTTTTGGGAGGTTTGCACAGTGCAAAAACCTTTTTTTCTCCTTTCGGAAAGCTCTAGAGTGATTGATGAGAATTAGATTGATCAAGTGCTGTGCCAGCAGAAACAAGTCTTAGGTGCTGCAGATTGTCAGCAATTTCCTTCTCCAGCACATGGATAAATACACCTGAAAACATCTACCTACCTACCTACCTACTCACTCTCTCTCTCTCCCTACCTACCTACTGTATTTCTCTCTCTCTCTATCCCTCTATTTACCTACCTATCTATCTACTCTCTCTCTCTCCCTACCTACGTACTGTATTTCTCTCTCTCTCTCTCCCTACCTACCTACCTACCTACTCTCTTTCTCTCACTACCTATCTACTGTATTTCTCTCTCTCTCTCTATTTTTCTCTATCCCTCTACCTACCTACACCCTCTCTCTCTCTCCCTACTTACCTACTGTATTTCTCTCTCTTTCTCTCCCTCTATATCCCTCTATCTATCTACCTACTTTTTTTAAATTTGCATCTTCAAAACCTTGGTGCGTCTTTTTTTTAATTGAAAATTTTTGAAAAGAAAACTTTTACTAATGCTTCATAATATAGTTTTAAATTTGGCAATTTCAAACCTCCTCTCTCATGTACATCTTGCATTATTTTGAGTTTTATTCTTGGCTTCTTCCCTGCCCAAACAAATTTGTTAATGCCCTTCTGCCATTCTAGCAAATTTGCATCTTTTTAAAGTATTGCTATCATTTGAAAAAGAAATAAAAATTTAGACAGAACATTCATTTTCACTGCTGCTATTCTTCCCAACAAGGATAATTGTAATTTTTCCCAATTTTTCATCTCTGTATGCTACGCCATAGTGGTTCATAATTATACTTATATAGTTTCCCATTTGAGGTTGAAATATAGACTCCTAGATATTTAACTTTTTTAACTATTTCACATCCTGTCATTCCTTCTAATTCTTCCCTTTGATTAGTGTTCAAATTTTTAACTAGCATCTGTGTTTTCCCTAAATTTATTTTAAATCCAGATACTTGGCCATATTGATTAATCATATTAATTAAAGCTTTACTAGATTCCTGTGGTTGGGTTAATGTTATAACCAAATCATCCGCAAAAGCACGTAATCTATATTCTTGATGCCTAATCTTGATTCCCTGTAAATCATTTGATCCCCATATTTTATTCAATAATAATTCCAGGGTTATGATAAACAGTAATGGGGATAGGGGACAACCCTGTCTTGTACCTTTCTCGATTTTAAATGGGTCTGTTAAACTTCCATTGACTATAATTTGTGCTGTTTGTTCTTGATATATTGCTCTGATTGTAAAAAATGCTCTCCTATTTGCATTTTTTACATTATTTTCATTAAAAATTGCCAGTTCACTCGATCAAAGGCTTTCTCAGCATCTAAAAATATAAGCGCTGCAAGGATTTGATTATTCTTTCCCAAGTATTCCAGTATATTAACAATTTGTTTTACATTACTTCTCATTTGTCTCCCTTGTATAAAACCGGTTTGATCATTATGAATCAATTGCTGAACAACCAACATTAACCTATTTGCTAGTATTTTAGTGAAAATTTTATAATCTATATTAATGATATAGGTCTGTAATTTTTTGGTTGACTAAG
Organism: Thamnophis elegans; assembly: GCF_009769535.1. Classification (NCBI taxonomy): domain Eukaryota; kingdom Metazoa; phylum Chordata; class Lepidosauria; order Squamata; family Natricidae; genus Thamnophis; species Thamnophis elegans. Next base: position 59,988,070 of record NC_045558.1, on the reverse strand, counting down.
ATCTTGATCTTCCTTAGGTATCAGGGATATGAAGGCTGTCTTCCAAGATGGGGGTGCCTTCCCTTCCATTTGGATCTTATTAAATAGTTCCTTAAGGGGTTCTACCATTTCTAATGGTAAATTTTTGTAATAAGCTGCTGTCAAACCATCTGTACCCGGTGCTTTCCCTACCTTTAGCTGTTTAATTACCTGGATAATTTCCACCAAAGTTATTGGTTGATTCAATCTTTCCCTCTACTCGTCTTTAACTATGGGTATTTTTTCTTTGTCCAGGTATCTATCTATATCTAAACCTTGTATTTTGTCATTCGTGTACAATCCTGTGAAAAATTCACGAAAGGCCTTTTGAATCTCATCCTGTTGATACACTTCCTTCCCTTTATAATGTAATTTTGATATATTGCGAGATTTCTGTTTCTTCCTAATCAAATATGCTAACCATCTACCAGATTTGTTTGTGTTACAAAAAGTATTCTGTTTTGCATATAACAAATTTGTAGCCACCTAGTCTGACATCAGTATATTAAATTGCGCTCTTAATAAAGTAATTGCTTCTTTAATCTTCTTATCTCCTGGGTTTAATATTAACTACTGTTCTCTCTTCCTGATCCCTTCCTCTAGTTCTCCCCCCTCCCGTTTACGTCTATGTAACCTATTTAAATTTATTAGGACTCCTCGCATGTACGCTTTACTTGCATCCCAGACCATTTCCATAGATGTGCCCTTATTCATATTAAAAACAAAATATTCTCTTAATAATTTTTTACATTCATTAATATTTTTCTCATATCTAAATAAATTTTCACTTAATCTCCAAGTCCTCCTTGCTTCTGTCCCAAATTCCAGCTCCATCCAAACCTGATTATGATATGATAAAGCTCTGGAACATATCTTCATTTTCTTTACCCTAGAAACAAATCATTTGTTGTTAGTATAAAATCAATCCTAGAAAAAGATTGATGTCTATCAGTGAAAAATGTAAAGTCATGTTCTTCTGCATTCCTTTCTCGCCAGATGTCTCTCAGTTCAAAATCATCCATCATATTGAAAAAGGACTTGGGTAGTTTCGTTCCCGTTTGGATATTTTGCAGGAGACCTTTCTTGTCTTTTTTGGTATCCAAAATACCGTTCCAATCACCCATTAATATGCAAGATCTGTAGTCCCAGTGTATTAACTTAGTATGGAGCATTTTGTAAAATTTGTCTTGTTGTTGATTGGGAGCATATATTCCCATTAGAAGTATCTTTTTCCCTTCTAATACCAATTCTATTGCAATATATCTTCCTTGAGAATCTGCTTCAATTAATTTGCCTTTCATGTCCTTTCTTAAGTAAATAACTATGCCATTTTTCTTCTCAAGGGCAGAAGCTACAAAGTGTTGTCCAAGTCTTGTATTGATCATATATTTCTGGTCAGTTGATCTAATATGAGTCTCTTGCAGGCAAATTATGTCATTTTAAAATTGTTTCAAATAATGATTTATTTTCTTCCTTTTCTGTGGGGAGTTTAAACCGTTAACATTCCAGGTTAAGAACTTAGTTATTATCTTTAGCTCCCTGAAGCTTTTTAAGAGCCATCTGAAAATCCTGTAGTTTGGCTTTCAGCCTGGCTCCTCCCACTGCTTCTGAGATAAAACCTGTGAATTTTTGGATGGTAACATGTGTTTGTTGCAAAGCTTGTTGCTTTTTTAACTCTTGTTCCATTCGCCTAGTAATCACGCAGGTTTGTCTTTGCTCCTTCGCTCCTTCTAATTCTGAGAGAGGAAGTTGATCCAGCCTTGATGATCCTTGGGTATCTTGCTGTCTGTCCTGTCCTTCTTGTTCTCTTTCTTTGGGGGATGTCCAGCCTTCAGTATATTATTATAAAAATCTTGAGCCTTCCATACTGAGTTAAGACGATATCTTTGTCTCTGGTAAGTAACTGCTAACCCGGCTGGGGCCTCCCATCTGAACTGAAGCTAACGATTTTTGAGCTGCTCGACTAAGATGGCATAGTCTTTCCTCGATCTCAACATTTTGGGTGGTATTTCCTTCAAAACAGTCACCTCCTGACCCCCAATTTGAAGCTTAGTTTTGTAAGACTCTTGCAATATCGAGTTCCTCATATCTCTCGTAGCAAAATACACCATAATGTCTCTTGGGAGTTGCTTTTGCCTGGCGAGCCAGGAATTAACACGGTATATCTTATCAATCTGCCAATCGAAAATCCCTCCTGACTGTCCCATCAATTGATCAAAAGCTTCTGAGAAAATCTGCTTCAAATTTTCTTGGTTTTTCTCTTTGGGGCCTCTTATTCTTAAGGGAAATTCCATCTATCTATACTGCAACATTATAATTTCATTTTCTGCATCACCAGCTTTTTGTTGGACCACATCCATTTTCGTTACCAGGTTAATATTGGAATCATTAAGATCTTCCAATTTATCTTCAATTCCTGATATATAGCCAGATAGGCATTTAAAAGCCACTAAAATATCATCTCTAATTTGTTGCGAATCTGGACCAAATTCATAACTTCTTCTGACAGTTCCTTATGGGCAGCAGATATCTTTTCCTGCATTTTAATTTCCATCGCAGCTGCATGATTTTGTAAGGCCTCGGCTAAGGCAAGGTTCTTTTTGCAGTATTTCTTGAGTCAAAGGTTCCCCTGTGAGAGTAGGAGGGGGATGGGGGGGAGTAGTGACTGTAATTTAGATCCCAGAGCAGGTGAATTACCAGCACTTTTAGAGGTGTTTATTTTTTGCTGCTTAGAGGCCACTTCTCATTTAATCGTCTCCACCCAATTACTAAATCCAGGCAAGACACTTGTCCAGCAATTACTGTTTAGTTTAGTAATAAATCACTACTGAATTAATGTTCTTTAAATATTCTGAGCTCCGTGAAAATCTGTAACATCAGAGCCTGACCCCACCTACAAAGCTGTTCGGCGCCATTTTCTTTGTGTTTCTGACAAGTAGTTTATCAGAAGGAATTTTTTTTAAAAAAATGGAGTTAAAGTCTGTGATACATACAATTAGAAGTTCTCCAGTAGCAGTCTGCCCATGTTGGAATCAGTAATAAATCAATCCTTGAGCTGAGGGTGGATGTATGCCTTCATTCTGCAAAAAGGCAGAAAAAGTCCTTGATGCGGAGAATTCACTGGGTTGCAGGGTGGCTCACACCTTCCACCCCCAGATTTATGTTCGGGGGGGGGGGGTGTTGAATGAAGCACTACCCAGACACAGCTTCCTCACCTCTTTTCCTAGGCCGGAGAAGAGGTAATCAAACTGTCAAACAGTTGATGGATACTGTTTAGACAGCTTAATGCAGCCAAGGATCCGGAGCTGTTAAAAAAAAACAACTCCTCTCAGACCACGCCCAAACCAGAAGTCAAAACCTTGGTGCATCTTATACTCTGGTGCATCTTATACTCCAAAAAATATGGTATACATTATTCTTGGCTACTTAAAAGAAGATATGATAGCACTGGGCCTCTTCAGATCAAGCATTTATTTTAAAAAGCTTCTTCATTTTGTTAAGTTGTCTAGAACAATAATAAAGCAGTCTTTAAAAAATAAGTCTATAATTTGAACATTCTATAGGCATTTATAGTGATTGACTTATCTCCTTGCAGCAAACAGTCTGTTTCAGTTTAGCCTTATTAGCACAAGAAAAAAAATCTGCCTCTACCTCCCAGCAATTTGCCTCCTTGCAGCAAACAACAAACAGCTTGTTTCAGTTTCAATTTCAGCATGGGCCTCCTGATGATCCGCTGTTTCAGGCTGCAGGATTGCCATAGCCTATTGTCTCCTCCTCAAGCCCTGTTTTCAGCCTCCGCAAGCCCCATTTTCTGCCTATTCTGGGTTGTGGAGATCAGAATGGGCGGAAAATATAGCATACAATGGCCAAAAATGGGACATGGAGCCTGAAAATGGGGCATGTGGAAGCAACAATAGGCAATGGCAATCCCTGAAGTCTGAAAAGCTGATGGTTGGGAGGCCGATCTAGCCCATAATCACCTGCTTGTGCTAACCAGACTGTGTTGAAGCTGAAACTGGCTGTTTGCTGCAAGGAAGCAAATTGCTGGGATGCAGAGGCCAAAGGGTGGGGGGCACTGGGTGGGCGGGGCTACATTTGGTGTATAAGACACACCCAAATTTTTCTTGACTTCTTATTAGAATATTCATGACTGGGAGAGACATGGTAACAAGGTCAACCAATGAATAGGCATAGCAAAAGATCAGCCAATAGGAACTGAAACAGATTGGAGCCTGGGCATGGTTTAGCCCTGCAACTCTGAGTGGTGTGCTGAGAATTGAAACTGAAACCTGTCTGTGCTGAGAACTATTCTGTCACTAACTCACTTAGTGATGGTGTCAGCATTGAGGGAGGAGAAGATGAAAAAGATATGAAGCAAGAGAGGGTTGAAGTACGGGAGCAGTCAATTACACACAGATCAGAGTAATGGAACAAGGGGATTCCACCCTAGTAAAGTTAAAGTGTGTAATGTATGGTATGAGCCAAGAAACTGTCAGGAATTTTTGGCATTACCTAAAATAGAACAAGTAAAGTGGAAAGAAGCCATGGACAAGGAAATGAAATCCATGGGTGAACATAACATGTTCACTTCTATGGCTTTGCCACAGGGTAGCAAAGCTGTAGGATGCAAGTGGGTATAGAAGAAGAAAGTACTACCTAATAATGAGATACAATATAAAGCAAGGTGACTGGCACAAGGTTTTTCACAGCTGAAAAATATGTACTATGATGAGGTATTCACGCCTACAGTAAAGAGTGAAAGCATAAGGCCGGCATTAGCGTTTACAGCAGCACATGGCCATAAAATTTGGCATTTTGACATAACCATTGTATTCCTCAATGCTGAGTTAGAGGAAGAAATGTACATGGTTCAAGCATTGCTAATAAGTTGGAGAAGAAATTTGAATTAAAGAATTTGGGAGAAATACAAAATTATGTTGGTGTGGAGATACAAAAAGCTGAGAAAGGTGGTTATGTTCTCAGTCAAAGAAGAAAAATTGAACAGTTTTGGAGAGATATAACGTGAAAGATAGTAGTGCATGTTTTTCTTCTTCAACTATTTGCTTCACTTGTAATAATCCTCTGCCACCTGATTTTCGGGGCAGGTATTATCTATCAGTATCACCACGTGGATGTAAACTGTAGTGCATTGTCATTAGTTTCCTGGTTTTTCGGTCCAAAATGTCCAAATCAGCTTGTGTCCAGTTAACTATACCAGCTGTGTATCTTATAACTGGTATTGCCCAGGTATTTATGGCCTTGATTGTATTTCCACCATTCAATTTAGATTTCAAAATTTTCCTAACTCTGTTGGTGTACTCTCCCCTGACAATAGTTTTTACTTCTCCATGCTTGATGTTATCCAACTGCAGAATGCCTAAGTATTTGTAGGCTTCATTTTCGTTGCATTTAATTAGTTGGCCATTGGGCATTTCAATTCCCTCAGATGCAGTGATTTTGCCCCTTTTTATGGATACAGTGGCACATTTTTCCATGTCAAACTGCATTGAAATATCGGTGCTGAATACTCGGACTGTGTTTGTCAGTGATTGGATTTCTATTTCTGACTTTCCATAGAGTTTCAAATCATCCATATATAATAAATGAGAATTTTTTTCAGCTTCTTTGGCTGTTTGGTAGCCTAATTTCATTTTTTTTTAAGATTACTGATAGTGGGATCATTGCGATGATGAGTAGAAGAGGTGAAAGTGAATCACCCTGGAAAATTCCTCGCTTGATATTAACCATTCCGTAGTTCTCATTCCCGACTGCCAACTCAGTTCTCCACTGTTTCATTGCCTTTTCAGTAAAGGATGTAATATTTTTGCTAATGCCAGTTGTTTCTAAGCATTTTATGATCCAACTATGTGGCAATGAGTCGAATGCCTTTTTGTAATCAATCCAGACCATATTCAAGTTCATTTTTCTGTTCTTACAGTTTTCTAATATCATTTTATCAATTAGGAGCTGATCTTTTGTGCCCCTGCTCCTTTTTTTGTTGCCTTTTTGCTCTACTGGCAAGATGTCATTTGTTTCCAAATAATCCATCATGTTATCTGCAATAATGCCTGTGAGTAATTTGAAGGTTGTTGGCAAGCATGTTATTGGTCTGTAGTTTTCAGGTATTGTTCCTTTAGTTGCATTCTTCTGAATCAAGTATGTCTTTCCAGTTGTCAACCATTCATCAATTTGACCATTTTGTAAAATTTCATTCAGTTTCCTGGCCAATATTACATGAAAACTGGTAAGATATTTGAGCCAGAAACCATGCAATTGGTCATTTCCAGGTGATGTCCAATTCTTTACTTTTTTTACTCAATTTTTGACCATCTCAGTTGTTATTTCTAATACTTGCATTTGTTTGTTGCCAATGCTTTTCTCAAAGTCATGTATCCACTTTGCTTCCTTATTGTAGTCCTTTGCATTTTCCCACAATTCTTTCCAGAATTCAACTGTGGCCTGCTTTTCTGATTTTTCACTTTTGGTGTCACTATTCCCATTAAGACTTTGATAAAAACACCGTTGGTCTGATCGAAATTGCTTTTTGTTTATATTGGATGATTCGTGCCTCATATCTTTCAATTTTTCTAGATGTTGCTGTTATCTGCTGTTTTACAATCTCTACAGCTTCATTGATGTTTCTTGTATCCAATCTATATCTTCTGATTAGCTGATGTATGATTTTGTTGTTTTTAAGCCGTTGCTCATGCATGTTCTTTAAGTTACTAGCATCTGCCCTTAATTTTTTGACTTTTTGTTCTAATCGGATTTTCCACTTTGGCTTTGATACTTTTTCCATTGTGTGACTAGGTGCTTTAATTTTAATGCCTAGTTCTTTAGTGACTATTACAGCTGCACTGTACATTAACTGATTCGTTTCCAAGATGGATCCCATTTTGATTGTTGAAAGCACTGCATTAACCATTTTCATAATAGGGGCCAAAATTTTCTTAGGCACAGTTTTTAGTGATGGTAAACGTTGCCTTTCCTCATTAGACAGAAAATGCTCCATGATGTTGTCCTTCAATTCTTTTTGTTTTCGAGTTAGTTCATCAGTTGGTTCAATGATATCTGGTTCTGGTGGTGGTGTTGTTATTTCTTCCCCGACATCTTCTGGGAATTCTACTACAGTATCTTATCTTTAGTTGTGTCTTGAGTATTGGTTGTTTCCGCTTGTGATGTTATTTTTTTATTTTTGCAAATTGTCTGAATTTCCTCAAGTTCAACTTCACTAAACACTTTATTCCGTATAATAAATCGCCTTTGATCTGCTAGTCGTTGTTCACTAACATTTGAATCTGGATATTGTTGTTTCCATAATTCATACATTCGCTTTAAATAGCCTCTTTTTTCTGGCTCTGAGTTGTAATAACAGGCCATTATGGCACGATTTTCATCTGCACTATATTTTTGTCATTTTGTTGGCTGGTTCACTTGTAGCCCACTTGTCGACGGATGCCCAGGGACCTCAACATCTGCCGCGGCCCTTGTTAACCTGCATGATGACCGATGCATAATAGAATTTTTATTCGTTCCTTTCACCATGTTATATGGGTTCGCAGGTTTTTTTTTTAATGGGGTCCAGTTGCCAACCTGATCCCAACCCTCCTCCTTTCTCATCCGGTCTTGGGACCAGCAACGGCGGAGTTATTGTTGTTGTTGTTGTTTGTAGTTAATCTTTGGTGAGCTTCACAGCCTTTGGGGCTGGTTGGTAGCTCAACAGCTTGAGTCCTAACCAAGGATATTGGAACTGTTAAGGTAATGTCGGAGGATATAAGCTGTTCCAAGTAGGGTGGTTTTTTTTGTAGGATCCAAATGTTCAAATCTGATAAATTTAAAATTTCCAAATAGCGAGGTAGCCATTTAGGTATTGCTCCAAGATCTCCAATTACAATCGGGACAACACATGATTTATTTTTCCACAGTCGCTCAACTTCAATTTGCAAGTCCTGGTATTTTGTGATTTTTTTTCTTGCTATTTATCTTCAATTTGTGTATCTCCAGGTGTTGCAATGTCAATGAACCATACCTTTTTCTTTTCAACTATTGTTATGTCAGGTATGTTGTGGGCCAAGTGCCTGTCAGTCTGAATTATTATTATTGTTGTTATTGTGTTGTTGTTTTTATTATTTTATTAAGTTTTAAAATGCAATATCTATACTTGGTTTTATTTTGTTAAATATAACTCATTTGCACTTTAATCTGGTTCAGGCCTCTCATATTAAAAGTTCTGGCAGTCACTGCTCACCTGTATCCCTTTGGTCATGTGACCGTATTTTGGACACTTGACAATCATCCTACATTTACATCGATTTGCAGCATGTTATGCTCTTGTTACTGCAGTTTATTGCATTGTTTGTTTTTGCTGAAAACTGCAAAAAAAAGTCCCCATAATGAAGTTCAGCTAATGACTGAGATGTTTGCTTAATTAACATTTACTTTATAGGTGCCACATTCACTTAATAATCACTACAAAAAACTCATAATATTGGGTGTAGTCAAATGATGACCTGTTTAATCATTAAAATCATAATTACAGATTCAATTATAGTTGTAAGTTAAGGATTACCTATAGTGGAAATAACATCAAGTACCTGAAAAACAATTAGTTGCCACTGAATATAGCAATGTTTTTCTGCAGAAATTTGTTTTTAATGGTACTGTGGTTGAACATCCTGAATACAGGGAAGTTATCCAGTTACAGGGTGACCAGGGGAAGAACATTTGCCAGTTCCTTTTAGAGGTGAGTGATGAGATGTTACGACTCTTTCAATTCATACAGCTGACTGAAATATTAAAATGCACATAGCTCATTTAAGTTAAACAAATATTTGAAAATTGTTTTTGACACTGAACATGATAACAAAATAGAATTTTAGGCAAATTTATTGTCTTCTCTAAATTGATAAAGAGCTGAATTATGAGGCTAAATGGAAGAGTGAATCAGAATCAGAATTCAGCTGAATGGAACCTTGGAGGTCTTCTAGTCCAGTCCCCTGCTCAAGCAGGAGATCCTATACCATTTCAGACAAGTGACTATCCAATCTCCTCTTAAAAACCTCCAGTGATGAATGTCTATGGAGATGGTGAGGAATGGAAGGATTTATACTGTTTGCAGACAGCTGGTAATTTGTATTCTTTTAGCAAGTCTACTATTTCCTTGACTTTTTTTCTTGTTATTAATATATTGAAACATGTATTATCTTTGACTTTTGTTGCAAGGCTGTTCCTTCTGAGCCTTTGCTTTCCTTACTTTGTCTTTGCAAGTTAGGGATATCTGCTGATATTCTGCTTTAACTATGTGTCTCTTTCCATTTTTTGTATTTATCCTTTTTATCTTTCAGCTTATTGGAGAGATCTTAATGCAACTATGCTGGTTTCTACTTGGATTTTTTCTTTTTCTTTTTTAGTGATACTGTGTTGGACTGGGCTTTTATGATCATTTTTTTAGTGTTTCCCATGCTTCTTGAATTGTTTTCCCCTTTAGGATTTTAGTGTAACAACTTGCCTCTAACATTTGCTTTTCTAAATGTCACAGTTGATACCGTACATTTGACAAGTTAAAATTTTATTGTGAGAAATTTTAAGAAAGCATTTGAGGGTTCTCTAGCTTGACTTGTAAATAGAAAATTGCTATTACATGTAATTATGTACTAATCTCAGCTGTTCATCATTGTACATAATTAATATGTGGATTTATTTTATGTGACATTTCTAGTTCTAATTCCCAAGGGCTTATTGATGTTTGTATATTTTCTGCAGGTTGGCATTGTTAAGGAAGAACAACTGAAAGTTCACGGCTTCTGAAATGTGTGTACGTACCTGAAGAACTCTAATTTTGTTTTACCAAGTGGGGTACTCTGTGAAATATGATTCTTTATAGTAAATGGACTTTCCATTCAAGCTTTGATTTGCTTTTGAATGATTACAGAAAAGGTATGAGTTGTAGATTAGAAACACATAAGAAAACTGCAGTAAGATGGTAACAAGAAATGCTTAAGAATTTTAATTCAACATTTCAAAAGGAAATGTTTACTGCTGATTGTTCAGTGTATTATTTTTCATCTGATTTAAATATATTAAAATGATGTGTGTTACAGCTTAAATAAATTATCTTAACTTAACTATTTTCAATATTTCAAGTTTTCAATATTACTTAGTAGTCAAATAGAAATTATTAGCTATTACTTGTATGTTGTGTGAGAATTATATTGGGTGTAATTAATACCGAAGAAATGTTGCATTGCTGAGGCTTGCTATGAATTAATAGGGTGTACAAGAACTCAAACCATTTTGATCTGAGGCTTCACAAAATTCTAATTATAAACAAAACAACAGTTTTGCATTGTGTGTGCCCGGGCATGTATATGTAAATACGTACGTACGTACGTACGTACGTACGTATGTATGTATGTATGTATGTATGTATGTATGTATGTGTGATTTACATGAAATCTTACACTTGGGATAGTTGGCATCAGATGCTTTTGCACACCCCTATTCCAGACAACTACTGCAAGCATATCATATGTCTAACAAAACTTCTCTGTTATTTTTGCTACTGATAGCATATCAATAAATTTGGATTGTTAGTCTTATTTTTAAGAAATGTGATAGGACATATGATATTCTGCTGCTTGAAGAAAAAGGCCTGTATCCTGAAAAACCAGTGGATGAATGATCTAGTTCAGAGGTGTCAAACTGGTGGCCCGCAGGCCATATGCGTCATGGACAGGCCACACCCAGCTCAGCTCTGAGAATTAGCAAAATGTCTTGTGATGTGGCAAATTTAACATCTGTGATCTAGTTGAATAGGTGTCTGATGATTCCAAAATTAAAAGGAAATCATATGTTCTAATTTGAATTCTTGATCTGTTAGATCATATTTTGTCAATCTCTGGGGAAGTAACCTGCTGGTGGCTCTTCAGATCTTTCATCTTTCCATTTTTTTATTGGGAGACTATTTTTACAATCCTTCAGATTAAAAAAAATGCTATACTGTCTCCATTCCCATTTTGAAAATATAACTGGCACAAGAAGTTTAAATCAGTATTGGGAATTGTTAAAATTGAGGGCCAGATTTTAGATGTAATGTCTATATAACTGTAATGTGTGGAAGCAGAGTTAAAGATGCGGGTGTGCCATATCTTCTATGCTGTAAGATTGGGCATTTCTTGATTTTTTAAAACAAGTTTCTAAGATCCATAGTGACATAATATGGGAGAATAATGAGAAAGCAGACCTGCTTAACTCATTCTTTGCATCAGTCATCACACAAAAAGAAATTATAGCCTAATGTATAGCCCAAAAAAGCTACTATAAAAGACAAAACAGAAATAAAAATTAAAATAAGCAAGAAAATGGTAAGAGAACACCTATCTCACCTGGATGAATATAAATCACTGGGACCTGACAGATTACATTCCAGAGTTCTGAAGGAGCTGGCAGATGTTATCTCAGAATCATTGTACCAAATCTTTCAAAAATACTGGAGCACAGGGGAAGTATCTGAGGATTGGAAAAGGGCTGATGTGGTTCCCATCTTCAAGAAAGGGGACCAGGAAACTACAGACCAATCAGTCTAACATCAATACCTGGGAAGATCCTGGAAAAGATAATCAAAAAACAGATCTGCAAACAACTAGAACCAAATAAAATTATAACTAATAACCAGCATGGGTTTGTTAAAAACAGATCATGCCAAACCAATCTTACTTCATTATTTGATAAAGTCACTAAATTAGTAGACCAGCGAAATGCTGTGGACATAGTATATTTAGATTTCCGTAAGGATCAACAAAGTAGACCACATTTTACTTTTTGGTAAGCTAGAAAAAATGTGGAATAGACAACATCACCACCAGATGGATTTGTAGCTGGCTAACAACGAATAGGCCTTAATGATACTACATCCACATGGAGAGAAGCAATGGGGTACCACAAGGTTCTGTCTTAGGCCCAGTACTCTTCAATATCTTTATAAATGGCTTAGATGGAGTAACTCATCAAATTGGCAGATGATATTAAACTAGCAAAAATAGCCAATACCGCAGAAGACAAACTCAGGATTCAAAAAGATGTTGACAAACTTGAACAATGGGCCCTATCCTGAGCTATGGTGGCGCAGTGGTTAGAGTGCAGTACTGCAGGCTATTTCTGCTGCCTGCCAGCTGCCTACAATTTGGCAATTCAAATCTCACATGAGTCAAGGTTGACTCAGCCTTCCATCTTTCCGAGGTAGGTAAAATGAGGACCCAAATTGTTGAGGGCAATATGCTGACTCTGTAAATCTCTTAGAGAGGAATATAAGTGCTATTGCTATCCAACAAAATGAATTTTAATGCATTGAAAAGCAAAGCTTTACATTTAGACAGGAAAAATCAAACGTATAAGTACAGATTAGGAGAGACCTGGCTCAAAAACAGTAATTGAGAGGGACCTTGGAATTCTAGTGGATGATCATTTGAATATGAGCCAGCAATGAGCATCAGCAGCCAAAAAAGGTAATACAATCCTGAGTTTTATAAGTAGAGGCATAGAATGAAGATCATGTGAAGTATTAGTGATGCTTTACAAAATCCTAGTAAGACCACACCTGGAATACTACAACCAATTTTGGTCACAATACTCCAAAAAAGATGTTGAGACTTTGGAAAAAGTTCAGAGAAGAGCACCAAAGAAAAGGCTTGGAGACTAAACCATATAAAGAACGGCTTCAGGTTTTGGGTCTGGCTAGTATAAATAAATAAATAAATAAATAAATAAATAAATAAATAAATAAATAAATAAATAAATAAATAAATAAATAAATAAATAAATAAATAAATAAATAAATAAATAAATAAATAAATAATAAACAAACAAACAAACAAATAAATAAATAATTAGGGGGGATATGATAACAGTATTCTAGTATTTGAGGGGCAGCCACAAAGAAGAGGGGGTGAAATTATTCTCCAAAGCACCAGAGGGCAGGACAAGCAATAATGATTGGAAACAAATGAAAGAGAGAAGCAAGCTGGAATTATGGAGAAACTTCCTAACAGTGAGGAATTAATCAGTGGAACAGCTTGCCTCCAGAAATCGTGGGTACTCCATCATTGGAGGTTTTTAAGAAGAAATTGGACAGTCACTTGTTTGAGATGATATAGATTCTCCTGCTTGAGCAGGGGGCTGAACTAGAAGACCTCCAAGGTCCCTTCCAACTCAATTCTATTCTAACTTGAATAGTGATAATATAAGGAAGGTGTGATATTCTTGGTTTTTCAATTGACTGAAGAAATTTCTGATTTAAATGAAGACAAACTTCCCATATAAACCCCTCAAAATCAGTAGCCTCCTTTAGGAGCTGTAGGGTTTGTAAGAAAAGAATGTGGAGAATATTTGAAAGTGAAATTACTTTATTTGTGCTGTTGATCTATTTGAGTGTGATTAGATGGCGTATTTCTTAAAATTTAAAGTGTTTATTTCTACCAATCAAAGGTATTATAATTAAGAGTAATTTTTTTAGCTGCTTGCTTAACTGAAACCTCAAGAAGCAACTACAGTGAATCTGCAAAATTTATGGCTTGGACAAGCAGTCCAAGGTAACCAACTAACAGAAGTAGCTCTTAAGGTCAATAAAATCAATTTATTTGCCATCCTGTACTGAAAAATAATACAATTGAAATCCCATCAAACAATCATGAAAGTGGTAGTAGCAGCTGGTGGTTCAATTTTAACGGAGCAAATATCAATAAGTAAAACCCATGCAAACACAACCTATTTTAGAGTTCTCCATAATTTTTAAAATGGGAAGGGGTCATGAGACCAAAAGTTTAAGAAACATTGCAGCACAGGGAACAAATCTTCAATGTAGGCCAGAACCCTTTTCTTGCACTGCAGGCTCCCTCCGAATATTATTACACTGCAGCTTCCATATGGTATTTTTCTTGACTGGGCTTTATAGAAATAGTATAATATTATGCATACTGTGACCTATTCTTATTTATCCAAAATGGGAATGCCACATATAAAGTAATTCTTTATTGCAAACACTTTTACAGAGCATGATCAAGAATCCCTTCCCCATCTCTCCCAAATCATAAATCCAACAAGAGTAGGTTTAGGTTTATTAGATTTATAGGCCACCCTTCTCCCAAGGACTCAGGGCGGCGTACAACATTAAAAGAAACACATAATACAAAAGTTTAAAAAAAATTAAATAGACTATCCCAAATCCAATTAAAATTGACAATGACATTTTTTTTAAAAAAATTGAATTAAAATTAACTGATCAATAATTTATTTTGTTTTGTTCAGGCCAAGCTGGCTTGCTGGAAAAGCCAACTGTTTAGGGCGCATCAGAAGGACCGGAGGTCAGGGATTATACGAAGCTCCGGGGGCAGCTCATTCCAGAGGGAAGGCGCTCCCACAGAGAAGGCTCTCTTCTTGGGGGTCACTAGCTGACACTGTCTGGCCGACGGCACCCAGAGGAGGCCAACTCTGTGGGATCACACTAGATGATGGGAGGCTACCGGTAGCAGTAGGTGGTCTCGCAGGTACCCTGGGCCTAAGCCATGGAGTGCTTTAAAGGTCATAATTAGTAACTTGAATCGCACCCGGAAGACAACCGGCAACCAGTGCAGGCTGCCTAAGAGGGGTGCCCCCATGATAACCCGCGTAGCCACATTCTGGACCAGTTGAAGCTTCCGGGTGCTCTTCAAGGGCAGCCCCATGTAGAGAGCGTTACAGTAGTCCAGGCGAGAAAGGACGAGGGCACAGAGCATCCCGATCCAGGAAGGGGCGCAACTGATGTACCAGGCGAACCTGGTAAAAGGCCCCCCTGATCACGGCCATCAGGTATTCTTCTAAAGTAAGCCGCATATCCAGGAGAACAGCCAGATTGCGGGCCCTCTCTGAGGGGGCTAAAATTTCTCCCCCTATCATCAAAGATGGAACAAGATGAACAAATCGGGATGATGGAAACAACAGCCATTCCGTCTTGGAGGGATTGAGCTTGAGCCTGTTCCTCCCCATCCAGATCCGCACAGCCTCCAGGCATCGGGACATCACGTCGAGGGCATCGTTTGAGTAGTTTTGGGTAGAGATGAAAAGTTGGGTATCATCAGCATATTTATGATACTGTACCCCAAAACCACGGATGATCTCACCCAGTGGTTTCATATATATGTTGAACAGGAGGGGTGAGAGAACCGACCCCTGGGGCACCCCACAAGTGATGCACCTTGGGGTCAATCCCTGCCCTCCAGTCAACACAAACTGTGACCAATCCGACAGGTAGGAAGAGAACCACCGGTGCTCCCCACTCGAAACCCCTCGAGTCGTCACAGTAGGATACCATGGTCGATGGTATTGAAAGCCACTGAGAGGTCTAATAGGACCAGGACAGAGTAGCAGCCCCTGTCTCGGGCCCGCCAGAGATCATTGACCAATGCGACCAATGCCGTCTCCATGCTGTATCCGGGCCTGAAACCTGACTGAAACGGATCCAGGTAGACAGCTTCATTCAGGGACTGGGGAAGCTGACGTGCTACCGCATTCTCAACAACCTTCGCTACAAAGCGAAGGTTGGAGACCGGATGATAGTTGGCTAAAGAAGCTAAGTCCAGGGAAGGCTTCTTAAGAAGGGGCCTCATCACCGCCTCCTTCAAGGTGGTGGGAAAGAACCCCTCTCTCAACGAAGCGTTGGTAATCGCCTGGAGCCAGCCTCGTGTCACCTCCCAGGAAGCCGAGACTAACCAAGAGAGACACAGGGCCAGCACACAAGTGGCAGCACTGAGTCTCCCCATAATCCTGTCCATGGCCTTGGGGTCACAGGATCAAACTCATCCCAGATGGTCTCCACAATATTCATCCACATCGACTCGCCCGAATCTACCCAGTCAGAGTCCAAGCCTGTCTGGATCTGAGTGATTTTATCCTGTAGATACTGAACAAATTCTTCAGCCCTACCCTGCGAGGGGTCTTTCCCAGCTCCTTGGTTAAGTAAGGAATGGGTCACCTTAAACAGGGCAGCTGGGCAGTTATCTGCGGATGCGATAAGAGCAGAAAAATGCTGTTTTGCCGTTTTTATCGCCACTAAGTAGGATTTAATATGAATTCTTACTAGTGTTTGATCAGATTCGGACCGGCTGGCCCTCCAACCACTCTCTAGGCATCTTTTCTGGGGTTTCATCTCCTGGAGCTCCTCGGTAAACCACAGAGCTACCCAGGATCGACACCGGGTCAGAGGCTGCAAAGGCACAACATGATTCAAAGCCCCAGTGGCCGCCCTATCCCAGGCTTTCACTAGGGCTTCCGTCGAGTTGTGAGCAAGGGATTCAGGAAAAGTCCCAAGCTCCATCAGTAACCTTTGAGGGTCCATCAGGTGCCTGGGGCGGAACCATCTACTCGGTTCCGCCTCCCTGCGGTGAGGGGTAGCAGTATGGAAGTCAAGCCTGATGAGGAAATGATCTGACCATGACAAGGGTTGGATAGAAATATTGTGTTGGTGCAGCAGTAAAGCGACTCAAGATTCTCATTGCACAAGCTATGTCTGGTCTGGACCACTGTGATATAGCAAGCTCTCTATGGCTGACTGATACATCTCTTGATCACAGGCTTCACTTTTTTCATCACCCAAATTTCATTAGCAGAATACTTGTCAGGTGGAATTCCCTTGTTCCATCGCTCTGACTTGTGTGGGATTGATTGCTCTTGTGTTTCAACCCTCTCCTGTTTCATATTTGAGTCATCATCTTATGACTCCTTTTCTTGCTCTTTTTCAGTTTCTCTTTCCTGAACGTTGACACTGTCACTAAGTGAATTACCATCACTAAGTAAGTCAAAGTCACTAAGTGGGTCGTTCCAAAAATTTGCATCCGTTCTGTTCCAATTTTGCTCTCCAAAGCTAGCAGAGTTGAAATGACTATTCTTTTGCTCCCATTACTAAAGTGATAGCTGTACAAGCTCATAGCCTGTAAACCTGAACCTTTAGTTGATTGACCTATATAATTTGTGCTGAAAAGGTGGAGTATTTCCTGAAGACTAAGGAGCTCTTGGATATTGTTGTTAATTCAACCCAGCACCATTAGTAGCAGCAGATCAGAGGCAGATGGTGAACCTATGGCACCTATGGCTGACAGGGCAATGCCTCATGTGCCCTGACAAATGTGGCCTGTGGCACGTGGAGCCATTTGTCAGGACACGCAAGGCATTGCCCTCTGTCAGCTGGCTAGCATGCATGCGTACGCTGGCCAGCTGAGTTCAGCATTTTTAAAGCCATTTTCTGCCCTCCCCAGGCTCCAGAGGCTTTATAGGAGCCTGGGGAGGGCAAAAAGAGCCCCCCCTGAGGCCCTCTGAAGCTTCCAGAGCACAAAAAAACGGCCCTATGGGCAAACTGGAAGTTCAGGAACAGACTTCCAGTTTGCTCGTAGGGTCAGTTTAAGCCCCCTGGAGGTTTCAGGGAAGCCTCCTGAAGGTCCCTGAAGCCTCTGGAGGGCCTCCGTGGGGGCGGTAGAGGCTATTTTTGCCCTCCCCACACTCCTATAAAGCCTCTGGAGCCACACCCGGACCAAAATGGATTTTTACTTCACAGATACATTAAAAATAATACGAGAATCATCCTAGACATAATAGAGTATTACGAGGCGCATCCAGAAAAACAAATGGTACTGGTTTTCCTTGATGCACAAAAAGCATTTGACAACATAATCTGGAAATTTATACTAACACTATTGGATGAGATGAAATTCGGAGAAAAATTTATAAAAATGATAGAAGGATTTTATAACAGTCAGACAGCCAAAGTTCTGATGAATGGAGAACTAACAGAGAAGATCAAAATAAAAAAGGAGTCAGATAGGGATGCCCCCTCTCTCCTTTGCTGTTTATATTAACTTTGGAAATTTTATTAAATGAAATTCAGAGGGACCAGGGAATAAAAGGCTTAAGACTCAAAAATGAAGAATATAAGGCCCAAGCCTATGCCGATGATTTAGTATTTGTTTTAGAGGATCCATTAGAATCCAGCCTGAAATTAATTCAAAAATTAGAAGAATATGGCGAAGTGGCAGGACTAAAGATCAATAAAGACAAAACAAAAATGATAACCAAGAACATGACAAAAAAGCAAGAAGAGGAACTGGAAGTAGTAACCATAATGCACAACTAAGAAAGTGAAATACTTGGGGATCTGGGTGTTGGCAAAATGCTCCACAATTAAAGATGATAATTATAATAAATTAGTGATACAAATAAAGAAATATTTAGAAAATTGGAAAAATATTCAGTTATCACTCATGGGACGTGTAGCGACAATTAAAATGAATATTTTACCAAGAATCTTATTCCTGTTGCAAGCTGCACCTATTAATCCAGGTAAAAAATTATTTCAAGAATTAAACAAAATAACCACTAGGTTCATTTGGCAGGGTCGAAAAGCGAGGATTAAATTAAAGTCAATGCAAGACAGCAAGGAGAGGGGAGGTTTAGCATTACCAAATTGGGATTTATATGCATCAGCAGTAACGATAACATGAGTGAAGGATTGGATAGAACTAAAGAATAAAAGAATTTTGACCTTTGAAGGCCATGATTTGCAAGCAGGCTGGCATACATTCCTATGCGATGATAAAAATAAAACTCACAAATATTTTCAAAATCATTTAATTAGAAGAGCATTATTGCAAAAATGGCTCAAAATAAAAAAAAATGCACTATGTGAAAATCCCGAACTGGCTATCACCGACAGAAAGGACGACCCATCCAAATTTTATAGATTTGAACAAAATGCTAAGATACAGAGACTTCATTGATAAACAGGGAAATTTAAAAACAATTGAAGAATTGGCAGAACAGAACATGAAAGTTGACTGGCTAACTTATCTCCAAATCCAAACTAAATACAATAATGATATTAAATTATATGACATCAAAACAGAACCACGCAAATTGGATAAAATTATTCAAAGCTCAGATAGAAAGATGATAGGGAAAATATATAAATTTCTCCTGAAGTATAAAATGGAAGAGGAAATTGTGAAAGAACAAATGATAAAACGGGTGCAGAACTTTGGCTATAATATTGAATTAGACAAATGGGAAAAAAATTTGGGGAACAAACTTAAAAGTGACACTATCAGTTGCATACAAGGAAAACCAGTACAAAATGTTTTACAGATGGCACCTGGCATCAACAAAATTAGCTAAAATCTTAAGAAATACCTCACCAAAATGTTGGAAATGTGAATCAATATACGGAACATATTACCATTTATGGTGGACTTGTGAGGAGGCTAAAATTTTTGGGGAAAGGATCAAAAATTGACTGGAGGCAATAACAGGGGTTAAAATAGAATGGAAACCTGAAGTTTTTTTTATTAGGAATAATGTCTGCGAAATACAAAAAAGAAATCCAGTATTTAATACTACATATAATTACGGCGGCAAGGATTGCCTTTGCCCAGAAATGGAAAAACAAATTAACTCCAAGTGAAGATGAAATAATAAGAAAGATTGTGCGGAAATGGACAAACTAACTAAAGAAATCCAGGGAAAAGAAGAATCAGAATTTACCAGATATGGGATAAATGGTATAGGTGGATGGAGGAAAGAAACAAGAATCAATGAAGGAATATAACAAAGCTCAAAAATAATAGTTATGAGTAAAATAAGAGGGTTAAGAATGGTGAAATCCAAATGAAATACAATAGAAGGGGAAATAATATAAGGTGAGCGGTATCAATTGATAATTGCTATTAGAAAGAACAGGAAGTTCCTGTTCGTATTGTATCGTGTAAATGTGTACATCTAAGTTTTGTGTGTGTGTATTTTACATGTTTGTTAATAAAAAAAGCCTCTGGAGCCTGGGGAGGGCGAAAAAAGCATGGAAAAAATGGGGGGAGAGCCTCTCATGTGCACATGCGCACTGGGGGGGGTGTCACACATTGCATTATGAGTGCAGCACACCCATGCATGACCCCCCTGGGGTCTCCCTTATGGCACGCAAGCCAAAAAAGATTCGTCATTGCTGACCTATATCATCTTGAGCTTAAAAGATGAACAATTTATCAATGGAGCTGATTTAAAGTCTGCAAAGGAGGTCTACCTGAAATTGAGAAGTGTGCATGTGAATGTGTCTGCATGCAATATTGTGCAATTATCAAGAAAATTATTCAGAGCCTATCTGCAACCAGGAGAATCTGTGAAGCAGAATTTTATATAAATGCAGACTTTGTTGACTTAGAATAGCATGGAATGAATATTCCTGCGTCTCAGAGAGAGTGCTGCTATTAAACAGTATGGATGAAATGTGGGACATAGTGTGGGAAGTTATCATCCAGCCCGCTCCCAGAAAAATGAAATATCCTAGGAAATATTGAAAAGACATAATATTTCTCTGGATGTGAAAAGAAAGAAACATGTTTTAAAAGACAGAATAGCTTCCTGTAGCTTCCTGCCCATTCCCACTGTGTTAATGGTCCATTAAGAAGGCCAAGCTAGTCCACTTTACATAATAAAGACTTCTCCACTCAGGTACAGGAAAGCATGATAATATTGGCTCTTTACTCAACTGACCACATGGCATCTGAGAACTCAACCACACCTCGATTCAAAACACAGCCCAGAGAGTTGCCCCTGCATGGCTCCATGGGAGTCTGACAACCAATCAGAATACATTTCTTACACAGGAACAGGAAACAGATAGTTTCTGCAGTTTTTGAGCGCAAACCAAAGCAGGAATTGTGTTTGGAGGTCTTAAAGGCCCTTTTGATTGCTGAAGACAACAAGCGCCATTTTAGAAAAAGCCACAAGCAGAAATTCCTGAGGTGGGGGGCCAAGGAGCAGAGAAAGAAGAGCAACGGAAAGTTCCACAGACTGGCTGTCTGCAGGGACCAGAGCAACAGATAAATATCTGCAAAGAGAAAAGTAGTAGAAGAGACCAGATTACAGCTCAGCAACAGATATGGTGCTTCATTTGTGGTGAAAAGACGCATTAGAAGAAAGACTTTGCAAAGAAAAAACTATTTGCAAGGAGCAAATTATTTGTGTGCAACACAATCATCAGATGGACTAGTTCCTATGGCAAAAGTCAGCTATTGCAATAGCAGAGACAAATGGTTAATAGACAGTAATGCAAGTCAAACAAATGTTAATAATTCTAAATTGTTTTACAGGATGGATCCACCTGCTGGAGATGCAGTGTCCTTGGCAAATAGCCAAAAGGCTAAGGTCATTGGAAGAGGCAATGTGCAAATTCCACATCTGGAAAAGAGGTTTAATGATATATTATGTGTGCCTGAAATGGAACATAATTTGCTGAGTGTCTCCAGTGTAGACAAACAAGTATTTGAGACCACATTTGTAAATGAGAGGTGTCTCATAAAGAGAAATGGGAATCAGTGACGTGCGGTGAGGTTTATGCCTGGTGAGGCTCAGCTGGGCATCCTTTTGCGAAGCAGGGCAGCGTTCGGCCTCGGCGGTGGGGGGGGATTTGCATCGCGGGAGCCGCCAAGCGCCCGGGTCTGCAGCAAAGGCGCTTGGCGGCTCCCACGATGCAAAGTGCCCGTCTCCACAAGAAAGAAGCGAGGGCTTCTCCCGCCTGGCTCTTGTAAGGAAACCCCCGGCTAAGCGTTTTGTGGCTGGCTGAAATGCGCGGACATTTCCAGCCACCCACAGGGGGACTAGGAGGGAAGGAGTCGCTCCTCGGGAGTCTATCTAGCCAGCAGCCCCAGGAGACACCCCCCGCCCCCCAGAGAAGAATTGGGGCCACCAAAGCTCCCACACCCAGCCACCTTTGGGATGCAAGAGACAACAAGGCTTGCAGCGAAGGGAATTTGGACCCTGGGAAGGTTGGGGAGGGGTGAAGAGCGAGCCTCCTCCTTCTCCCCCACTCCTCTCTCCTCTGAAGCACGCCCTCCGAAATAACCCGCCCAACGTAAGCGTGCTCAAGAAGACATGATTGGCTGCTTCCAGATCAGGAGGCGGGAGAATTAGTGCCTCTTTTCCATCTGAACTTCTTTGCCTTTTAACTCTTTCTTAACTTTTAGAAGGCGAAAAATTCCTTATGGAAAAGAGGCCCCGAGTTCTCTCACCTCCTGCTTTGGTTAACACTAAGCAGGCACCAAGCCACTGTGACCTGGAATCTGGTAGCAACTATCTTGGCTTTAATTATTTTTTAAAAATATTTAAATTTCTTTTCTTTTCCTGAGGAGAGTGGTGAGGCTCTGCCTCCCTTGCCTCTAGTGACTGCACGTCCCTGATGGGAATGTATGTGCACAGGGCATAAAAGAAGATAATCTTTGTGTGTTGCAAGTACAAAAGGTTCAATGTGCACAAACATTTGGGATTGTGGCACAACATGATTTATGTGTTCATCTCTTGCACAGAAGTCTTGTTAAACTTAAAAGAGTGTAAGACATATTTGGACTGTGCAGTATGCAAATCATCAAAGCATTCCCAGTAAGCAAGAGTAGTACAAGGCAGGCAAGAAGAGCTTTAGAGCTGGTACATCAGTGGTGGGTTTCAAATTTTTTTGGAACCTCTTCTGTAGGTGAGGCCGGCTTTCCGGGTCCATTAGTGGAACTTCTTCTAACCTGTTCCGTAGATTTGATGAACCGATTCTACCGAATAGGTGCGAACTGGTAGGAACCCACCTCTGTGGTACATGCAGATTTGGTTGGGCCAATGCAAGCCAGTTTGGAGGAGCTAAGTATGCTCTGGTCATTGTAGATGACTACAGCAGGTTTGGGTTCTGCAAATTACTAAAGAGTAAAATAGAGGTGCTACAGAAATTTAAGCAATGGGTAAGTTTCATGGAAAGAAAATACACACAACAGGTATGTCAGATACAAAGTGACAGAGATTGAGCATTTACATCAGCAAGTTTTCAACAATGGTTGGGACAGTTAGGAATAAAACACAGACACACTAATCAGTAGATACCAGCTGAGAATGGCGTGACTGAGAAACAGAATAGTGTTTTACAAACAATGAAGGACTCACTGCTGGAGGATTCTGATTTGAGCAGGTCATATTGGGCTGAAGTCATGCTGACTGCTAATTATTTAATTAATAGGCTGTAGAGTTCATCTATTAATGATACTCCATATGCAGTGGTATATGGGAGAAAACCATCTCTGACACATTTAAAGGTTTTTGGAAGCAGTTGTGTGGGTGTATAAAACAGTTTGGTGAGGACGAAAGGGAAACCTGTGAGCAAGAGATATATCAATCAGCAATAGGTAGCCTGTTATATCTGTTACAGTGGTCCAGACCAAACATCGATTGTGCAGTAAGTGTTTTGAATCACTTTACTATTGCACCAACGCAATTGCATTGGATGGGTGTAAAAAGGATTCACAGGTATTTGAAGGGAACTGTGAATTTGGGTCTTCAAATACAGGTCTCTGAAGAATTAAAATTGAAATGCTATGTTGATAGTGAATATGCAAATGATGTAAAAGCCAGAAAATCTCGTTCTGGAATTGTATTATTTGGGGGGCCTTTAAATGGTTGGTAGTCCAAGAAACAAACACGTGTGGCCATTTCTACTGCAGAGGCAGAATTTATCGCCTTGTCTGAACTCTGTTCAGAGGTAACCTGGTATGTACAGCTGTTACAGGATTTAAATGTAAAGGTAAATGAAGCTGTAACGCTGTATGAGGATAATGCTGCCTACATTAAAATAGCAACAGGTGACAGAGTAAAAAAATAAAAGCAAGCATGTGGACATTAAATGTTGTAACACCAGGAAAGCCATAAATGTAAATTGATTAGCTTGCTTCACTGTTCTTCAGAGTACAATTTGGCAGACATAATGACCAAGCCAAGAAATTGAAACTACTTGCTTGAGACAGTTAGATGCTTGGGCATGGCTTAGTTCATCTGTTGTGTACTAAAAGATGCAAGTCTGTCCTGAGAAATAAAAGTAATCTAGTCTGTCTGCAACTCTGAACTGAAACAAAACTGTTCTGTCCTCTGCCTGTTAACCAGCTGTTGGTATTATATATTTACTTCATGTATTACATTATATATAAAGGGAAGTTAATGAATTCTGCTGAATCAATAACCTGTGTGTGATTTCTGGATTTGATATCTGCAATAAACTCTGACATCACAGAATCTAGGAGCACAGAATCAAATAATAATCCATATATATATGGATATATATGGTGTGTGTGTATGTGTGTGTGTGTAAGAATGAATGAATGAATGAATGAATGAATGAATGAATGAATGAATGAATGAATGAATGAATGAATGAAACAGACATTGTGATCTCCGGAACTTTAAAAATATATTTATCACTTAGCTTTCGTTAGCAACCGCTAACTTCATCAGAATGTAAAAGTCATTAAAGAGATACCTGCCTTATACAATGTTAATCGAATTGGCCATTATGACAATCTTAGCAGTTGCTAACGAAAGATAAGTGATAAATATATTTTTAAAGTTCTGGAGATCACAATGTCTGTTTCTTTTATAACTACACCTGGAACTCGCATTTTTAAGACAATTCGCAATTGTTTTGTCTATAAACGCACACAAACACACATACATATATACATACTGTGAAGTTTCCAAGAGCTGATCTAATTAATTTACGAGCCTCGAGACAAAGTTCAAAAAAACCCCATTCATTTATTAAGACCAACATCTTGGCACAGACTTCTGTGAAGCCAAAACTAAATCCCACTTAGTGGCATCTGATCTTTATCCCTATGTTCCCTCCCCTCTGCCTGAAGTCATCAATCACATTCTCCAACATGATGTTATGGCAGAGTTCTGGACATGCGCATTCACATCCCAGGTACAGAAATATGAGACATTTACTCTGGTCAAAAGTATGCAAGGCATTCCCCCCCTTCTCAAGTTGATAGTAGTCATGGAAACACTTTAGACATTGACACATACACACACAGACACACAGACACACACATACACACACTAGTGAACCTAAGCCACACCAAGGCTCCGAGCTGTATGACATGGCTCTCAATCACCAACAGTTTCTGACTTATTGTTATAGATATCCCAGCTCATGATTACACTGACAATCTAGTTGTTAACACTTTTCCAAAGATTGTTGAGGCCACTTGGAGATTTATCTAGGCCCTTCCTGAAAAGACTGTACATTGACTGTACATCCCTGTACTTTTTTGGATGAAAACAGAGATCCCTTCTGTTACCTGTAGTCCTCATCTTACAACCACAATTGAGCCCAAAGCACAATATTGTTTTATTTTACTTTTTTGCAGTTTGTATTATTTAACAGGATGAAGAAGAGGCAACAGAGTATGATTGCTTTCTTCACCAAGAAACCAAGACAGGAACAATCATCTGATCCAAAACAGTCACCGTCACCAGAACCAGCACCACGAACACCACCACCACAAGCATCACCTCTTCCAACATTTGAAGTCGGAGAAAGCAGCAAGTCCATCTCCTCAACTGAAAGTCTTCCAAAACTTTCTGACTGCTGGAGTTTGAAGCAATACAGAAACTTCCAGGAGAAGTATGATGGGCTGGCAGTGTCAGATAAAACGTTATGTGGTAAGTATTTTGCGAAACACAGGTTCTCATTAGAGAAAAGTATTCCTGTTTCCAGAGAATGGAAAAATTTCCAGACCGAGGCAGCAGGGGCAACTAAGGAAGTGCAGCAAGCATCTCTCAGAGAAAAAAATATGAAGGAACACTTTAAATCAAAATCACCCACTGTTTGCAGAGACAACATTAAACAACAGCAGCAGGATGCTATAACAAAATCAGTTAACTGAAAAACATTTATCTACTACTAGCACAGTTTTTCTTATAATTTACAATCTGGCACAAAGATGTAGACTATTCTCAGACATTGAAGGACAGGTAGATTTGCTAACTACAATTGGAGTAGATCTGGCAGTAGGTTTGCATTCATGGAGATCAGCAGTGAAAATAGTTGATTTCATTGCAAAAGAAATTAAAACCATGTTTACCAGCATTATTGCAAAGAATCTGAAAGTGTGTTTGATCATTGGTATCAATGAAACCAGTTGTGATAGTTTTTGTAAAGGTTGAGGATTCAGAATGCCCAACAACCATTTTTGTTGAGCTGGTGGAATTGGACAAACAAGATGCAGAGACCATATGTTGTTCAGTGATGGGAAACTTCATAAAGTTGGGTTTACCATGGAACATCTGTGAAAGCATTTCATAGCATTATGTTCCGAGGGTGCCAACGTTATGCTTGGGAGAAAATCTGGAGTTAGCATCAGAATAGCTAAAAAGTTCCCAAATATTGTAATCTGGCACTGCTTGAATCATCACCTCCAACTTGTGCTGGATGACTCCATAAAAGACATCAAGCAACTGAACCACTTCAATATATTCCTTGACAAGATATACACTAATTTCCCTAAATCCTGAAAGAACCAGATGGAACTTTTCCAAATCTCTGAACAACGGAGCATTGAAATTGTAATGATTGGCACATTAAAACATAGATTAATTTACTGAGTGATCTCATAAATTAATGAGAGAAGTTCTTGATATAATAATTCTTAGTGAGGAGATCATCTCATCTATGCTATTTTCCCCACTTCAGATACAATAACAGTAACCAATCTCCTATACCTATCTCTATCCCTCTGTGCCCTCCACTTCTGCTGATTTTAGAAAAAGATGTGTGAGATCTATTTACTAGACAAAAGATCAGAAAACACCAGGCCTAGACTGAATAATTCCTTCCTGCTTGAAAACCTGTGCTGAACAACTGGCCACCACCTTCACCCACATCACTAGAGATGTGTTATGTCTCCCCCCTACCCCCTAAGCCTTCTTCACGGTGCGGCCTTTCCTCTCCTCCCTGGCCCTTGGTTTGCTCACGGCTCACGGCTGCTGGATATTGGACTTTGGACATTGGACTTACGACCCGGTCCTGGCTGGTACGACCATCACCGCCCACCATTATCAATGGGTTCCATCTCACTCCCCTTGGGACTTTTTGGACCCCACTATCCCAGTTCCATCGATATCATCTATTGCATAAGGAAGAGAGAAGACAAAATCTTGCTCCCCCCCCCCTTTACAACTTCGTGAACCCCACCGGACTGAACTTTTTACGAACCACCTGCAAACTTTACTTGAACTTGCACATTTCTTAACAGCTGCGGAATCTTCCTTTTCTTCTTTTCTTCTTCTTTTCTTTCTTTTCTTTTGTATGGGATATGTATGTGGTATGTATGTGATGTATGTTTGATGTTTGTGCCCACTTTTATCTTTATTGTCATTGTATTTTATAATTTTTAACTGACTTGTGGGGACTGGATGAGTGAGTGACTGTGTATGCATGAGGGGACTGGGAGAGCAACCGGGTGTCTCCACTGAGTGCCATTGCAGAAATGGTAGAGGGCCCAGGCCTATCTCCCGTCCTAGAATGTTTGAGATTAATGGCCTGCTGGAGAGAGCGGAGGCTACAGGGGGGGAAACAGGGTCTATGGGTGTGGGAGTGGACCGGAACATTATGGTCATGATGGGGAGGGGCAGGTACGGCGGGAACTTCAGGGCTAGCCATTACCGGGGAAGAAGGGTCTGCTACGTTGCAGCAATCCCTCCTTCCGGCCCTGTTAATTCCACTCCAAGGCCAGATGGCGAGAGTGGTCAGGGCCCTGGTCTCAGGCTGTTGTTGCTAAATGCCAGGTCTATGGTTCACAAAGCTCCCCTCGTCCGGGACCTAATATTAGACGAGGGGGCAGACCTGGCATGTATTACTGAAACCTGGCTGGGCCTGGAGGGAGGAGTCCCCCTCACTGAAATGTGCCCAGAAGGTTTTCAGGTGCTTCATCAGCCACGGCCCCATAAAAGGGGTGGGGGAGTGGCTATCATCATCCGAGGGTCTTTAGTTCCTCGTAGGATCCCTGCTCCGGAGCTTGTCGGGTGTGAGTCCTTGTTGGTGAAGTTGGACCTTGCGGGTCAAGTGGGCTTCTTGTTAATGTACCTTCCTCCCAACAGCGTTGCAACAGCCCTCCCCTTGCTCCTCGAGTCAGTAGCCGAGCTGGCGATCGAGTTCCCCAGGCTTATGGTTCTGGGGGATTTCAATCTGCCCTCGCTCGGTGAACACTCTGATGGGGCGCAGGAGTTCATGGCTTCGATGACAGCCATGGACTTGACCCAAGTAATCCAGGGTTCGACTCACTCAGCAGGTCACACACTTGACCTCATATTCCTCTTGGAGTAGTGGAGACGTGATCTAGAATTGAGGGGTATTAAGATCTTGCCCTTGTCATGGTCTGATCACTTCCTACTAAGGCTTGACTTTCGGAGACCAATCCCACACTGTAGGGAGGAGGAATCGATTAGGTGGTTCCGCCCCAGGCGCCTGATGGACCCTATGGGATTTCAGACGGTGCTTGGAGAAATACCTGACACTCTCGTCCACAGTCTGGTGGAGTCCTTAGTCGCTGCTTGGAATACAGTAGCGATGAGGGCTCTAAACCGGATTGCGCCTTTACGGCCTCTCCGAGGCAGTGGATCCAGGAGGGCCCCTTGGTTTACCGGGGAACTCCGGGAGATGAAGCGCCAAAAGAGACGTCTAGAGCGCCGCTGGAGGGCCAGTAAATCTGAGTCAGACCAAGCACTGATGAGAGCCTATATCAGAGCCTATCTCGTGGCAATACGGGCGGCAAAATGTGCGCATTTTGCTGCTCTTATTGCATCCGCTGAATCGTGCCCAGCCACCTTGTTTAGAATAACCCACTCCCTCTTGAAAGGGAGGGATACGGATGACCCTGTGCAAGGTAGAACTGAGGAATTTGTTCAGTTTCTAACAGATAAAGTCGCTCGGATTCGGACAGACCTGGACTCCAATTGCACGGTGCCAGCTGAGGTACCGGGGGAAGGTCTTGAGTGGAGTTTATGGAGCGAGTTTCAACTTGTTGTCCCTGAGGAAGTGGACAAGGCCATGGGAGTGGTGAGTGCCTCCACTTGTATACTGGACCAGCAGGGAGGTGACACGTGGCTGGATCCAGATGATAGTTAACACCTCTCTCTGGGAGGGATCCTTTCTGCTCCTCCTAAAGGATGCGATGGTGAGACCCCTCCTGAAGAAACCTTCTCTGGATCCAGCCATCTTGAGTAACTATTGTCCAGTCTCCAACCTCCCCTTTGTTGGGAAGGTTGTTGAGAAAGTGGTGGCCTTTCAACACCGACGGTCCTTGGATGAAACCGATTATCTGGATCCCTTTCAGTGTGGTTTCAGGCCTGGCTACAGCACGGAAACTGCTTTGGTCGCGCTGATTGATGAGCTCTGGCGAGCCAGGGATAGGGGTCACTCCTCTATCCTAGTGCTTCTTGACCTCTCAGCAGCTTTCGATACCATTGACCATGGTATCCTTTTGTGACAGTTGCGGGAGGTGGGAGTGGGAGGCACCATCCTTCAGTGGTTCTCCTCCTACCTCTCGGACAGGTCGCAGTCGGTGTTGGTCGGAGGGCAGAGATCGACCCCTAGGCCCCTCAAGTATGGGGTGCCACAGGATTCGGTCCTGTCCCCCCTCCTATTTAATATCTACATGAAGCCGCTGGGTGAGATCATACGTCGGCACGGGACTAAATACCACTAATACACGGACGATACACAGCTGTATCTGTCTGCCCCGTGCCAACTCAGTGAAGTGGTTGAAGTGATGTGCCAGTGCCTGGAAGCCGTCAGGGTCTGGATGGGAGCGAACAAGCTCAATTCCGACAAGACCAAGTGGCTATTGATGCTCGCTCCCAAAGATTGGCTACCTACTCCATCTCTCAGGCTGGGGGTGAAATTATATGCCCCTCAGACAGGGTTCGCAATTTGGGAGTCCTCCTGGACCCACAGCTGACTTTAGAACACCATTTGTCAGCTGTGACCAGGGGGACCTTTGCCCAGGTCCGCCTGGTGCACCAATTGCGACCCTACCTGTACTGGGAGGACCTCTGAATAGTCACTCACGCCCTCGTGACCTCAAGACTGGACTACTATAACGCGCTCTACATGGGGCTGCCCTTGAAGAGTATTCAGAGACTTCAGCTTGTCCAGAATGCAGCCGCACGAGCGATTGTGGGTGCACCTCGGTACACCCACGTTACACCTATCCTCCGCGAGCTGCACTGGCTGCCTATTGGTCTCCGGACACGCTTCAAGGTGCTAGTCGTTATTTTTAAAGCCCTACATGGTATCGGACCTGGGTACTTGAGAGACCGCCTCCTGCCAGTTACCTCCCAAAGACCCATCAGATCCCACAGACTAGGCCTCCTCCGAATTCCATCTGCCGGCCAATGTTGACTGGTGACTCCTCGGGGGAGGGCCTTCTCTGTGGCTGCTCCGGCCCTCTGGAATGATCTCCCCATGGAGATCCAGACCCTTACTACCCTTCCGGCCTTCTGCAAAGCGGTTAAGACCTGGCTGTTCTGGCAGGCCTGGGGCTGTTGAACTATCCAGCCCCATTCGAGGTTATGGCTGTTGCAGAGTTTTAAATTGTTGTTTTTATTTTATTTTTTGTATCCCCTCCCTTTTATTGTGAGCCACCCTGAGTCTCTCGGGAATAGGGCGGCATAAAAACTCAATAAATTCAAATTCAAATTCAATTCCTCCTTCAAACACTCTACTATCATCCTGATTCTCAAGAAACCCTCCATCAAGGAGCTGAATTACTATAGACCAGTTGCTCTGACATCTGTAGTTATGAAGATTTTTGAGAGGTTAGTGCTGATCCACCTGAAAATCATCATGGATCCACTGTTAGAACCCTTGCAGTTGGTCCATTGAGCAATAGATTGGCAGATGATGCTATTAATATGGCACTGCATTACATTTTGCAACAGCTTGAATCTCCAGGGTCCTATTCATAAATTCTTTTGTTAGACCTCACCGCAGCATTCAATATCATCATTCCAGAAATTCTTCATTCTAAGTTGATTCAACTAGCTGTGCCCGTCCATACTTGTAGATGGATTATTTGCTTTTTGGCTGATAGGAAACAACAGGTGAAGCTAGGGAAAATCACACCAAGTATCCCACCAATTAGCACAGGAACCCCTCTCAGTTGGTCTCATTTGAGACAGTGATAACTCTAAATATAAATGGGAGATTGAACAACTGGCCCTGTGGTTCTGCCAGAATTATCTGGAACTGGAAGTGCTTAAAACTGTAGGCATAAGAATAGATTTTAAGGGGGGAGGAGGAGCCAACTTCGCGACGATACGGACGTGCGATCTCAATGCTCTGAGACCGCAGCCGCTGGGTGGTCCAATTGGACCGAAACCATCCTGAAGAAATGGTGAACAGGAAGAATATGTCTTGCTGACCTCAGGGACATCGCAAAGTCCCTGATCGATGCAAGAGAAGTTCTTCAAGCCGGCAACAAAGAATCCAGCCAAGACTGATGAAGTCAGGGCAGCTCCAAAACGGAAGGATACAGAAAGAGAAAGTGTTTCCAGCTGGTGAGGAACTTTTACTGTTTTAAAAAGAGACTGCCTATAGAAAACATAAAATTAATTTAAATTGGAGAACAGAAGAATCAAGTGGCGGAATTAAATTTGGAATGGTTTTGGACAGTGGTTATCTTACTTTTTAAATGCTATCTTCATGGATGGAATTTATGCAAGCCTTTTAAAGCAAATGGATTAAGTTTTCTTCTTCTATTTTTTCTTTTATTATTCTCTGTAACCTATGGTCTAAAATTTTTCTCTTTCATTACTGTGGATGTTCTTCTAACCCATTTCAAATTTGGACTCTTTTTTCTAACTTGAAATACAAAAAGATACAAAAGAAACAAGGAAATCTGCAACAATAACACAGCTACTCGGAGGCTGGGAGGTTTGTGTATTGGAAATGGAATACTTTTTTCTTCACTGATTGTTTTGGCTTGGCATTACAAGGTCTCACTGCTTGGTTATAGAGAGTGATAAGAAGGGAAGCATACAGATGTCCCTTTGAAGTATATCTTTAACCAGAGAAAAGTGAAAACAAATATTTTTGTGAATCTATGTTTAATTTTATTAACCTTCCAAGCTAGAGCAGCTGTGTTTGTTAGCTGGACAGAATGGCACAATTTCAAAAGAAAATAGAAGTCTCAAATTTGCAAAAGATACTTCCAGAAATACAGAAATTATCAAATACATATGAGAGGATAGAGAAGAAGCTGGAAGACTTAGAGCATATCACAGCAAAATATGATAAAGTTGAGGATATCTGTCAAATGCTAAATGTGGTCGTTAAAACTCAAAAATCAAAGTAGAAAATGAATATACATGAATGTATATATGTGGCCTGCAGAGGGTACAACCATAGAGCGTCCTCCCAGAGTGGCATCCATCCTCCATTGCGGTTTCCAAAGCATGGAGGTAGGTTACCACTCTGGGAGTACCCTCTATGGTTGTATGTTGCCATAGAGCGTACTTCCAGAGCGGCATCCATCTTCCATGTTTTGAAAGCTGCAAAAAAAAAAAAAAACCGCAAGCAATGGGTAGCGCCAGCAGTGGAGATCCCCTGACTCTGCAGTACTGTAGAGTTAGCCAAGGGCATCGTGAGCCTGCGAGTCATGTGAGCGGGGAGCAGAAAAGCCACTTGCACAACCCCCCTCTCCAGCCATGCAGAGCCCCATTCACTCACCTAGGGGCATTCCGAAGGCGCCGAACCACGGGAGGCAGAGGGCGTCGAGCAGGCACTCGTGTTCCAACATTAAACAGTCTGTCAAAACAGCTGATTATCCAATAAATACAGGGGCTTTAAAGCACAAATAAGCAGAATAATTTCTCCCTGAATTCTCTTTTCAAATTATTTGATCTTTTTTTCCAGGCTTTCTGTGTTTTTATAGCTTCTCAAGAGTAGCTTGTGGGAGAGTTCAGGAATGGGTTATTATCACATCCAATCTGCCCAAAGACTGAGTTAGAATTGAAGCCATGCCTCTCTGCATCCTCTGCCTGCCTCCAGTTTAAATTCAGTCTTGGCCCTAGAAAGACCATTTTAGCTTAGTTCCTGTTTTTCCTTATTCAGTTCATTCTAACTATTCCTACACCTTCCTACCTCCTCTCCTCTGTCTCCTTTCTTTTTCTTGTGATGGTACTAAGTAGAGGGAATGACCAGCTGTGGAGTCAGCGGCCACCATTTTGGGAGAGATGTGGAGTTGAAGCAATTACGGGAGCATTCCATTTCCTTCAGCTTGCTCCTGTGCCTTCAGGAAGAGGGGACTGGAGGTGGTGAAGGTGACCAGCACAATCTTCATCTTGTGAAGCTGGTGTGGGTACCCAAGATGGTGGATGCCATGCTGCAGGAAGAGGCAAACTTGCCAGCATCCCCTGGGGTTCCCAGTTCAGGAGAGGGACTTTCCCAATTAACTTCCTTGGCAAGGAAAGGCAAGGCCACAGCCAGAAAGAGTGCAGCCAAATCATCTACAAAAGGTGGTTCCCAAAAGCACCAGGCTTCTGAAACATGAGTTACCAGGGCTGGAAAAGATAGGATGGCTAGGGATACCAGAATCAGTCCTTCCCCATCTAGGTCCAGATCACCCTGCAGGCTTTCTTCTGTAGCAGGACCTTCTCATCGCTCTCCTGGTTCTCACAGGGATCCACTTAGGGGAAACATCTCCCTGTCCCCTCCCCTGGGGATCCAGTGACCTACCTTGAGGATCCATTCAGCTGCTTGGCATCAGGCTCAGTTCCAGCCCAGCATAGGCCAAGATTGGCTTCCCAAGCAACTTGTTCTAGGCCAGAGGTCCTCTCTCCATCCCTCCCTGACTTTCCAAAAAGTTTCAGGCAACTGATAGCACAGGCCATTTCTCAAGGTATTGCCACGGGGCTGCAGGAGAAAAATCCACCCGCTCAGCAACATTCTTCTTGGGGGACCCTATGAGATCATCTAGACCAACCAGAAACCTGTTGTTTGGGAACAAAGTCATGTTTCCCCATCGATTGCTAGTGAGAGGAAGAAGGTCAGAGGGAGGGTGACCTCTCGGTTGATGAGGATACTCTAGCACTTGACCCCCCTGTATTCACAGGCTTTTTTCCTCCATCCTTATTCAAATCTCTTCTTCACAAGGCCGGAGACACTGCTAACCTGGGGGAGGTACAAGTGCCCGCCAGAAGGCTCCACAACTCTGCAGGTGGTGGGTGGGGGCCTCTTCTCCAAACCTTAGGTGGAAAAGGAGATCCCAGCCCCACAGCTGTTTCTAGATGTGGTCAAGAATTAGTGGTCATGACCTAGAGCCTTTCCCAACCTGGGGGAAAATAATCACAGATTTTACAATCTTGAATCAGGGTTTTCACAGGCATTGCAAATGCCTACCATTGATGCTCCAGTGGCAGCTCTGGCCTCGTTTACCTTCCTTATCATGGGGGATATCAGGGACAATCTGAAGGCAGAGGACAAGAAGGTTGAAATGGTGCTGTGAAAAAACTTCCAAGCAGCTGGGCCATTAAGGTGGCCACTTTTGCCTCCCTTTTCAATCACACCACCCTACTCTGGTATCGCCAAATGGAGGAGCAAGTTCCTGCAGATGATGTCAGACTGCAACAGGATATCAATAAGTTGATAGCTGCAACCCAAATCTTTGCAGATGCCACACTTAATGACATTAAGTATGCTTCCAAGGTGCTCTCTTCCTCAATCACTTCCAGATGACTCCTGTGGCTGTGTGGTTGGCAAATCGATACCAAGTCCAAGCTTCCCTGGATCCCATCTTTGTGGAGGACAAGAACAAGCACAAGGTTCTTCCCATAGCGACCAGACATGCTGACCAACATCTGGCACCTTATTTCTGGAGGCCTTCCTTCTGAGCAGGAATTTCAGCAGCACAGGTACTCTTCCTCCCGAACTGTTAGGTAGGTGGATAGGTAGTATCCCAGGGATAGATACAGGTACCAGATACAGAGCAAGTGGCTCTTTCGTGGAGGGGGTGGCCTTTCCTTCCACAGGGGTAAGAGATTCAGGATCGAATCATCCTATAGGCAGCCGCCTCTCCTTGCTTTTGGTTAGTTGGGATTCCATCACTTCTGACACATGGGTTCTCCATACAGTTAGATTTGGCTTACGATTGGAGTTTCTTTCCCATCCCCCGAACTGTTTCAGGATCTTGTTTCTACTCTAACCTGTTTGTGGTGCCTAAGAGTTCGGGAAGGTGGTGGGCTATTCTTGATTTAAAACTTTTAAATTCTCACCTGGTGTACCGAAAGTTCAAAATGGTGTCTTTGAAATCCATTCTAGAGGGGATCAGGGAGAGCTATCAATTAGCATTGATTGACCTTACGTATGTCTCCCTCTACATTATGATCCTTCAGGAACATTGGAAGTTCCTTAGGTTTTCCATTACAGTATAGATTGCTTTCCTTTGGCCTTGCTTTGGCACATAGGACATTTACTAAGGTGCTGGCAGTCGTGAGTGCCCACCTTCGCTTGGCCCCAGTCCATTTGCAGTGCTACCTGGACAATATTCTCATTCAGGCAGCCATGCCTGGTCTGCTGTTGGCAGCAGACCAGGAGAGATCTTAGACTTATAATTAAGTCTTCATGCTCTAGAGTTCTTGGTTAATTTCAAGAAGAGCCATCTGAAGCCTACCATCAAACTTCAACATCTGGGAGCTATCATTGATACAGTGGGGAGTGAGGTGTTCCTTTCCCCCAACCGTAGATATAGCATAGTGCAATTAATCAAACAGATCTGCAGGACATGTTCTGTTCTGTAGTACTTCTATCCTGGCTTCTGAGAAAATTGATTTCCTACATCACAGTTGTACTGTGGGCTTGCCTTCATGCCAGACTGCTTCAGTGGCTGCTACTTCCTCATCAGAGAAATGGGATCAGCGATGCTGCCTTCAAGATTCGTGTGACACCTCAGGTCCTCCTGTCCCTCAGCTGGTGGATGTCCCTAGCCTTGCACAAGGGCTTGTTGTTCAGGGAGCTGGTCCAGATGATCCTGACCATGGATGCAAGCCTCTTCAGATGGGGAGTGCTTCTGGACTCATAGCTAACCCAAGGTTAGTGGACACCATTGGACTTGTGACACAATATAAATTGGCTTGAACTCAGGACAGTCCACCTGGTTCTTCACCATTTCAAAGCACAAGTCAGCGGCATGCTAACAGAAAATGTGGTCACCAAAGTGCACATCAACAAACAGTGCAGTACCCACTCAATAGCTCTATGGAACGAGGCATTGAGGCTGGGGACCTGGGCAGAGTGGCACCTCCTGTCACTAAAAGCAGAACACATTTTGGATATGGAAAATCATCAGGCTGACTGGCTCAGTAGAGCCACAGTGGAGTGGCAACTACATCCCAGCTTCTTCAACCAGATCTGTCAGAGATTCGACTGGCCGATTGTGGTGCTGTGGTGTCATGGTTTGCAACACCAATGAATGCACAGCTTCCCAGGTTTATCTTCTGGTTTCCATCCCAGGGAACAGAGGCCATCAACGTGCTTCAAAGCAGCTAGCCGCAGGAGCTCCTCTATGCTTTCCCTCCCCTTCCTCTCATTCCAAGGGTGTACGGAAGATAGTGGCAGAGAGGGCAGAGATCATCATGATAGTCCTATATTGGCCTCGGAGGCCTTGGTTCACAGATCTAGTGGGGCCGTCCATGTCTCCCATTGGAGGATTCCATAGGAAGAAGTATCCCTGTACCAGGAGGTCCTGGTCCATCTGGAGCCTCAGTGGCTCCAGTTGACCACCTGCAACTTGAGTGGAAACAATTGAGAGCTTCTAACTTTTTACACTTGTGATTAGGACCATAGAAGCCTCTAGGAGGCAATCCATCAGGCGGATATATAATGCCACATGGGCCACCTTTGTCACCTGGTGCCAGTCAGCACAACTGGATCCTACATTAGTTTCCACTTCCCAAGTTCTAAAGTTTCTTCAGGGCGGTCTGGAGAAAGGTCTTTCACATAGTACCATCCACAGGTGGGTGGCTGCACTAGCCACCATACTCAGGGGGGGGGCTCGTTTCTTGACCCAATCAAGAGGTTCCTTAGGGGTGTTGCCAACATTAGACCCCCCAGTAGTTCATAGATTCCCCACTTGGGATCTTCCCACAGTACTTCAGGCACTTACTGGGGCTCCCTTCAAGCGTTGAGATTGGTGAGTCTCCAATTTCTAATTCTCAAGGTAGTTTTTCTAGTGGTGGTTACCTCTGCCAGATGCATCTCAGAGATCAGTTATCATCCAGAGCTGATCTGTGCGTTTTTCATGACAATAGGGTTGTCCTCTGGCTTGATCCTTCTTTCCTACCAAAAGTTAATTCCCCCTTTCATAGGGCTCAAGAGATGATACTCCCTGATTTTTGTCTGGCTCCCTCCAGGGAGAGAGAACGTTCATGACATCGACTGGATGTTAGGAGGGCTCTCTGAATCTATTTAAAGCACACCTTGCCTATCAGGAGGACAGAAGCAATCTTCATTTCCTTCCAGCCATCTACATTGGAAGCAAGGGTTTCCCCATCTACCATCAATAGGTGGATCAAGACAGCCATAGCCAGGGCTTATGAAGCTCAGAATCTTCAATTGCCTGCTGGCATTACAGCATATTCCACAAGGAGTGCTGCCACCTTGGCAGCCTGGTTGATGCAAGCCTTGATTGAGAACATCTGTGGGGCAGCTATATGGGCATTCCCATTGCCCTTCATAAAGTATCATTGGTTGGATGCATGCACTTCAGCTGAGGCATCCTTTGGCAGGAGGGTGTTGCAACAGGTGTTAGATGCCCAGGGGCTCAGAATCACTAGTTTCCCACCCTTGGACACCAGCTTTGATATGTTCCATTCCTGAACCCTCCCACAAGCTACTCCGGAGAACAGTTGATATTACCTGAACTGTCTTTCTCGAAGTCTTGTGGGAGGGTTCAGGCCCCACCCTGAGATGTAAGTCATTATTGACGTTCTTTCTTGTGGACCTGAGCCAGATTATGTAGGTCATTGTTAGCTTAGGTCAGTTAGTGACCGGGGAGGGGGAGGAGGTGTTTCTTCTATCCTTATGTTCCAGGTTTCTCAATGGAGCTACAACCTCATTTAAACTGGAGCCAGGCAGAGGAAGCAGAAAGGCGTGGCTTCAATTCTAACTCAGTCTCTGGACAGATTGAACCTGATAATAACCCATTCCTGAACCCTCCCACAAGACTCTGAGAAAGACAGTTCAGGTAAGACCAACTGTTCTTCTCTTGGACTTCTTACGCCTCTTAATTTCTGGTCCCTTTTTTTCCTCTCTGATTTAGGTCGCTGCTATCTTAAACTTAGGAGTTATCTTCAATATTCTTTTTGTTATATCCAATTTTTAAGGTAAAAGTTGGTAATTATCTCACCCAGTTTCAATGGTCTTTCCATAAACCACTCCTCCAGAAATCTTTTTTAAAAACTTTTTTATTTGTTTTTAAACAAGGACAAACAAACATAACAATAAAAATAAAAAACTACCTTCCATTACAAATTGTAGAAAGTGTGTCAGTTGGTTACAGTATTTCCATGCATCTCTTCCATAGTTACCACCTGCTTTTCATATCAAATTGGATATTTAAATTCACCTATATTCATGTATATCACAATTATTATATCTCAATCTTAATTTGACTATAATTGTTTTTACATCCTTTTATATATAATATTCAAAATCTAGAGTAGGATTATATGATAACATTCCATTAAATCATACTAAGTTCATCCAATCATAATACATCTTTATAACATATAAAACTTTTAAACCTCCTCTCATAATCTCCATGTGTTATTTATATAAAATTTCATATTATCAAGCTAATACATCTATATGTATTGTTAGCATTATTAATCATTATTTAACTATAGCTATTGTCACCTCATTTTATACATACTACTAGTAAACTAAATTTAGCTTAATTTTTATTATACCTTTTCATTACATCAACCTCTACCTTTCCAGTAATAATACGGTCTTATATCTCTTGCCATTTGTAGCATTAATGTTCTAATCACTTTCTTAATAAATCTTGTATAAACTTCTCTTGGCAACATGTTATTCTTTTCATATTTCATAAAAGCTTGAAACACAACATCTGTTTTTTCCATCAGCTTATCTTTGGTTATCGCTAGTGCTTCTGTTAAGATTTCTCCCCTTATCTCCGTCAATTTTTCTCTCTTTCCTTCTTCTGTGCTTTGAAGTCTGGGGTAGAGTTCCAATCCATCTATCTCCCCTTTTCATATTCCGCTCTTGCCATTACCAACCACACTCACTTTGTTGTCAGTATCCACAGTTTTCTTATCTCTTTGCTCATTTTTTTCTTCCATCTTTTGAATTCTCTCCTCCACTTTCTTCATTTGGTAAACATCCTCAGTTTCTCCATCAGATTTTTCTGTTTTGTATTCCATATTCTCCAATCTCTTTTCAATTCTCTGTCACAACTAATAGATTTTGAATTTCAAACATAATCATTTGCAATGTTACAGTTTCTTTTTCCTGCTGAGTCATTCTTTCAATTTTGCAGACACTGCCACTATAGGGTTCAAGGCTATTTTAATAAACTTCAGACAGGTTCATTTATTATCTTTCAAATCAAAATGTTGTTTTCCCTCCAATAGCTAGTGGTAGAACTTCCAAAGGGCACCTGTATAAACAACTTGTGCTCTTCCTACTATCACTGTCAGTAAACAAACTGAAAGAACCTTGAATCTCAAGTGATCAAAGAGAAAGAAGAAAAAACAATGTAACCAGCCCCCAGCCTCTAAGTGGCAGTGTAACTGCTTTTCCTCCTGTTGTTAAAATTCTCTTCTTATTATCCTCTTTTTATTCCAAGCTTAAGAAAGAAAAAAACCCTTAAATGGAGTTCAAAAACAATCCAATCAATCAAATCAAGCATTATAAAAAAGAAGAACAATTTTAATCCATAGGTATAAGCAAAAGTGAAAAAAGAAGAAGAAAGAATTAATCCATTCAGTTTAAAAAATAGGAAGCCCCTGCAAAAGTTCCATCCGTGAAAAAAAATAGAAACAGGATAACACACTAAGTTCAATGCAGATCAGTCTCTCTGCCTACAGTCTTCTGTCTTCAATCTTAACTTAATTTTTTTTCTTGGGTAGTCTCTTCCTTTAATAATAAAATTTCCTCATCCATTCGACACACTTTCTCTTTACGCTTTCTTCCCGTTCCGGAGCTGTCCCAACTTCAGCAGCTTCATTAGCTGCGTTTCTTTTTTTCTTTTTCTTTTTGAAAAGTTTAATTGTTTTAATTAAACAAAAACACAAAAAAGAATCATCCTTTGTTACATCTTGTAGAAAGCATGTCAATTGGTTACAAATACATTTCGTGCATTTCTTCCACAATCATTACATATACTTCATTCAAATTGAATTGTACATTTTAAATCAAAAAAATTTATGTATTTTACTATCACTGTACACAATTCTCATTTAATTACAATTATTTAAATGTGCTTTTATCTGAAATCATTTGTATTTAAAGTCACAACCACCTACTGGCATTCATTTGCAATTTCAAAAAACCTCCAATAACATTACACCTTTATAACATTCTGAAACCAAATCAGTTAATAAGATATCTAAGCATTCCCCCCCTTTTCCCCCACAACTCACAATTTAAAGCTTATATCCAATTTGCTTTTACTAATACAACACACACACACACACACACATCATTAAACATTATTCATTCACATTTCCTTGTTTTTTTATTTATTTATTTTCAAAACAAACAAACAACTCCTCCTTCTTTACATATAGTAGAAAGTGTATCAGCTGGTTACAAAAGGCTTTTGTGCATCTCTTACACCATCATCAAATATAATTTATATTAATTCAAATGTCTTAACTCAAATATTTACTATATTAACATCATCATACCTCCACTTTTATTTGACTATAGTTATTTAAACATCCTTCATCTTTAAATATACTAAGATTCAATACATAATACATGCTGGCATTTCATTTACTTATTTGTAAAATCCTCCATTAACATTAAATCCTCATATTTGTTTTAGCTAAACATCCATAATATTTAAAACCAAAATTTTCTAATCCTCCATGTATATAATTTATTATCATTATCCTTTCTTTATTTAACTATATCCTATATCATAACATTTTCTCCATATTAGTTAAAATGTAACTGTATCTAGTTTTGTTTTTTATTATAATTATTATTGTTATTAATAATCTTTATATATAGTCCAAAAATATTTCTAACCTTCCCTTCTCATATCCAATTATTACTTATCATTACAGCTCAACATTGTATACATTATTATCATTATCAATTTTTATTTAACTATACCTACTACCACTGGATTTAACTAAGTTTAGCTAATTTTGAATTATACTCTTCCATCTATCAACCTGTATCTCTCCAACAACAAAACAATCTTATATCTACTGCCATTTGTGGATCCAATTCTCCAAACATATTTTTAAACAAGTTTGTATGAAATGATCTTTGCACCTTCTTGTTTGTAGTATCTCTCATATAATGTTGACACCCTCCTTTTGATTCCTTTATCAGCTTGTCTTTAATTCTCAGCAGTGTTATCAAATATTTTGCAAATAGTATTTCATAGTCCATAAGTTCTTTAATGATTTCTTCTCCTTCTATGTCCTGTCCTTTGAAATAAATTTTCTCTCCATTTAATTCTTCTTCAAATATTGCATTCTTTCCTCCCTCAGAAATAAACCAATTGCCACGAATATCAACAAGCTCAAACTCTTTACATCGATCCATTTTTTGAATTTCCATCTTCTTATTTTGTATTTGATGAACATCCTCAATTTTTTCATCACAATTTGCTGCCAAATACACCAAATAATCCAATTTTCTTTCAATTCTTTCCTCTGTATCAAACACTCTCTTCAAAGCTGAAAGTATCGTTTGGAGAGAGGCTTGAAGAGACGCCATGCTTATACGCAGTTGTATTTTTTCTTAAAAGCTCAGCAAGACTGAAAACACT
This sequence comes from Thamnophis elegans, assembly GCF_009769535.1. Lineage (NCBI taxonomy): Eukaryota > Metazoa > Chordata > Lepidosauria > Squamata > Natricidae > Thamnophis > Thamnophis elegans. Next base: position 59,946,149 of record NC_045558.1, on the reverse strand, counting down.
CGGCAGTGAAAGCAAACTACAAAGGAACAGCTGTACAATCTTATCAGATCTTAAGCCAGAACAGCCAAGCAATAAAAGTGTCGAGATGTAAACAGTCAATTTGTAGCTTACAGGGAGTCAGAAGAGATGTTAGAATAGTCCGTCCATTTCTAAAGGTTTATTTAGAATCAATCTATGTAAATAACATTTAAAAAGTAAGGTAACCACTGTCCAGAATCATTACAAAGATCAAAATCGCCACTAAGTTCTTCTATTCTTTGATTTAAGTTAGTTTTAAAAAATTTTAGGCAGTCCGTTTTTTTTAAACAATAAAAGTTTCTCACCAGCTTAACACTTCTCCATATTGCCCTGACTTTGTCAGCCTTGAAAGACTGGAATTTTTACTGCCAGCAGAAGACTTTAGATCTGCTTTTCTCGGAGATGTTGCGATACCCCCGAGATCAGCAAGATGTAATCTTCCTGTTCACCATCTCTTCGGGATGATTTAGGTCCATTGGAACCCCCCCCCCAGCAATAAAAGTATTGAGTGCGATCTCAGAGCTTTGAGATCGCACGTCGTCTCATTACGGCATCCAGACCCCGCCTCCCCCACATTTCCTTGTTATTATTGTAGTTAACTAAAAATTATTTACTATTTATATCACCTCTCCTCTCATCAGGCCCAAAAGAAATTATACCTTTATAGCAAGATCTAAAGAATTTATTAATAAAATTTATAGGTCTTTTCCCTAAGTCCCAATTTACAATTTATATCCAAGTTATTTTTACTAATTAAGGTTATCATTTCATTATTATTATTGTAGTTAATTATATGTTAACGAATGAACATTTAATAACAATCTAAAACAATCTACAAAATACTAACATTCCTACTTATTAATCACCAAAAATATCCATTAACATTTCCTTGTTATTATTGTGGTTAACAAAAAAATTATTTACTATTTATATCACATCTCCTCTCTTCAGACCCAAAGGAATTATACCTTTATAAAAAAATCTAAACAAAAATTTATTAATAAGATTTATAGGTCTTTTCGCCAAGTCCCAATTTGCAATTTATATCCAAGTTACTTATACTAATTGAGGTTATCATTTCATTATTGTTGTCATAGTTAATTATGTGTTAATGAATAAACATTCAATGATAATCTAAAACAATCTATAAAATACTGAAATTCCTACTTATTAATCACAAAAAATTAACTAACTTTTAATCATCAACTTTCATTATCAACCTGTATCTTTCCAGTGGCAAAACAGATTTATCTCTCTTGCCAATTGTTGTGTCAATTCTCTTTTCAGCTCCTTTATAAAGTTTTTATAAACTTCTCTCAAATAATCTCTTTGCCCTTGAATTGTTATTAAAATTAGCTTGTCTTTGGTTGTCAGGCTTAAGGAGCAGCCCTTGAATTTCAATTTCAATTTCAATTTAATAAAATTTGTATGCCGCCCACTCCCTTAGGACTCTGGGCAGCTTACAGGCAGATAAAAAAGCATTTAAAAATTTAAGATAAAAAGATATAATTATTAAAATTACACACCATCCATTCTGTCTAAGTGGGGCTGGATATTGATCAACAGCCCCAGGCCTGATAGAACAGCCACATCTTGGTGGTTTATGGAAGGCCGGGGGAGCAGTAAGGGTCTGGATCTCCATGGGTAGATTGTTCCACAGGGCCGGCGCAGCTACAGAGAAGGCCCTCCCCCGGGGAGCTGCCAGCCAACATTGTCCGGTCGACGGCACCTGGAGGAGGCCAAACCTGTGTGATCTAATTGGTCATTGGGAAGTAAGTGGCAGGAGGCGGTCTCTCAGGTAGCCAGGTCCTAAACCATGTAGGGCTTTAAAAGTAATGACTAGCACCTTGAAGCATGTCCGGAGACCAATGGGGAGCCAGTGCAGTTCACGGAGGATGGGTGTAACATGGGTGTATCTAGGTACACCCAATATCGCTCGCGCAGCTGCATTCTGGACCAACTGCAGTCTTCAAACACTCTTCAGGGGCAGCCCCATGTAGAGCGTGTTACAGTAATCCAGTCTTGAGGTGATGAGGGCATGAGTGACCATTCGAAGTGCCTCCCGGTCCAGATACAGCTGCAACTGGTGAACCAGGCAAACCTGGGCAAAAGCCCCCCTGGTCACAGCTGACAGGTGGTGTTCTAATGTCAGCTGCGGGTCCAGGAGGATACCCAAATTGTGGGCCCTCTCTGAGGGGTGTATAATTTCACCCCCCAGGCTAAGAGATGGAATGTCTGGACTATCCTTGGGAGGCAGCATCAATAGCCACTCAGTATTGTCTGGATTGAGTGCAAGCTTGTTCACTCCCATCCAGATCCTGACAGCCTCCAGGAACTGGCACATCACTTCCACCGCTTCGCTGAGTTGGCACGGGGCGGACAGATACAATTGAGTATCGTCCGCATATTGATGATATTTGATCCCATGCTGGCATATGATCTCACCCAGCGGCTTCATGTAGATGTTAAATAGGAGGGGGAACAGGACCGAACCCTGCGGCACCCCATATTTGAGGAGCCTGGGGGTCGATCTCTGTCCTCCAACCAATACCGACTGCAACCTGTCCGAGAGGTAGGAGGAGAACCACCTTAAGACGGTGCCTCCCACTCCCACCTCCCATAACCGTCGCAGAAAGATACCATGGTCGATGGTATCGAAGGCCGCTGAGAGGTCAAGAAGCACTAGGATAGAGGAATGTCCTCTATCCCTGGCCCGCCAGAGCTCATCGATTAGTGCGACCAAAGCAGTTTCGGTGCCGTAACCAGGCCTGAAACCCGACTTAAATGGATCCAGATAATCTGCTTCATCCAAGGTCCGTCGGAGTTGAAAGGCCACCACCTTCTCAACAACCTTCCCTACGAACGGGAGGTTGGAGACTGGGCGATATTTGTTTAAGATGGCTGGATCCAGGGAAGGTTTCTTGAGGAGGGGTCTCAACACCACATCCTTTACGGGGTGCGGGAAGGATCCCTCCCGAAGAGAGGTGTTAACAATCCTCTGGAGCCAGCCTTGTGTCACCTCCCTGCTGGTTGAGACCAGCCAGGAGGGACACAGGTCCAGTAAACAGGTGGAGGCACTCACCGCTCCCATGGCCTTGTCCACTTCCTCAGGAGCGACAAGTTGAAACTCGCTCCACAAAATCCGATCAAGACCTTCCCCCGGCATCTCGGCTGGTACCATCCAAGTGGAGTCCAGGTCCGTCCGAATCCGAGCGATTTTATCCGACAGAAACTGAACAAATTCCTCAGCTCTACCCTGTAAGGGCTCGTCTGCCTCCCTCCCTTTCAAGAGGGAGCAGGCTATCCTAAACAGGGCGGCTGGGCGAGATTCTGCGGATGCAATAAGAGCGGGAAAATGAGCACATTTTGCCACCCGTATCGCCACTAGATAAGTCCTAATAAAGGCTCTTAATTGTGTTCAGTCGGATTCAGAGTTACTAGCCCTCCAGCATCACTCTAGGCATCTCTTTTGGCGCCTCATCTCCTGGAGTTCCTCAGTAAAACAAGGAGCCCTCCTGGATCCACTGCTGCGGAGAGGCCGTAAAGGCGCAATCCGATTTAGAGCCTCGGCCGCCGCTATATTCCAACAGTGATCAAGAACTCCGCCGGACTGTGGGCCAGAGAGTCAGGTATCTCACCAAGTGCCATCTGAAATCCCATAGGGTCCATCAGGTGCCTGGGGTGGAACCACCTAATCGATTCCCCCTCCCTACAGTGGGGGATTGGTTTCCGAAAGTCAAGCCTCAATAGGAAGTGATCTGACCATGACAAGGGCAAGATCTTAATGCCCTTCAAATCTAGATCACGTCTCCACTGCTCCGAGAGAAACACGAGGTCGAGCGTGTGACCCGCTGTATGAGTCAGACCCTGAATTGTTATTAACAGTAGCTTGTCTTTGGTTGTCAAACTTATTTCTGAAAAGGTTTCTCTTCTTAACTCCATCATTATCACCCTTTTTTTCTCCTGTATCTTGAAATCTGGGATAAAGCTCCAAATTGTCAAATTCACTTTTCCATCTTTCCTTCTTTCCACTTTCACCCTTATTTGCTCCATTAATAAGTTCATCTATTGTCTTATCTTTATCTTCTATATTTTCATTCTCTTCTTTAATTTTTGGGGCTCCAACCCCATCATCTTTTGCTGTGAGAAACAGTAGTCTATCCAACTTCTTCTCAAACCTCCTAAATCCTTCCTAAATATTTTGAATTCCAGCCAGGATATTTTGAAATTTTAAAGTTTCCTCATCTGGATATTGATCCATTTTTTCAAAAAAAAAATGAAGAAAAAAGAAAAAAAGGAGTCTGATAGCCACTGCCACTCTAGCCTTCCAAGCCTCTTGTGTGTGTGTGTGTGTGTGTGTGTGTATTTATTTATTTATTTATTTATTTTAAGTTAACTTAAGCACAAGTTCTTTTGTACTCTTCAAAGGAGAAGGGTTCTATCTTTTTCTTTCCTTTTCCTTCTCTTGCCAAAATATTTTCCAAGAGCACCTGCAAAAAACAATTCATGCCCTTGGCACTTTATCAGATTTTGTAAGCAAGTTGCAAACCCTCCAGTTACAAAGTCAGTAACATCAAAGAGGAATGAATAAAGGATACATTGTTTCAAAAAAAGAACTCCAGACTCTGGCTTCCGAATGGCAGATTCCACTTTTTCATACTTGTCTCAAGCTTAAGGAAAACAAAAATCATTAATTGTCTTTGGTGGAATTTAATAACAAATGGTAGGAAGAATTTGTTAAAATAAAAAAGAGGGCTTTAATTCAAGCCAAAAAATAAGGTGATAAAAAATAGAGGAAAAAATCAATCCGTTCACTTCAAGTGGAGAAACAGGAAACGTTATGGTCACTTCAATCCACAAAATATCGTTACAAGAAAAAACAAGAACTTTCCAAGGCAGTCCAATAAGAATTAAATTCGCTGCTTTATTCTTTTACTTAAAGGACTAATTTATCTTTTAAAAAAAGTTTCTTTGGGCAATCTTTCTCAGAATAAAAAAAAGCTCACCCAATGGACTCACTTTCACTTCCTTCCTTCTGGAGCCATCTCCGACTTCATCAGCCTGGGGGCTGCCTGTTTGCCACCGGCTTGAAGCGCTTCCCTTGGGTCAATCAGAGACTTTGCGATGTCCCTGAGACCAGCAAGGCTTTGTCTTCCTGTTCACCATCTCTACAGGATGGTTTAGGTCCTGCTGGACTGTCCAGTGGCAAAAATGTCAACAGCGGTCTTGGACTGTCGAGACCGCACATTGTATTGTTGCAATGTTGGCTCCTTCTTCCCCTACATTGGCTCCTCCTTCCCCCCATTGGCTCCTCCTTCCCTCATTAGCTGTGCTTCTGTCGCCGAAAAAAAGGGCTATTCCTGGATCTTTCAGGGACTTTGTGGTGTCCCTGAGATCAGCAGTAGGTGCCCTTCTCAGTCACCGTGGTCAGCAAAGTGCCTCTCCTTCCTTCACTGCCCCTCCAAGGTGGCTATGACCTCATGGGGTCTCCTGACAGTGGTTACTGGGTTGATTTCATGAGGCTCAGCAGAGCCTCACTATTTTCCAGCCATTCTCGCCACAACATCAACTGGAGGTCCCAACAAATAATGTTCTTCCTATGTCAACTCAGGAGGTTCAGACTGCCCCAGAAGCTGTTGATACAGTTCTACAGAGGAATTATTGAATGTCATTTTTACTTCTATAACTGTGTGGTTTGGTACAACAAATAAATAGAACAGATACAGATTCTAAAGAATAATTAGGACTCCAGAAAAAAAAAATTTATAACCAGCCTGCTTTTGTGATGATTCCCCTGGATGATTCCACAGATATCTCTCTAGATATCTGATATCTCTCCACAGATATCCACAGATATCTCTCTAGAGGGGGGTATGAACAAATTCTTGGCAGGTCAGGAGCTGTTGATGGCTCTGAGCAGCTGTCTGAAAAGATTTGGCTGAGGGTCCACCTGGGGAAAGTATGCAGTTGCAGATGGTCAGTGAAGAGGAGGAGGACCTGCTTTCTGCCCTTAATTCAAGAACACATAGGGCAGAGAAAAGGCAGGAGCAAAGAAGGCCAGTCAGACTACTCAAGAAGAGAAAGCATCACCCTTTTTGATGGGGTGCACAGGAAGCTGGCTATTTAACACAGCAGCCAGAGGGGGTCATTGCTGGAACAATGTGTTTGTTTCCTAGCTGTCTGTTTTCTGATCATTGTCATTCCTGCCTCATTTTGGATTGAAACATGCCTTGATTCAAATAGAATCAAGGCACGGAAACTCTGGACTTTTCTTGACTTGTTAGCTCTCCTCTGTTGTGGATTTAAGTTTGTCTGGTGGATTTATTTTCTTTGAGAAACTTCAAAGTACTTTGTGAACTCTTTGTCCATTCCTCTGTGGACTAACATTGGTCTGCTCATGGCTGGACTTAATTGAGACAGTTCTAGGGATTTTGTGGCAAAGGGAATTGCTGGGGAATATTAATTAACTCACTAAACCACAGTTACGTGTGTGTGAGTGAGTGGGGCAGCATAGTCTTCCATAGAAGGCTTGTATATTGCATGGGTCAGAAGTGTGGGTCCTAATACGTTGCCTTGGGGTACACCAATGTTGACAAGTGCAGGTTTTGATAGAGTGCTCCCTATTTTGACTATTTGTTGCCTGTTGACAGGAACATAGCTATTCACTTATGCAGGGTTGCGGAAATGCCATAAGATTTTAGTTTTAGAAGTAGTTTGCCATGAACCACTGAATCAAATGCTTTACAGAAATCTATGTAAATTGCATCTATTGCTTTACCCTGGTCGAGTTGTGTAGTCCATATGTTTTTGCAATGTAGAAGTTATAGATTATAGGACAATTTTTTTCCTGAAACCAAATTGTTTGTTAGAGAGTAGGTTATTTGTCTCTAAGTGGAGGGTAATGGATTGGTTTATGATTGATTCCATGATTTTGCAGGTGATGCAACATAAAGAAATTGGTCTGTAATTTTCAACTAGGCTGGGTTACCCTTTTTGAAGATAGGGATGACCATGGCTAGTGACCATAGGTTGGGCAAGGAGCTGGTACTGAAAGATTTTTCATAGATTATATTTGAGGTTCTGCTAAGGCAGTGAAGAGCTTTTTAAAGAAGTAGGCACGTAATCCATCAGGTCCAATAGAAAAAGAAGGTTTTAGGTTGTGTAGTGCCTTTTCAACATTATCTTCTGTAAAATCGATATGTAGTAGATCATTGCAATTAGTTGTGGTATGACTAGGAAATGTGGGGCATGAGTCATTGCTGTTTACAAAGACTGAACCGGAGAACATGTTAAATAGGTTGGCTTTAATGGCTTCATCATTACAGTCTTTGTTGTTAGGTCCTTTTAGGGGTGGGATGAATCACGAGTCTTTCAGTTTGTTGTTAACAAAATTATAGAAGGTGTGAGTGGATTTCGTGCATAGAAGGTTTTCCTCTTGTTTGCTATGGTAATTAGTGTATTCTGTCTTTATCTGGCAGCATGTTTTTGTAGCGGTTTTTGAACTTAGCTATGTAGCCAGTTTTGTTTTTACGCTAAATAGAATTTTTTTGGGATTGAAGCTACCTTATTGTTATGGTTAATTTGTTTTTTTCTGGTTTTTGGGGTTAGAGGTATGTATAGTTTAATGAGTCTTTTGACTTCAAGCAAAAAAGTGTTATAATGGTCTTCGGCATATTATAGTCAGTGAACAGACTTTGCCAATCAAGAGATGAGAGGTCAGTTGTCAATTGAGTCAAAAGTCAATCATGCTGTGGTCACTGTTGGAAAAGGGTTCTTTTATTTGTAGACTGTAAATTGAGTGTGGACTATTGCAGAAGTTGATCCAGTCCCAGGTTAGTAACAGCATTGTAAAGGGTTGCATGTATGGGTTCAGATGTTCATTTGTTTATGGTCCAATTAATAAGAGGTCTCAAAGAAAGTGTGTCGGCAGGAGGTTGCTCATGTTAGTAGTGAGGTTAGTGTCAGGGTTCCAAATAGCATCCAAAATTAAATCAGATTCTGAGGCAAAGGATTCCTCAAAGTTCCAATTTATTAAAAGAGCCATGTTGGCACATTTGGGAAAACCCAAATCTGAAAGCTTCCATGTTTTCCCCACCCAGTTGAAAGTTCAAGATCCTGCCTCAACAGCCACAAGTTCATCACATGGTTCAATCTGCCAGGAAGACAGATTCTTCCCATCCAGTTCTGGCTAGGTTCAGAGACAAAGATCACCTTAAATTTCTAAGAAGAATGTTTTATAGCTACATATCACCCAACTCTATATAATCCCCCCTCCCATTTTCCCACAATAGAAAATGCATAGTAAAATAATAGACAGTATTGCAGGCCAAAGATCCAAAAGAAAAGATGGCTGCAGGCCTGACAATTAGCTTGTTCGCATGTTCGAAGTCATAATCATGGGCTCTGTAACATAATAAGAAGTGAAATGTGATATTTAATGACAGCTCGCAGACGATGGTCTCAGGAAGAACGAATTCCTATGTAACTTGGATATTTTTTAGATTTAGGGACTTTTTCTAGAAGATAGTAACACCATCTTCCAGTTATTTAAACATCCTTCATTCTTAAATATACCAAAAATTCAATCCATAACCACATGCTGGCATTTCATTTACTTATTTACAAAATCCTCCATTAACATTAAGTCCTCATATCCTATTTTAGCTGAACATCCATAATACTTAATACCAAAGATTTCTAATCCTCCATGTATATAATTTATTATCATTCTCCTTTATTTAATTATATCCTATATCATAGCATTTTCCCCCTATTAGTTAAGATTTAACTGTATATAGTTTTATTTTATTTTTTTATAATAATTATTATTGTTATTAATAATCTTTATATATGGTCCAAAGATATTTCTAACCTTCCCTTCTCATATCCAATCAGGGACGTGCAGTCATTAGAGGCAAGGGAGGCGGTGCCTCATCAGTCTCCTCAGGGAAAGGAAAGGATTTTAAATAATTTTCTTAAAATAATTAAAGCCAGGGTAGTTGCTGCTAGATTTGAAGTCACAGTGACTTGGTGTCTGCTCTCAGTATTAACTAGGAGGAGGCCAGAGAACTAGGGGCCTCTTTTGCATAAGGAATTTTTCGCCTTTTAAGAGTTAAGCAAGGGTTAACAAGCAAATAATTCCCTATGCAAATGAGGCACATATTCTCTCGCCTCCTGTAGAGGGCATTTTTAGAAGCTTTTTAGAGTTCTCTGGGAGCAACTAGCTCAGTCTGACAGAGCTCTGGCTTTTCAAGAGGGGAGGGCAGGGCAGGGCAGGGCAGGGAGAAGCAGAGTTGAAATCGTCTCTGAAACAGCTGGAAAAGGTGCATGTGGGGAGGGGGGAGGAATTCAAAAAGTTTGATTGGAAGGCAGCAGGGGAAGGGCAGGGTATGGCAGAGGAGCTGCTTTCAAGCCTTTGGAAAATATATCCAATCCAACTTCTGTGTTTGTGTTTGAGAGTGAGTGAATGAGAGAGGGATCGAAGTTCTCTGTGTGCATGTGTCTGTTTGAGAGAGGGGGGAGGGAGAGAGGGAGGAAGGAGGGGGATGGAGAAGAAAAAGAATGGGAAAACTTATTTTGCAAGGGGGAAAAATGCTGTCGCTTTAAATCGGAACTGAGCATGTCTGGCTGTGGAATTCTTGGAGCTGAAGTCCACAAGTCTAAAAAGTGCCTCACCAGGGCTAAAGCTGACTGCACATCACTGTATCCAATTATTACTTATCATATCAACTCAACATTGCATACATTACTATCATTATCTATTTTTATTCAACTATACCTATTGCAAATGGATTTAACTAAGTTTAGCTAATTTTTAATTATACTCTTCCATCTATCAACCTGTATCTCTCCAATAACAGAACAATCTTATATCTGCTGCCATTTGTGGGTCTAATTCCCCAAACACCTTTATGAACAAGTCCATACGAAGAAATCTTTGCACCTTCTTGTCTGTAGTGCCTCTCATATAATGTTGCCACCCTCTTTTTATTTCCTTTATCAGCTTGTCTTTAATTCTCAGTAGTGGAATCAAATGTTTTGCAGATGGTATTTCATAAACTATGAATTCTTTAATGTTTCCTCCTCCTCCTGTGCCCTGTCTTTTGAAGTAAATTTTCTGTCCGTTTAACTCCTCTTCAAACATTCCATTCTTTCCTCCCTCAGAAGTAAACCAATTGTCACAAATATCAACACGTTCAGATTCTTTATCTCCAACATTCTTATTTTGTATTTGAAAAACATCCTCAGTTTTTTCCTCATACTTTGTTGCCATAAACACCAAATAATCCAATTTTCTCTGAATTCTGTCTTCTGTGTCAGACAGCGTCTGTAGTGCTGAAAAAATCACTTGAATAGATGCTTGAATAGATGCTGTAGGATTTATTTTTTGATACAGTCAGCATGGTAGTCAGTGTATAGGTCAGTCTCTCCTAGGTTTTGACCTCTGTTAACTTGCGGAGTTAACAGGAACAGACACTTATTGGTATAATTATTATGATTGTTATTACTCTGTTGCTTTGCATGTACACTGAGAGCTTTTATAAAGCAAATTCCTTGTGTGTCCAATAAGGTGTTCTAGCCAAGCCTATTCTTCTATTCTAATCAAAGTGGGCATGAAGCAAAGTGTATGGTCCTCCTGAGTAATAAAGTCAAGTCCAAAGTAATCTGGAGTTAACTGGTCTCTAAATTGAATGAGTGAATAAATAAACAATTCATTCAGGCCCCACATAAAGCTCAACTATGTCTTCAGAGATAACATGTTAGGGGATATTTTTTACTTCTCTGAACTCCTCAAAAGATCTATGAAAGCAGGAGTTGTAGAACATCATCTTAAGAGAGGGAGTGAAACAGTGGCAACTTTGATGCCATGTTTCTGATGAATAGGAGTTTTATGATTGGCCATACCCCTAGCCATACCTCGGGAGAATGCCAAGTCATGCCCTTCAGAACTGCCCATTAGCTCCAAAAGAGAGAAAAGGTCTCTGTCATAGATCAATGACAGAGATAATTTGTGAGATGTTAAAATAGGCAAGGGCAGAGGACAGTTCTCTGCTTTTCTCTCAATGACTGCATCTCTTGGGATCCCTCTGAAAAAGCAGTATATGTGTGTAAAGACAATCTAAAAATCTTAAACAGTTTTTCAACATAGTCTTCTCCTAAGCCTCTGTCTTTTCTCCATTACCCAAAATTTATTTTTTTCTGGTCAAGAAGAAAAACATGTTGATTCTACTTTTTCAATCCACCATGCTATCAGACATTAAGCAGCAACATCTCACTATATCGTGACACTGTAAACAGTTCAAACGCTGAAGGAATTGGAAAAAAATTGTATAACAAAAGCCAAGAGATCTAATATATATTTAAAGAAATTCTTCCATTTTATTCCACTCAGAAAAGTTTTACGTAAGGAAAGAATCAATTTTCATTCCCATTTTTCATTCTTACTCCCCTTTTTCATTCTTATTTGCTGTCTTATCCTGAGTTATCACTGCATCCATGAGGTGGCAGCATTAGCTCCATTTCACAGCACAAGTTGTAATAATCACTAAGGTCTGGAATTGTTGAGCTCTATTATTATGCACATGTTATGGAACTAGGTCTAGTTCATTCTGTTTCTTTAAAGGTGAAATCTGAAACAGCTATCTTTATAAATCTTTATAAATAGAAATGAACTAAAGGAAGTTCTTAACCCTTTTCATTAAATAAAAGATAAGGAGGAACAGACAGGGCCCACTTTATCTGGTACTTTCACCCTAGTTCTGTTCCAGCAGAGACTTTTGGCAGTTAGGAACGCAACACTGTACATGGATAATTTATGGCACATGTGTCAGAGGTGGAAGTCAGAGCCCTCTCTATAGGCACATGCACTGTTGTTCCAGCCCAGCTGCATCTTGTTTCTCTGTTGCATTTCTCACCATTGTTTGCAGGATTAAAGAAAATGCACAAAACAGCATTCTGCCTTCATGGCAGTGCATTTGCTGTCTCCATGGCTTGCTCCATGTGCAGCAAAATGAAAACTAGTATGCTTCACAATGGGGGAGACAGGGTCCCCTCCTCCTAGAACCCATTACTACACGAAACCACAATGCGACCCTGCTTTGGCATGAGCTCACTCTCGCCTACTGGTTGCTTTTTTTTTTGCAGAGCTGTCTGTGTTGGGATGACCTGCCTCCCTGCCAGCCAAATGGGCTTCAGCTTTCAGCAGACCAGCTGAGCGTGGTTGTGCTGCTCCTGGGCTTGTTGGCCTCCAGACATCAGATTCCCACAACCCAGCACCTGTTCAGGGGTTCCTTCCCCCCACCCCACAGGGTGGAGAGAAAGGAGGAGGGAAAGAGAGAGAGAGAAAAAAACAGGGAGGCAGAGAGAGGGGGGAGGGAAAGGGGGAGAGGGGGAAGAGAAACAGGCAGAGAGGGGAAGAGAGAGGGAGGGAGAAAGTGAAAAGGGAGGGAGGGAAAGAGAAAGGGAGATAAAGGGAGGCATATCCATAAATTCTTGCCAAGTTAAATGGTTTTCTCCATTTTGTATTAGTGTAAGGTGACCAGATTTTCAGATTGGTAAAGAGGGACACCTTTGACCGGGGGGGGGGGGGGGGGTTGATTAAAAATTTTATACAGAGCAACAAAAATTTTCATACAACGCAAAAATAATATTGTAATATTTTTTATTTCAACATAACTACAATTTGCAAATATAAATTGTAACTGTTGCCAAACATCAAAATTTTGATCACGTGACAATGAGGATGCTGCAATGGTCGCTAAGTGTGAAAATGGTCATCAGTCACTTTTTTCAATGCCATTGTAACTTTGGTCACTAAGCCCATTATATTACCTTTCTTGCCACAGTTCTTAAGTGAATAACTGCAGCTGGTATTTTGTATTTTGGATAGAATCTTTTTTTAAATAGCCTAAGACAATTTAAAAAAAGAATCCACACAGAATAAATTGAAATAAAACATTTCAAATTATTCTTTCTATGCACAATATATTTCAAAGTATTATGCATAGAATTTTTAAACATGGTTTCACTTCAATTTATTTTGGATAGAATCTTTTTTTAAATAGTGTAAGACAATTTAAAAAAAGAATCCACACAAAATTTTAAAAAATCCTATGTACAATAAATAAAATATTATTTTAAAATACATTAAAAAAATAAAAGAAAAAAACCCAGCTCACTTACCAGCAGGCTTGCATTCCAAGTCAACCCAGAATGATGTAGATGTTAATACAAAGAACTGAGCAAATTGAAATGGTGAAATTAGTCAGGGAAATATTTTTCAAAGAAACTTTGCCACCATTTTTTGTACATGAGACCTCCAACCTCCATGCCCCTCCCCTCTAGAAAATCCAGGAAGTAACACTCGTGACCTCTCTAGCCACGTGTTTCCTGGAGCTCTATGGTTCTTGGTCATTTTTTCTTATAAAATGAGGTAAAAGGGGTGCCGGGGGGGTCCGTTTTGTTGCTTTAACGTTTTAATATCTTCAATGAAATTACTGAGACACAGAGAGAGGGGGGGATTAGTCTTTTGTCTTGCCCCGGTTAGGATTTCTTAAGCAAATCCACTGGGCTTTCAACATGAAGCCAGAAAATTGGGACTTTTTTAAAATGGCCTGGGACACGGGACAAATTGTTATAAAACGTGATTGTCCCACTGAAATCGGGACGTCTTGTCACCTTATATTAGTGGGTCATCTCCTTTAATTATAATGCTGAATTCTTTGGGTTGCCTCCAGTAACCCACTTTCAAGGTCTCCTCTTATTATGTTTTTCTCTCCTCAGAACATTTTCTCAGGAAGAAATTTCTTATGCTTAGTCAATATCTTTGTATATATTTTATGTGATTTTAAACAAACTACACAAAACATGTTTATATTTTTCAAAGTTTTCTTTCCAGTAAGCCTCTTAGTCCATTTAAAATATTTCAAAAATTAACATTCTGATCATCCTTTTGCTGCTTATTTCCAATTTTCTAAAAATATTTTAAGTTTTAAATTTACATAAATCTTTTTTCGCTGTGGATTGAATGAAAAATACTAAATGTAATAAAACTTGTCCTGAAGGTTTTTAATATCCCACAAAGCAATTTATAAGTAATTTCCAATGAAATTGTTTAAAAGGGGAAATGGACAAAACCAGCATCCTATCTGAAAGCTCCAAATTATAGCATGAGCAAAGCTGACTTTCTGGCCAATCCCAAATCCTTTCCTTCATCTGGACAGGAATTAAGAGAGCTGGTTTTTTTCACTGATTACTTTATCCTCCTGTAAGAAGTTAGCACCCACCCCTCTGCTAGAAAAAATGAAATATCCTGGGAAATATTGAAAAGACAGAATATTATATTTCCCTGGATAAGAAATGGAGAAACATGTTTTTAGGCAGGAAACAAACTCACTCTTAGTAGGCCCCACTTTCCTTAATGGGCCGTTAAAAAAGTCTGGGTCAGCCTATTTTACATAATAAAGATCTCCCCCTTTCAGCTCCAGGGCAATGTGATTAAGGCATGATAGTGCAGTTATGAGTAAAAGTCTTGCACACTTTATGGTTTACGGTTTATGACATTTTTTGGATAGGCCATTTATTTTATGATATTTTATGCTAACTGCTATGCAAAAATTGTTATATTTAAATAAATACTGGTGGCTTTTAAATGAAAAGCATAAGCTTTTTGCAATTTGCTGCTGTTTGATGGGGATTGTGAATTTTCTTGCATGCTTACAATGCATGCTTACCATGACTTTGAAAACAGATTAACTAATGCATACCCAGTGGCATACATGTTGCAATTACTAAGGCCAGTGCTAGTGTTTTGTTAACATTTTTATTGTTTGTGGCCCTGAAAAGGACCGTTTAGGTAACCAAACATGGCCAGCCCTTATTGCTTATCACAAGGCAGCATCTCTTCAGCATAGACTGTATAAGCCTTTGCAAATGATCTTTGGTGACAATGTGGTGCCAGGCTGCAATAATGGATTCAATCAGCTCCTGCCCTGTCTTCGGATGCTTCTTGCTTATTTCGTAACCAATCTTGACCCACAAGTTCTCAATTGGGTTCAAATCCAGGCTCTGAGCTGGCCAACCCAGCAGTTGAACACCATGCCTTTTCGTCCACTACTGGATGGAAGTAAAAGTACTTCCAAACAAATTGCTGAGCTGAAGGAAGCATGGTCTTTTCCAGGACTTCAACATACTGCTTGGAATTCATGGTTCCCTGCACAATTTATATCCGACCAATACCAGAAGCAGCGATACAGCCCCAGATCATCATGTGCAATGGATGCTCCACAGATAGATTTGGGCAGTATGGCTTAAATTCTTCAGCTGAAAATTTTCTGACGTACTTATTGCACTGATTCCCAGTCAAGTAGAAATTGCTCTCATCACTGAAGATGACTTTGGCCCACTGTTCGTTGGCCACTTGGCTTACTTCTTGGCCCACGCACGTTGATGAGAGCACTGAGCATCTGTGATCAAAGGTTTACTTTGAACCCTGCAGCCTTTGAGTCCTGTGGCAAGCAGTCTGTGATGCACTTTTACATTTTTTTTCTTTTCATGATGGCAGGCAAGAGCAGAGTTGAAATCTTCTCTGAAACAGCTGGAAAAGGTACGTGTGTGGGTCAGAGGGAGGGGGAGGAATTCAAACTTCATCCTCAAGTGTATATCCTTCCCCAAGTGTAGTTTGATTGCATGCAGAACCACGTTGCCTTTTCAAACACACACACACACACACACATACACACACACACACACACACACACACCCCTGGATAAAAGTATATAAGCCCAGCTTCACTGATTACAAGTTTGAAAAGGCAATGTGGCTCTACCTGCAATCAAAGGCTCGGTTCAGAAGGCAGCAGGGGAATGGGGGGGGGGTATGGCAGAGGAGCTGCTTTCAAGCCATTGGAAAATATATCCAATCCAACTTATGTGTTTGTGTCTGTTTGAGATTGAGTGAGTGAGAGTGGGATCCAAATTCTCTGTGTGCGTGTGTCTGTTTGAGAGAGGGGAGGGAGGGAGAGATGGAGGGAGGAGGGGTGGAAGAAGAAAAAGAATGAAGGAAAACTTTTTTGCAAAGGAGAAAAACAAATGCTGTCACTTTAAATCAGAACTGAGCATGCCTGGTTGTGGAATTCTGGGAGTTGAAGTCCACAAGTCTAAAAAAATTTGAAACCCTTCTGTCAGTGCCTCACCAGCCATAAACCTCACTGCACATCACTGCACCACAGGGCACCTAGGGAAAAACAATGTTCAACCAAACTTGGACTCAAAGCACAACCTAAAGAGTTGCCCCTGCATGGCCCCATGGGAGTCTGACATCCAATCAGAATACATTCCTTACACAGGAACAGGAAACAGAGAGGTGGGGCTGAACAGAGTGTATAAAGCAGTGGTGGGTTCCAGATCCCGTTGCAATCAGTACGGTTGCAAGGGTGCCTGGCGTCCACCACATGAACAAGCGCAGCACATGCGCACATGCACACAGCATGCGTCCTCACCTCTATTTTTTAATTAAAGTTTTTTATTTTTAAAACAAACACAACACATAAAATCTTCCTTTCTTATATACTGTAGAAAGTGTATCAGTTGGTTAAAAAAACTTTCATGCATCTCTTCCACAGTCATTAAGCATAATTTATATTAACTCAAGTATTTTAACTCAGATATTTATTCATATTACCGTTATCATACCTCCGTTTTCATTTCACCATAGTTGTTTAAATGTCCTTCATCATAAAATATACCAAGGTTTAATACATAACCACATTACATTTACTGGCATTACATTTACTATTTCTAAAATCCTCCAATGACACTAAAACTTTATGTCCTATTCCCTATCCCTCCTTTATTTGACTATATCTTGCATCATATCATTTCCCTCCCTAGTAATCAAGTCTTAACTAAATCTAACTTAATTCTTTATTACTATTATTATTATACAATTGTATCACAGCAGCCAGTTGTTTCGCCGGATTTGGCATTGGTTGCTAGTCGGGCCCCACCCAGGGGCCTAGGACGTCGTAACATATTTTCGTAATATGGATGCAGATCCAAGCAGTGCAGCTTTTTGCATTTGACTGATGGTGATTTTGTCAATTTTTAACTGTTTTAAATGTAATTCCAGTGCTTTTGGAATAGCACCCAGTGTGCCGTTTACCACTGGAATGGTATTTTGCAATTTTTTCATGTTCCTTCTCGGCGACTCTGCTATCACCTGGTATTGTGATGTCTATGATTGTGACCTTATTTTTCTCAACCAGTGTGATTTCTGATGTATTATGCGCCAGTATTTTGTCTGTTTGTATGCAAAAATCCCACAAGATCTTGACCATCTGATTTTCGGTGACTTCTTCAGGCTTATGTTCCCACCAGTTTGTTGCTGTTTTAATATTAGAATTTTTGCACAAATTCCAATGGATCATTTGTGCTACTGAATTGTTCTTTACTTCGATTAATAGATGTTCTTGACTTTCTTTTAAATAATCAGCCAGAGCATGTTTTTCTTCTTCAACTATTTGCTTCACTTGTAATAATCCTCTGCCACCTGATTTTCGAGGCAGGTATAGTCTATCAGTATCATCACATGGATGTAAACTGTAGTGCATTGTCATTAGTTTCCTGGTTTTTCGGTCCAAAAGGTCCAAATCAGCTTGTGTCCAGTTAACTATACCAGCTGTGTATCTTATAACTGGTATTGCCCAGGTATTTATGGCCTTGATTGTATTTCCACCATTCAATTTAGATTTCAAAATTTTCCTAACTCTGTTGGTGTACTCTCCCCTGACAATAGTTTTTACTTCTCCATGCTTGATGTTATCCAACTGCAGAATGCCTAAATATTTGTAGGCTTCATTTTCATTGCATTTAATTAGTTGGCCATTGGGAATTTCAATTCCCTCACGTGTAGTGATTTTGCAACTTTTAATGGATACAGTGGCACATTTTTCCATGCCAAACTGCATTGAAATATCGGTGCTGAATACTCGGACTGTGTTTGTCAGTGATTGGATTTCTATTTCTGACTTTCCATAGAGTTTCAAATCATCCATATATAATAAATGAGAAATTTTTTCGGCGTCTTTGGCTGTTTGGTAGCCTAATTTCATTTTTTTTAAATTACTGATAGTGGGATCATCACGATAATGAAGAGAAGAGGTGAAAGTGAATCACCCTGGAAAATTCCTTGCTGGATATTAACCATTCCGTAGTTCTCATTCCCTACTGCCAACTCAGTTCTCCACTGTTTCATTGCCTTTCAGTAAAGGATGTAATATTTTTGCTAATGCCAGTTGTTTCTAAGCATTTTATGATCCAACTATGTGGCAATGAGTCGAATGCCTTTTTGTAATCAATCCAGACCATATTCAAGTTCATTTGTCAGCCTCCGCTTTGCTGCTGCTTCGGCTGCCATTGAAACGGGGAGGGGGGCATGGTATTTGGGAGGGGACTCATTGTTGTGCTGGAGGAAGATTCTAGATTTTGAACTGTCCACCTTACTGCGCATGTGGAGGAGGAGTGTTTCCCGCCAAGGGCAACGGACCAGCATTCCATCCTGGTGATGCCTTTCAAAGTTATCTCACACCTGACATTTGGGAGAATTATGATTGGACTGTGCACGGGATGCACAGGGGAAGGGGAGGGGAATGAAATATACAATATATTCTTCGCTTTCGCGCCTAAATATTCAGACTTAGCTTAGCTTCTATTCATTTATAATTAGTAAAAGTACACTTGATTTCTACCAGGGGAGTCCTGTGGTTTTCTTTCCTGATTTTTGAATGAGGAAGGGCTGACATCGTTTTTCTGTTTTTACAATTTTCTAATATCATTTTATCAATTAGGAGCTGATCTTTTGTGCCCCTGCTCCTTCTTTTGTTGCCTTTTTGCTCTACTGGCAAGATGTCATTTGTTTCCAAATAATCCATAATATTATCTACAATAATGCTTGTGAGTAATTTGAAGGTTGTTGGCAAACATGTTATTGGTCTGTAGTTTTCAGGTATTGTTCCTTTAGTTGCATCCTTCTGAATCAAGTATGTTTTTCCAGTTGTCAACCATTCATCAATTTGACTATTTTCATTCAGTTGCCTGGCCAATATTGCATGTAAACTGGTAAGATATTTGAGCCAGAAACCTATTATTATTATACAATTGTATCACAGCAGCCAGTTGTTTCGCCGGATTTGGCATTGGTTACTAGTCGGGCCCCACCCAGGGGCCTAGGACGTCGTAACGTATTTTCGTAATATGCGTGCAGATCCAAGCAGTGCGGCTTTTTGCATTTGACTGATGGTGATTTTGTCAATTTTTAACTGTTTTAAATGTAATTCCAGTGCTTTTGGAATAGCACCCAGTGTGCCAATTACCACTGGAATTATCACTGCTGGTCTGTGCCATAGTCATTGAATTTCGATTTTTAAGTCCTGGTATCTTGCGATTTTTTCATGTTCCTTCTCGGCGACCCTGCTATCACCTGGTATTGTGATGTCTATGATTGTGACCTTATTTTTCTCAACCAGCGTGATGTCTGGTGTATTATGCGCCAGTATTTTGTTGGTTTGTATACGGAAATCCCACAAGATCTTGACCATCTGATTTTCGGTGACTTTTTCAGGCTTATGTTCCCACCAGTTTGTTGCTGTTTTAATATTATAATTTTTGCACAAACTCCAATGGATCATTTGTGCTACTGAATTGTGCCGCAATTTATAATCAGTCTGCGCGATTTTTTTACAGCAGCTGAGTATGTGATCAACAGTTTCATCAGCTTCTTTGCAAAGTCTGCATTTGGCATCATCAGAGGATTTTTCGATTTTGGCCTTAATGGCATTTGTGCGGATAGCTTGTTCTTGCGCAGCCAGGATTAGTGACTCTGTTTCTTTCTTTAATGTACCTGTTGTTAACCATAACCAAGTTTGTTCACTGTCCACTTTATCTTTTATTTTTTCCAGAAATTGGCCATGCAGTGCTTTGTTCTGCCAACTCTCCAGTCTTGATTTTATCACATCTTTTCTGTATTCTTGTTTCGTCTGTTGGGCCTTCAGTAGATTTTTGTTCTTTACTTCGATTAATAGATGTTCTTGACTTTCTTTTAAATAATCAGCCAGTGCATGTTTTTCTTCTTCAACTGTTTGCTTCACTTGTAATAATCCTCTGCCACCTGATTTTCGGGGCAGGTAAAGTCTATCAGTATCACCACGTGGATGTAAACTGTAGTGCATTGTCATTAGTTTCCTGGTTTTTCGGTCCAAAAGGTCCAAATCAGCTTGTGTCCAGTTAACTATACCAGCTGTGTATCTTATAACTGGTATTGCCCAGGTATTTATGGCCTTGATTGTATTTCCACCATTCAATTTAGATTTCAAAATTTTCCTAACTCTGTTGAAAATTCCTCGCTTGATATTAACCATTCCGTAGATCTCATTCCCTACTGCCAACTCAGTTCTCCATTGTTTCATCGCCTTTTCAGTAAAGGATGTAATATTTTTGCTAATGCCAGTTGTTTCTAAGCATTTTATGATCCAACTATGTGGCAGTGAGTCAAATGCCTTTTTGTAATCAATCCAGACCATATTCAAGTTCGTTTTTCTGTTCTTACAATTTTCTAATATCATTTTATCAATTAGAAGCTGATCTTTTGTGCCCCTGCTCCTTCTTTTGTTGCCTTTTTGTTCTACTGGCAAGATGTTGTTTGTTTCCAAATAATCCATCATGTTATCTGCAATAATGCCTGTGAGTAATTTGAAGGTTGTTGGCAAGCATGTTATTGGTCTGTAGTTTTCAGGTGTTGTTCCTTTAGTTGCATCTTTCTGAATCAAGTATGTTTTTCCAGTTGTCAACCATTCATCAATTTGGCCGTTTTGTAAAATTTCATTCAGTTGCCTGGCCAATATTGCATGTAAACTGGTCAGATATTTGAGCCAGAAACCATGTAATTGGTCCTTTTCAGGTGATGTCCAATTCTTTACCTTTTTAACTCGATTTTTGACCAGCTCAGTTGTTATTTCTAATACTTGCATTTGTTTGTTGCCAATGCTTTTCTCAAAGTCATGTATCCACTTTGCTTCCTTGTTGTAGTCCTTTGCATTTTCCCACAATTCTTTCCAGAATTCAACTGTGGCCTGTTTTTCTGGTTTTTCACTTTTGGTGTCACCATTCACATTAAGACTTTGATAAAAACACCGTTGGTCTGATCGAAATTGCTGATTTTGTTTATATTGGATGATTCGTGCCTCACATCTTTCAATTTTTCTAGCTGTTGCTGTTATCTGCTGTTTTACAATCTCTACAGCTTCATTGATGTTTCTTGTATCCAATCTATATCTTCTGATTAGCCAATCTATGGTTTTGTTGTTTTTAAGCCGTTGCTCATGCATGTTCTTTAAGTTACTAGCATCTGCCCTTAATTTTTTGATTTTTTGTTCTAAATGGATTTTCCACTTTGGCTTTGATGCTTTTTCTGTTGTGTGACTAGGTACTTTAATTTTAATGCCTAGTTCATTAGTGACTATTACAGCTGCGCTGTACACTAACTGGTTTGTTTCCAAGATGGATCCCGGTTCAATTGTTGAAAACACTGCATTAACCATTTTCATGATAGGGGCCAAAATTTTCTTAGGCACAGTTTTTAGTGATGGTAAACGTTGCCTTTCCTCATTAAGCAGAAAATGCTCCATGATCTTATCCTTCAATTCTTTTTGTTTTTGAGTTAGTTCATCAGTTGGTTCAGTGATAACTGGTTCTAGTGGTGGTAGTGTTATTTCCTCCCCGAGAGCTTCTTCTGGGAGTTCTACTATAATGTCTTTAGTTGTGTCTTGAATATCAGTTATTTCCGCTTGTGATATTGTTTTTTGGGTTTTGCAATTTGCCTGAATTTTCTCATGTTCAACTTCACTAAACACTTTATTCCGTATAATAAATCGCCTTTGATCTGCTAGTCGTTGTTCACTAACATTTCAATCTGGATATTGTTGTTTCCATAATTCATGCATTCGCTTTAAATAGCCTCTTTTTTCTGGCTCTGAGTTGTAGTAACAGGCCATTATGGCACGATTTTCATCTGCACTATATTTTTGTCGTTTTGTTGGCTGGTCCACTTGTAGCCCACTTGTCAACGGATGTCCAGGGACCCCAACATCCACCGCGGCCCTTGTTAGCCCGCGCGTCGACCGATGCGGTATGGAATTCTTATTTGTTTTTTTCACCATATTGTATGGGTTGGCGGGGTTTTTTTTACAGGACCAGATGCCAACCTGACCCCAACCCTCCTCCTTTCTCATCCGGGCTTGGGACCGGCAACAGCGGAGTTTTTATTATTATTATTATTATTATTATTATTATTATTATTATTAACCTTTATATATAATCCAAAAGGGTTTCTAATCTTCCTTTCATAGGTGCCATTCAATATTCATATCCAGTTATTACTTATCATAACACTACACATTGTATACATTAGTAATATTATCAATTATTTATTTAATTACATCTACTATCACTAAATTTTGCTAAGTTTAGCTAGTTTTAAATTATACTCTTCCATCTATCAACCTGTATCTTTCCAGTAACAAAACAGTGTCATATCTTCTGCCATTTGTGGCATCAATCCTCTAAACATCTCCTTAATCAGCTTTGTAGGGACTCCTCTTAGCAACTCTTTGCTTATAAGATCTCTCATGTAATTTTGATGCCCTTCTTCTGTTTCCTTAATCTGCTTATCTTTGATTGTCAGTGGTGTTATCAAAACTATTCTAATAAGATTTCTCTCTTTAAGACCATAAATTCTTTTATTTTTTCCTCTTCTGTATCTTCCCATCTGGGGTAAGTTTCCCCTCTATTTAATTCCTCTTTCTGACTGACAAACACTGCTACTCTAGCTTAGAAGGTTTTAGCAGAATTAAGCATCACAATAACATTTCACCTTTCTCTGGTTAAGAATCTACTTCAAAGGGACATCTGTGTGTTTTTCTTGACTCTCTATTAACAAGCTATGAGTCCTTGAAGTGCCAAGCCAGGATAATCAGTGAAAAAAGTATTTCATTTCCAATAAACAAACATTTAGCTTCTGAGTAACAGCGTTACAAAATTACAATGTTACCGTTTCTTTGTTTCTTTTTGTAATCTTTTTGTACTTCAAGTTAAAAAAAAGGTCCAATTTTTAAATGAGTTAGAAAAACACCCACAGTAATGAAAGAGGTGAGTTTTAGTGCATAGATTATGGAGAGTAGACAAAGAAAAAAAATAGAAGCAGGAAACGTAATCCGTTTGTTTTAAAAGGCTTGAATACATTCCATCTGTAAAAATAGCATTTAAAAAGTATGATAACCCACTGTTCAAAATCAGTCCAAATTTAATTCTGACGCTTATTTCTTCTGTTCTCCAGTTTAAATTAATTTTAAGTTTTTTTATAGGCAGTCATTTTTAAAAGAGTAAAAATTCCTCACCAGCTGAAAACACTTTCTCTTTCCATATCCTTCCATTTTGAAGCTGCCCCGACCTCATCAGCCATTTGGCTGGATTTTTTGTCACCGGCTTGAAGAGTTTCTCTTGGATCAATCAGAGACTTTGCGATGTCCCTGTGATCAGCAAGATGTATTCTTCCTGTTCATTGTCTCTGCGGGTCGGTTTAGGGCCATTTGGATCACCCAGAGACAAAAGTGTCGACTGCGATCTCAAAGCATTGAGATCGCACGTCATGTCATCACAACTTTGGCGCTACCTCACGTCCTTACCTCTTTTGACGCCTCTGAGAGGCTCCGCGATGCTCCAGCTGCTTGGTGGAGTGTCGCGCAGGGGCTGTGTGCTCCATGCACATAGGCGCCGAAGAGCTCAAATACAGGAGCTCAGGCGGGCAGGTGGGCCCTCTGGAACACTGTACCAGAATGGTACCCAGGCACCAGTACTCCCGTCCACCACTGGTATAAAGCCAGGAACTTTCAGCATCTCGCTCTCTTCATTCAACATCTTGAAGCATGTGATCACCTTTTCTGTTCAGGACCTCAAGCCATGTGGTCCTATCCACCATTGAACCATCTTTCCATGCAGCCTCCATGTTTCCAGTGTCTTTTTCCCTACTTGGAGCTGAACCCAGAAGGACATTTCTTCCAACACTGCAATCATCACTCTGTGAAGCCATCTTTAGTGGATGTTCACTAATGATTGACTTAAGCAACAGTGTTTACAGTGAAATAAGAACATAATGAAGAGCCTTGCTTGTTTAACATCTCTGAATATTACAATATGAAGCATCATGAATTTCCAGTTCTAGTACAAGGGTCCTTAGTGTTCTCTCTTGGTTATTTTCTTGCAGACATTTCATTACCCAAGGTAACATCATCCCTGCTAGTCTAGCATTGTTGTCTAGCACTAGCATTGATGATGTTACCTAGTTTGGTAATGAAACATCTGAAAGAAAACCAACAAGCTGAAAGAGAGCACCGAGGATCTTTCATTTCAACCCTGAGCTACAAATATTATTCTTTACTGGTACTAGTTTATTATATAATCTGTACTAATATCAATTATGTACTAAACAAACATAATATAATAAATTATCTGTTTTATTATTCAATGTCCTGTTCCTCATAGAAGCTAACTATGTATCAATAGTTTTCCATTTCTCATTTGATTAATATCATATTTGATATTTAATATCATATTAGGTAAAATAACTGGCTGTTACACTCCACATACCAACACCTGTCAAAATGGCGAACGTCTCATTGAGCTAGCAAGTCACCACGGGCTCATGCTTACTAACACGTTCTTTTGCCATAAGAAGCGGCATCTTCAAACGTGGGTAAGCCCTGACGGAGCAACTAGAAACCAAATAGACTATATTTTAATCAAGCAGAAATGGAGCAAATCAGTTACTGACTGCAGGTCCTTTTGGGGACTCGATGTTGCAACCAATCATGCCTTAGTGGCTGCCAAATTCCATCTTAAATTCCAAAACAGAATGCATAAACCAGCTCCAAAATGACTGAATATTCACAGCCTCCAAGATCCCGAGATAAGAGACCACTTTATGAAATCTCTTGAGGAAGAAGTATCAAAATCGGATAAAATGCCACAATCAGTCAATGAATCATGGTCGCTCCTTCGAAAACAATTGCAAGCTACGGTTAGCCAATGCATTCCACCATATGAACATCAGAAAAATGACTGGATTTCACATGCCACTATCCAGCTTTCCCAACAAAGGAAGCTAGCTCTTGCAAATAATAATCATCCATTAGCTGCCCAACTTGCCCGTGAAGTTAAAAGAAGTGCTAGGCAGGATAAAGAGACCTTTTATAATCAGCTAGCCACAGAACTAGAAACAGCTCAACATCACGGCGATTACAGAAAGTTCTTCAGATTGGTCAGAGTTACTGCTGGGAAATATTCAACCCCAGTCAGCCAGTGTATCACAGATAAAAATGGCCACAAGATTACCGACGTAGAAGCTAGATTGTCTAGGTGATGTGAATATTTTGAAGACCTGCTGAACTGACCAGAACCGGTTACTGCTGAAACAGATAATATAGATGCTCCAAATCACCAGCCGTATGATATCAACGATTTGCCGCCATCCGGATTAGAAATTGCGACAGTCATTCAAAAGCTAAAAAATAACAAGGCCCCTGGAGATGACTGTCTCAGCGCCGAAATTTTTAAAGCCGGGGGTATCCATGTGATTAGTGCAATGGAAAGTGTTTTCAGTCTTATCTGGAAGGAAGAACGAATTCCAAAGGATTGGGAAACTGCATTGCTACTACCTTTATACAAAAAAGGTACTAAAACCGAGTGCAAAAACTACCGAGGAATTTCACTAATTAATTTGGCATATAAGATTCTTGAGGCCATAATACTGAATCATATAAAAGATGGACGACAACAAAGAACCCGGGAAAATCAGGCGGGTTTTAGGTCAGGGAAGAGGGTGTATTGACCAAATTAGTGCCCTACGACACCTACTAGAACTGCGCCACGAGTACAGGCAGCCAACCTACATTGCCTTTCTCGACTTTACCGCTGCTTTTGATAGCATTCATAGAGAAAGTCTGTGGAAGTTATTACATCAAGACGGAATTCCAAACAAGCTGTGTGGCATAATAACAGCCCTTTATCGCCATACATCCTGCAAAGTAAAAGCCTATAATGAAGAAAGTGACGCTTTCACTGTAAACTCTGGAGTCAGGCAAGGTGGTATCTTGTCACCAACTTTATTCAACATCGGAATGGATGCCATATTGTTGAAAGCGCTTGATAATCAACTGGGAGGAGTCATTATCTACCCAAATAACTTTATACTGACCGACTTAACATTCGCCGATGACATTGCCCTGATCGCAGATTCGTTGGATTCACTACAAGGCATGGTGGATAGAGTGGCAAAAGAAGCTGCAAGTCTAGGCTTGGTCCTTAGTAGCAACAAGTCCAAGCTTATGATATGCTGCAACCACATAGACGACCAAACCATCCACATTCAAAATGAACCAATTGAAGCTGTTGATCATTTCACCTACCTTGGCAGCAACATTACGGGAAATGGAGATGTTTCTTCAGAAATAAATGCTAGAATTCAAAAAGCAACAATTGCCTGGAGCTCACTCAAGAAACTCTGGGCTAGGAAAGACATTCGCCTGAAAACCAAAGTCCGTATATACAAGGCTGCTATCATACCAACGTTATTATACGGTTGTGAAACTTGGCCAATAAAAATTGCTCATCAACACAAACTGGACTTATTTCAAAACCGTTGCTTGCGTAGACTTACGAAAATCAAGTACTCTGAAAGAATATCCAATGCTGAAATCCGCCGAAGATGTGATATCAATGAAAATGTATCTGCCATTATAGAACTTAGACGCTGGCGCTGGCTAGGCCATACATTGAGAATGCCAGAAAATCGAATCCCAAAAATTTCCCTGCTTGCAGAGCCTGGTCCGACCTGGAAACGGCCAAAAGGAGGTGTTCGTCTAACCACTCTGCGTCACTTCAAACGGAAAGCCGAAGATATAGTCATGCGCCCATTCAATCTTAGCCGAAAATCATATAATAGCGACTGGCTGCACCACCTGACAACCCTAGCCCAGGACCAAAAACAGTGGTGTCAAATTTCCATGGAAGTCGCCTATACCCACGATGGGTGAAGAGGCGTCAAGTACAAGTACAAGTACATATTTGCTGGTGTGGGGTCTTGGTGCTTTTTAAGCTTGTTTTTTCCCTTGCAGATGTTTGATTGTCAAACTAGGTTTATTGTTGTTGGAAGAAATTTCTGTGGTTCATTCCCAGCTGGAACACAACACAGATGCTGAGAAGAAATGGATGCAGAAGCCAGCTGCCAGAAAGTAGAATTATTTTAATGTAGGAAGGCAAGAAACAAAAAGTGACACATCTTGAGCATTCCTGGCTTGCAAACAGTTTTGGGAGTATGAATCTTGGCCTATTATGTTTAATTCAACTTTGAAGCTCCTGCAGCTTGATGGGTTTTGTTGTGTTTATGATTGCCCTGGTTTTGTTTTCCTGTTTCTGGGCCTTTGTGTTTCATTGTCCTAAGGGTTAATCCTTGGGGGGGGGCAGGAAAAGGGAGTTCTGGTTTTGCCTTGGTGAGTTATTTTTAGCCTGATTTCCCTTATTTTAATGGCTCTACTTAAGTGTTTCTGTTGTCAGCTCTGTTACTTTTGTAACAGCAGAGCTGCTCTGAGTTTTCCTTTCAGCTGGTACTTCTTGGCTTTCTTAAAGGGGGAAGGGCTGGCTTGAGTCTCTTGGCACTGTTTTCTGAGGTTTCTGGTACTTTGAGGTTTCTGGCACTGTTCTTTTGGGGTGTACTTCCCACATAGTCATCTTGGTTATTTTTTTGCAGATGTTTTATTACCCAAGCTAAGTAACATTATCCATGTTAGTCTAGCACCTTTGTCTAGCAGTAGCACTGAAGATGTTCTCTGGTTTGGTAATGAAATATGAAAACAATCAAGTTTAGAGAGCACCAAGGACCCCGCAGCTAAGCTACAAATATTATTTTCCATATACTGGTGCCAATAGCTAATCTTATATGTACTGAGTTGCTCATGAATTTTAGCTAATCTGGCAGAAAATATCATACCTACTTACCAGTGACGTGCGGTGAAGTTTATGGCTGGTGAGGCAGTCCTCTCCCCCGGCACCCCATTGATTAAAGCACTTTCTTTTGCCTGCAGGAGAGCTCAGGCGGGCGAAAGGAAGCTCTTTAGTCAGTGGGATGACAGGGGAGAGGAGAGAATGCATCACATGGATTTGCTTAAGAAATCCTAACCGGGGCAAGACAGAAGACACTCTGTCTAACCTCTCTCTATGTCTCAGTACTTTCATTGAAGATATTAAAATGTTAAAGCAAGAAAATGGAACCCCCCCCCGTCCCTTTTACCTCCTTTTATAAGAAAAGATGACCCAGTACCATAGAGCTCCAGGAAATACTTTGGCTAGAGAAGTAGCGACTGTTCCTTCCTGGATTTCCCGGAGGCAAGGAGCACGGAGGTTGGAGATCAGCTCGTGTGGGAAAAATTGTGGCAAGGTTTCTTTGAAAAATATTTCCCTGGGACTAATTTCACCATTTTAATTTGCTCTTTGTATTAACATCTACATCATTCTGGATTGACTTGGAGTGCCTGCCTGCTGGTAAGTGAGCTGGGTTTTTTTATTTTTTTAATGTATTTTAAAATAATATTTTACTTATTGTGCATAAGATTTTTTCAAATAATTTTATTCTGTGTGGATTCTTTTTTTAAATTGTCTTAGACTATTTATCCAAAATAAATTGAAATAAACCATTTTCAAAAATTCTATGCACAATACTTTGAAATAGCCTTAGCTTTCAAACAGTTCATCTAGTGACCAAAGTTACAATGGCATTAAAAAAAGTGACTGATGACCATTTTTCACACTTAGCCAATGTTGCAACATCCTCATGGTCATGCGATTCCTGTTTGGTTTTCATTAGGGACATAGTCTTTCATCAATGCCATGATTTTATCCTTTATTTTAGGTTATTCTTAGCTCAGGTTTTAAGTGTTTTTAGCTTATTAATAACAGTATGCTAAAATGCTATGCACACATTCATAGAAAATCATTAAAATGATGTTTTCTTTATAGTGCTATTGTTTAATCACTACTTTTAAGCTTTCTTTGAGGGAAATAATTATATTGATTGATTGAAGGCTAGGAAATGGATAACAGATCCAATATACAGAGTTTTGTTTTTTAGCCCTAAAAATATTGTCACTGAGAATGACAGAAATTTCTTCATCATTGCTATTGGCCTCAAGTAGCAAATAATTAAACATGGTTTTTAGTGTACTTAGTTAGCCATCTGCTTTTTAACATTACATGGTATCAGTTTCAAGAATGCATGCATTCCTGAAAACTTGTAACAAACTTGTTGAAGGGCCTATGGAATATTTTCTAGTTTAATGCAGAATAAGTATTCTTAATAAAAGAAAAAGTCATTTTTATTTAATCAATTGCATTCCTTTTTATAATGACATTAATTAACTAAACTGGAAATAAATCTATGTTTTGCTAGAGTTTTAAAATTAAAAAACCTTACATTTTGTTTCTATTATTTTAATCAGAGTTTTGCCAAGGGAAATTACATAATGGTTCTTCATGTCTCTGTAATTTTCTAAATTTCATCCAGAAGTACCACAGAATCTGGCATTTTCAGCAGAATGATGCTGATGCTAATAAAACATCCTGATTTTTGGTGAAAGGATGGAAGGAGGAAGGAAGGAGGAAGAGAGATCTAAAGATCAGAAAGACAGAAGGTAGATAGGCAAGAGGAAGGAAGGAGAAAGAATGGAAAGGGAGGAAGGCTAGAAGGAAGAACGAGGGAGGGAGGGAGGGAGGGAGGGAAGGAAGGAAGGAAGGAAGGAAGGAAGGAAGGAAGGAAGGAAGGAAGGAAGGAAGGAAGGTGAAAGGAGGAAGGAAGGAAGGGGTACTTCCACTGGTAGGCCTGGGACTGAATGCAGGAGGAGTCTCTCCATAGGATCAGCTGCTCCTCTGATCATGGTCTATGAAAATGTTACTGCTTGCCTGATGCAAATTTAGACAGATGGTGCTTTGGGCTGCCCCTCAAATCCCCCCTTTACTCCTCCCCCTGTAGAATTCAGCCCCCTGAGTTTTGCCTTTGAGGGGCATGTGTGGTTATGGCGGATGGCAGAGTCAGCTGGAGATTGAGAGGGGATTGTGGGCTTTTATCCAACTGTGGAGTTCTCCCCATGGACAGGATGGGATGTTGGCATGAAAGGAATCCGGGCACAATCTCACCTGTTCCAAGTTGCCTTTTGCAATTGGCTACCGGTAATCCTCGACTTACGACCAGGATTGATCCTCCAATTTCTGTTGCTAAGGGAGACGTTTGTTAAATGATTTTTGCCTCATTTTGCGACCTTTTATTGCACGTTAAGTGAATCATGGTGGTTGTTAAGTCAGGAACATGGCTGTTTAGTGACCAAAGTTACAATGGCATTGAAAAAAGTGACTGATGACCATTTTTCACACTTAGCAACCATTTTCACACTTAGCGACTGTTGCAGCATCCTCATGGTCATGCGATCAAAATTTTGATGTTTGGTAACAGATTCGTATTTATGATGGTTTCAGTGTCCTGGGGTCATGTAATTTCTTTTTGTGACCTTTTGACAAAGTCAAATGGGGAAACCAGATTCACTTATGTTACTAACTTATCAGCTGCAGTTATTCACTTAAGAACTGTGGCAAGAAAGATGGTATAATGGGCTTAGTGACCAAAGTTACAATGGCATTGAAAAAAGTGACTGATGACCATTTTTCACGCTTAGCGACCATTTTCACACTTAGCAACCATTGCAGTATTCTCATGGTCATGTGATCAAAAGTTTGATGTTTGCCAACAGTTACAATTTATATTTGTAAATTGTAGTTATGTTGAAATTTAAAAAAAAATTACAATACTATTTTTGCATTGTATGAAATTTTTTGTTGCTCCGTATAAATTTTTTAATCAACCTGGGCTGTATTACATATTAGACAGATGTGTTATACCAGTCTCCCTTTATTTATTTATCAGCACAAATACAACACAAATGTAACAAAGGCAACAGTAAAAATATTGGGTTTCTGTCTGGATGGTCTCTTGTGACTAGCCGATGGACAGAGAATGGAAGTAGTGAACTTCCTCCCATATTTGGGCATACCAGGGGTTGTGACTTTAAATATATATATACTAGTCTCCCTTTATTTATTTATCAGCACAAAAACAACATATGTGTGTTTGTGTGTGTGTGTCTGTGTGTGTGTGTGTGTTAAGTGTTACAACCTCTGGTATGCCCAAATATGGGAGGAAGCCCACTGCTTCCACTCTCTGCCCATCGGCTCGTCACAAGAGACCATCCAGATAGAAACCCAATATTTTTACTGTTGCCTTTGTTACATTTGTGTTGTATTTGTGCTGTTAGATAACACATCTGCCTAAAGATGTAATACAGCACAGGTTCTAATCCCAGTAAGGTTATGGCTAGCTGATGAGAGCCAAATAGCTTGAAATAGATCTATACTAGTCTCCCTTTATTTATTTATCAGCACAAATACAACATATATATATACAACCCCTGGTATGCCCAAATATGGGAGGAAGGTCACACTTCCACTCTCTGTCTTCGGCTCGTCACAAGAGACCATTCAGACAGAAACCCAATATTTTTTTACTGTTGCCTTTTTGTTACATTTGTTATATTTATGCTGATAAATAAATAAAGGGAGACTAGTATAGATCTATTTCAAGCTATTTAGCTCTCATCAGCTAGCCACACCCTTGTTGGGAATCGAATTCCCAGGTTCGATTCCCAACAAGGGTGTGGCTAGCTGATGAGAGCTAAATAGCTTGAAATAGATCTATACTAGTCTCCCTTTATTTATTTATCAGCATAAATAGACCGGAAAATATCCACCATCCTAAGAAACCCCAAAGACAAAATTGAATTAGAAAATCAAGGAGTATATGAAATCCCATGCACTACTTGCCCCACCACATACATCGGACAAACCAACAGAAGAATAAGTGCACGCATTGAAGAACACAAAAATGCAATCAAAAAAGAGGAACCAACGTCTTCCCTGGTCCAACACCTCAAAGCCACAGGACATAAAATTGATTTCAATAAGACAAGAACTATCGCCAAGGCCAAACACTTCAACAACCGTATAATCAGAGAAGCAATCGAAATAGAAAAACGGCCACACAGCATGAACAAGCGGGATGATACCTCCCGCCTGCCAGCCCTTTGGAAGCCTGCCCTTATTAACAAACGAATCCCAAACATGATGAATGAGACCAGGCCCACACCCACAATAGCCACACAGAATATCACCAAAAAACATCCACAAAGAAAACAGACAAAAACACAAACTGATGAGGAGGCACGACCCAGAACCAGAAGCCAGACTGCAAAAGCACAATCAGCCTCTTTAAAACCCCTCCTACCCTCACATGAAACACAACCCCCCAAACAATCAGAACAGAACACACCTCCACCAAATAAGGACACACCTCCACCTAATCAAGACACAGCCAAGCCCCCACCCAATCAATTTAATCCCCTACTGGCAGTTAAAATTAATCCCCTACTGGCAGTTAAAATTTAATCCCCTACTGGCAGTTAAAAGGAACAAACAGCCGAGATCTCACACTACTCCTGGAAACATCAAACCTGAAGTAGTCTGAAGCCTGAAGATGACGAATGAGACTTCGTCGAAACGTCGCCAAGACATCTCTGATTCTACGCGGGAGAAAACCCGAACAACTAGAGACATATATATATATGTATGTATGTATGTATGTATGTATGTTGTATTTATCAGATCTGGAATATACATACACACACACACACACACACACACACACACACACATATTCCAGATCTGAAATTCAAAGTTATCATAACTTTGTGTCTAACTTAAATGCATTGCATTGGTATGACTATTAATAATTTCTGACACTTCAAGAGGCAGATTTTGTTTACCTAAAAAGCTATGAAAAGTCAAAACATAGTGAAAAGTTGATTCATAGATCTCAACTTGAAGCATTAACCAGCATAATGTCAACAACACAAGCAAATTATATAAACCTGAGATAAGCAACACAGAGAAAGTGTTAGCTGAATTACTATCACATATGAGTGTTTGTATTGAAGAATATTAAAATTTTAAAAGTCACTTTGCTGGAGTCTGCTTTGGCATTACAGATAATGTCTTACATACAGCATGAATATTGCTGAATACATCATGGTATTACAGATAATTATAAGAATAATTAATTTGGACAGCAAACATTTTGCTGATTGCATAGAAAATGTAGGGTAACAATCACAGTGGGATGATTTTGGAGTTTAATTGATTATAAATATTATTTCATGCTGTATGTAAGACATTTTTCTGGCTAAGGCTAGTGTAGTACTTGTTTAAAACCTCTCAAGTGAATAATTAGCCTTTTCCTCAAGTTTATGGATTTAATCTACTCCATTCAAATGGCTTACTTTATTGAACAGTAAAGTTCTTTATATATCTATTCAGGATAATGACTGTAACTAAATTGACAATATATTCCATCAAATAGGTTCAAATTCATAATATTGCAATATTAGATAATTTGTACCTTTGTTTGAAAATAATACCAACCAATGATTATTCACACTAACAAAATAGAATGGCTGTTAGATGTGACGGACTATATATAAGGTTACCAGATTTTCAGATTGGTAAAGAGGGACACCTTTGACCGGGGGGGGGGGGGATTTTATACGGAGCAACAAAAAATTTCATACAATGCAAAAATAGTATTGTAATTTTTTTTAATTTCAACATAACTACAATTTACAAATATAAATTGTAACTGTTGGCAAACATCAAACTTTTGATCACATGACCATGAGAATACTGCAATGGTTGCTAAGTGTGAAAATGGTCGCTAAGCGTGAAAAATGGTCATCAGTCACTTTTTTCAATGCCATTGTAACTTTGGTCACTAAGCCCATTATACCATCTTTCTTGCCACAGTTCTTAAGTGAATAACTGCAGCTGATAAGTTAGTAACATAAGTGAATCTGGTTTCCCCATTTGACTTTGTCAAAAGGTCACAAAAAGCAATTACATGACCCCAGGACACTGAAACTATCATAAATACGAATCTGTTGCCAAACATCAAAATTTTGATCGCATGACCATGAGGATGCTGCAACAGTCGCTAAGTGTGAAAATGGTTGCTAAGTGTGAAAAATGGTCATCAGTCACTTTTTTCAATGCCATTGTAACTTTGGTCACTAAACAGCCATGTTACTGACTTAACAACCACCATGATTCACTTAACGTGGCAATAAAAGGTCACAAAATGAGGCAAAAATCATTTAACCAACGTCTCCCTTAGCAACAGAAATTGGAGGATCAATCCTGGTCGTAAGTCGAGGATTACCGGTAGCCAATTGCAAAAGGCAACTTGGAACAGGTGAGATTGTGCCCGGATTCCTTTCATGCCAACATCCCATCCTGTCCATGGGGAGAACTCCACAGCTGGATAAAAGCCCACAATCCCCTCTCAATCTCCAGCTGACTCTGCCATCCGCCATAACCACACATGCCCCTCAAAGGCAAAACTCAGGGGGCTGAATTCTACAGGGGGAGGAGTAAAGGGGGGATTTGAGGGGCAGCCCAAAGCACCATCTGTCTAAATTTGCATCAGGCAAGCAGTAACATTTTCATAGACCATGATCAGAGGAGCAGCTGATCCTATGGAGAGACTCCTCCTGCATTCAGTCCCAGGCCTACAAGTGGAAGTACCCCTTCCTTCCTTCCCTCGTTCCTCCTTTCACCTTCCTTCCTTCCTTCCTTTCCTCCCTCCCTCCCTCCCTCTTTCTTCCTTCTAGCCTTCCTCCCTTTCCATTCTTTCTCCTTCCTTCCTCTTGCCTATCTACCTTCTGTCTTTCTGCTCTTTAGATCTCTCTTCCTCCTTCCTTCCTTCTTCCATCCTTTCACCAAAAATCAGGATGTTTTATTAGCATCAGCATCATTCTGCTGAAAATGCCAGATTCTGTGGTACTTCTGGATGAAATTTAGAAAATTACAGAGACATGAAGAACCATTATGTAATTTCCCTTGGCAAAACTCTGATTAAAATAATAGAAACAAAATGTAAGGTTTTTTAATTTTAAAACTCTAGCAAAACATAGATTTATTTCCAGTTTAGTTAATTAATGTCATTATAAAAAGGAATGTAATTGATTAAATAAAAATGACTTTTTCTTTTATTAAGAATACTTATTCTACATTAAACTAGAAAATATTTCATAGGCCCTTCAACAAGTTTGTTACAAGTTTTCAGGAATGCATGCATTCTTGAAACTGATACCATGTAATGTTAAAAAGCAGATGGCTAACTAAGTACACTAAAAACCATGTTTAATTATTTGCTACTTGAGGCCAATAGCAATGATGAAGAAATTTCTATCATTCTCAGTGACAATATTTTTAGGGCTAAAAAACAAAACTCTGTATATTGGATCTGTTATCCATTTCCTAGCCTTCAATCAATCAATATAATTATTTCCCTCAAAGAAAGCTTAAAAGTAGTGATTAAACAATAGCACTATAAAGAAAACATCATTTTAATGATTTTCTATGAATGTGTGCGTAGCATTTTAGCATACTGTTATTAATAAGCTAAAAACACTTAAAACCTGAGCTAAGAATAACCTAAAATAAAGGATAAAATCATGGCATTGATGAAAGACTATGTCCCTAATGAAAACCAAACAGGAATCTGAAAACATTGTCTGATATCATTTTTCAGTATTGTTGACAATTATTGTTCATAATTCAGAATCATTGAGAATTATTGTTCATAATTCTCTGGTTTAGTAAAAGTTTACATTTAGCGCCTCAGGCAACACTACTTGTATCCCTTCGAATATTTGAGAATCTCTAGCCTGTGTTAGTACCCCCATTAACTTTCTTTCATTCTAACCTACACTGCAGGGTGGTTGCTGCAGGGAAAATTAGAAGAGAGTTCAAAGTTCATTGCTTTGAGCTTTTGAAAGAAGGGAGGATTAAAGCTCAAAGATTAAGTTCATTTCCTCACTAATGAATTATAAGCCTTCAGGGCCATCTACCCAATTTTGAAGAAATATAAACCCATACTCATTACTGATCTTTCAAATTTATTATGGGATGACTGTAGAAGACATTATAAATTACCAGTGAGAAATATACTTAGTTGCATAACTAAATAAAACAATTCTAAACTTAATGTCATGTATTCCAATTCACAGGCATATAATACTGCCGCGAACCTGCTGTTCATGCGATATGTTAAGACCACCTTACTATATTTGAGTTAAAAATGATCAGTAAGCACCAGCAATCTTTTTTTTTTAATTATTTTTATTTTTTATTACACAGACAACAATGGGAAAGGGAGAGGATGAAAAAAAAAGGGGGGGGAGGGGAAACCCATCTTCACATACAATATGTCGTTTAATCACAGGTGCATCCCTACTAAGTTTATACATCCCGTATCTCTCTGTTGTATATTTAATAAGCACCACAATAAGCTAGGGTTTAAAAAACAAAAAACAACAAAATAAAACAAGAGAGAAAAAAAGGGTAGGGGGGGGGGAGGCCAAAAAGGACAAAAAAAGGTCCAAGAAGGAAAGGAAAAAAAAAAAAACCATCATCACATGCAGCATGTCGTTTGATTACAGTTGTTTTAACATCTACATCTTCAAATAATGTTTACCATCTCAGATATTTCCTCTAATGTAACTAAAGGTCTCATTTTCCTTCTACAATATATATTCAGTTAACATTAGCATTGTTTTCCCCCAGAGAATATACTTCTCTTCATTGTTAATCTTGCATTTCATACCTTCAAACAGAGATCTTATTCCTTCATTGTTCAACAAGGCATCGCTGCCTATATATACCAGTTTTCATTTGTTCCCCTATTAGAATTGCCTTATCAGCAGCGAAATATCATTATAGTAAGTTCTTAACCTTATACATTATATCACCAGACCTTATATTAGTACTTCCTTATATCATTGTTGAATTATTTCACAGCATAATTATATCATCATTTACTTTTTCCAATTAAGGCATAAGTGTATCATTTTTCATTTCCAAAATTTTGTTTTTTTTCCCTTAGCCATTGATAAAACAAGTCCCATATCTTATAAAATTGTTCATCCTCTTGCTCTCTAATTTCAAATGTCAATTTACTCATTTCGGCACAGTCCATTATTTTTTGAATGATTTCTTCCTCTTTTGGTATTGTTTCATTTTTCCAGTTTTTTGCAAATACAATTCTGGCTGCTGTTAACTCATTTACAATCAAATATTTTAAGTCTTTGTTGTAGGTTTCTGGTAAAATTCCCAATAAAAAGACCTCTGGTTTAAAGTCTATTTGTTTGTGTATCATTTTCTCCAACCATATGTGGATTTTAGTCCAGTATCTTTTGGCTTCAGTGCAAGTCCACCACATGTGGTAGTATGAGCCAGGTATCTGGTGACATTTCCAACACTTTTCTGATTTATTCTTGAACATTCTTGCGATTCTGGTCGGGGGTAGATGCCACCTGTAAAACATCTTATACAAGTTTTCTCTATATGCAGTAGACATTGTCATTTTATAATTTTGAGACCACAATTTCTGCCAATTCTCTAAATCAATCCCATACTTAAAAATTTTCCCCCAAGCAATCATAGTTTCTTTAACTTGTTCTTCATGCAATTTAAACTCCAATAAATATCCATATAGTTTTTAAATTACTTTTTCATCAGTACCTGTTAGAATTTTGTCTAGCTCAGTCATTTTATTATAGAGACCTTTAGTTTTTCTATCTTCATTATATCTAGATTGTATCTGTACATATGAATACCAGTTCATTTCCATCCCTTCTTGCTTCAACTCTTGACGAGATTTGAGCTCACCCTCTGTATTCAATAATTCTATATATCTAACTGTTTGTTCCTTTTTATATATTATCGGATACGAGAATGCTTCAATTGTTGATGTCCAGACTGGAATTTTTAAATAATGTAATTTTTTAATCTTTTCCCAATTTAACAACAACGCCTCCCTTATATAATGTCTTCAGCACCAGCAATCTTTAAAAGAGTTTGCTGTATGCTGCCGCCTTGCCAACCTGGAATTTTCACACCCTGCAAGTCTCCGTTTTCATAATTTGCTAGAGTTCATCAGAGGATTTTATTTCGACAATTCAGAGTTTCATTCCAATTATACCCACATTTTAATTGCCTGGGAGCTCCCCCACCCAATGTTCCCTCTAATTTTTTTTCAGTGTGTGCGGAAAAGTATAGTGTTTGAGCGGCACATTTTCATGCCTGAGCACCTGAATTTTTTTTCACAGATGTTTCACAGAGCAATTGATTTATAGGATCCGAATTGGAATGGAGAAAAATGGTTTTGTGTGTCCGTGAGTGTGTGTGTCTGTGTGTGTCTGTGTGTGTGTGTGTGTGTTTTAGTGAGTGAGGGATCCAGTAAGGGAACTGTACCTATTTAGGAAAGAAGGTAAATTATTGCAAACATGATCAGTCGAAGATAAGTATGGGGACAGATTGGGCGGTAGAGAGAGATGATAAGAGTGGGAAAGAAGAAGAAAAAAAGAGGGAAGAGAGACAGAAAGAGACAGAGAAGGAGAGAGAAAGTGACAGAAGAATGGAAAAGAAAGAGAAAGAGAAGAGAAACAAAGAGAAAGAGGATGAGAGAGACAGAGAGAGAAGAGAGGAAGAGGAAAGAGTAAGAGAGAACATCTCATTTCATCTCTGAGGTGCAAATATTCTCTTTGGTTGGTAATTTTATTTGTCCATTTACTATCCAATACTCTCATTTCTCCTTAAGTTCATCAAGAATTCCCTTCTTTTTATTGAATTTATCACAATACCGTGAGAATAACTTTTTCAGTATAGCTTTACAACTATTTAAAATACATAGTAATTTAGGTCAGGTTTTCAGAAGATTAGTCTATTTATAAGTCACTAAGTGCAAAGAAACAGAATTCAGAAAGTTGGCTTCCCTTTTTGTAATTGCCTATTGCCTGCTTAATTTTCTACCTACATTTTTGATAACTGATATTCACTGTTGACCCAAGAAGCCCATCATAGAAAGAAACCTTCCCTATGAACTTTGTTGGGTTTCCATGGAATGAAGTTTGATCTTTTTCTCAACCATACAGTAGCATTTTCTTTCTAAGGAGGCTATAATCAAGATAGTCCATAATTGCCTATCAATCTAAAGTATGGCGATTGACAATCTCTTTATATTTCAACTCTAACTCTTTCAGTCTTAAAGGTTTGGGGAAGAAAAATCCAAAAATTCTTTTAAAGAGGAAAAAAAATGCTTGCACAATTGCATCCATGGAGACATGTATATATACACAACACACAGAGAAACAAACAAACAAACAAAGTGCTAAGCCTGCCCACCAACTATCTCTCTCTCTCTCTTAATGAGAAAGAGAGAGAGAGAGAGGGAGAGGGAGTATCCCTCCTTCCTTCAGCCCAACACTCTTGCTGGCATCCTGGCCAGACGAGAGGGACTGCAGAGGGTCTAGGGCAGCGAGTCATTCAATGGGAAACTTGCCTGTTGGAAGGAATGACCCGGCTTGGCTCCCGCTTTCGATCTGCCGTCCATCGACCGAACGGAGAAGCGAAGAGGCAGGAGAGACGAAGCGGGAACCAAGCCGGGTCATTCCTTCCAAGAGGCAACTTTCCTATTGAATGACTCGCTGCCCTAGACTCAAGGAGACCCTCTGCAGTCCCTCTCGCCTGGCCAGAATGCCAGCGAGAGTGTTGGGCTGAAGGAAGGAGGTATACACACACTCGCGTTCTACCCCTCCCTCCCTCCCCCCCTCTCTCTCAAATGGCAAATCCGAGCAGCCGCTGCTGGGAGCCCATCCCATGCCTTCTCCCAACCCCTGCACCCCTTCTCTCAGATACTTTCTGCCTTGTGATTGCTGTCTCCAGGCTGGCTCTCCTCTCCTATTATCATGGAAGGCGTCTCACAAAAACCACTGGGCGGCAACTGGAAACTGCACAGCTTAGAGGGAACATTGCTCCCACCCCAAATTAAAAACAATATACAAAGACATTTAACAGTTGGGGACAGGAAGGAAGAAATGCTTTGTGGGCATAAGCCCGGACATAATCACGGGAGAAGGAAGGAAGATGAGGGCAAGAGCCAAGCCCCTCTTCTTCTTCTAACAAAGCAGCTGCAACTTGTGCAAGCTTAGGGTAGGCTTCATCACGATGTACTCATTTCCTGCAACCACCTCCCTCTCCAATATTAAAAAGTCCCTTCAGTCCCGATGCGAGCAACCCACTTGGTGTCCCTGGCCCGCGCTAGGAAATAATAGCCCCTGAGATCCCACCATCGCTTTCAGGAGAAAAAGGAGGTGGGGGATAGTTCTCCCCCCCCCAGCAAATTTGTGGCAGCTGCCTGAGCTCCCTCCCCACACCTTCTCGCCTTCCCTCAGGTGGAAGTTGCTTGCAATCTCACCCTCTCACAAGGCTCTCAACTCCTCCGGGGACTCTTCGCCGCGGTGGCTCGACAAGCTCAGGCTTTCTCCTTCTGCTGTTGCTGCTGCCATCTGGCTCCAGCAGAACACGGCACGGGATGGCTTGGGGACTGAACGCGGCCGGCGCAACACATGTCAAAGACGCTGGCCGTGTAAGTTCCCGCCCTTGCCCCCATGCCAGTTATTTTTGGAGGCCTGGCATCTTGGGCAAGTCTGTGGACCTTGCAAAGGCCTTGCAAGGTCCCCGAACATGTCAAAGACGCCGGCCTGCCACATAAGTTCCCACCCCCACCCCCGCGTCTGCACCAATTCTTTTTGGAGGCCTGGCATCTTGGGCAAGTCTGGGGGCCTTGCAAAGGACTTGTGAGGTCCCCGAATATGTCAAAGATGCCGGCCATGCCGCGTAAGTTCCCGCCCCCACCCCCATGCCTGCGCCCGTTCTTTTTGGAGGCCTGGCATCTTGGGCAAGTCCAGGGGCCTTGCAAAGGCCTTGCAAGGTCCCCGAACATGTCAAAGATGCCGGCCATGCCGCGTAAGTTCCTGCCCCCACCCCCACGCCTGCACCCGTTCTTTAAAAAAAATTAGGACTTTTTAAGAACACCGCGGGATGAGGGACAAATTGTAGAAAAGCGTGCCTGTCCTGCTGAAAGTGGGACGTCTGGTCACCTTAACTATATAGCATCAATTATTTTCTATCAGATTATTTTTAACATAATTCATGTGACCTCGCTTCTTTTTTAGACTTCCACCTATATACAGTGCAGAGATAGAATAATTGTAACATGTCCTGGGACCAAAATTGGGGGTGGTGTGTGTGTGTGTGTGTGTGTGCACACATACACAGAGAGAAATAAAATTCAAGAAGATATTAAATTGTGATTTTGCAGTACTCAGAAACTCAAGAGTTTTTCTTCTTACCTTGCAGTACACCAATCCTGATAATTCAGGGTTTTTCTAGAACTAAAACAAGAACAGATTTGAGTTAGTTAGACAATATATGGAACAGAGTAAAGAATTTGGTCCATACAATTTATTTCTAGAAATTAACTATTTCTAGAAAAGACCCAGGGTGGTTTGAATTAGCATATATGGTGGGGTGGGAAATGCTACTACCTATTTTCAAAATTTTTACTGAAGAAGGTTGTCACGTTTTGGTCTGTTGCTATTGCCATAAGAAGGTTTTAGCCTTAGTTTTTATTTTTGAAAGTCATATTGATAATTTTAACTGTGTTATACCATTTTATCCAATCATAATTCATCATGTTGCTTTTTTTTTAAAAGGGTGTTGGTACTTACCTGATATGCCTCTTTTAATAGGGTGGAGATAGCATGCATGCATGGCTTGACATTATCCACCTTCGGATTGGACTGAGTCTGATTAAAGATAGTTAAACCACGGCCCCTGTTGCTAGCCTTACCCAGCTTTTCGGTGAAAGAACTTAGACAGACTCAACGTGCCATCAAACATTAAGTTTAGTAAACAATAAGTAATAAACAATTAAATCATAGCAAACAACAACTCGAGAATGAAGAACCTGAACCATAACCCTCCTTGAGGTACGTAACTCCAGGTTATCAGGTTATTTCAAAATGTTCATAATTCAGATCAGTCATATGGAAGAGGGGTATCAGGTAAGTACCAACACCCTTTCTCAATAGAGGTGGAGATAGCATCCATGTATGGGACATACCCAAGTCCTATTGTCCCAATGGGAGGGATTCAGACTGATCAGAAACCGGTGTGGCTGAATGAACCACTTGTAAGACTCTGTGGCCAAATGGGGCCTCTGCAGACGCAAATTTATCGATCTTATAGTTGGTAATGAATGGAGAAGATGAAGCCCAAGTGGCTGCTGTGCAGATCTCATCCAGAGATGCTTGTGCTGCCCGGGCTGCTGTAGTAGCTGCGCTTCTTGTAGTGTGTGCAGTTATGCCTCTAGGTACCAACTCATGTTGTGAACTATGCCCTAGCTATGCAGCTGCAGAGCCACCTGCTGATGGTTGAGGCAGACACCTTCTGACCTAGGGTCATGGGCTGAAATGATACAAACAGCGTTTCCGACCTCCTAAAGTCAGAAGTGTGACTGATGTAGACCTTAAGGGCATGTTGCACATCTAGCTTGTGCCACCTTCTCTCCAATGGATGGTTAGGTGAGGGGCAGAAGTTGAGTAAAAGGACCTGTGCCTGGTGGAACCAGAAGGAAACCTTGGATATAAATGAAGGGTCTACCCATAGGACCACTCTGTCGGTGTGGAAGGTACAAAGATTCTCCCTCACTGACAGAGCCTGCAGTTCTGAGATCTTCCTGGCGGAGGTGATAGCCACCAGGAAGGCAACCTTCCATGTAAGGAACTGCAATTCCACATAGCATAAAGGTTCAAAGGGAGTCCCCATTAGAGCCAATAAAACCTTTGACAAATCCCAGGTGTGGTAGCAGTGAACCACTGGTGGTTTCAAATTGACTGCACCCTTTAGAAACCTCCTCACAGTCAGATGATGGAACCGAGAAACCGCTGGAAGGCTGGGTGGATGGCTCTGAGTTCCAAACAGTTTATGTTGTGAGTCCTGTCCACCTGGTCCCACTGTCCCTGAGCCATCTGCACCTGCAGATCAGGCCCCCAGCTGTAAATGCTGGCATCCGTGGTAACCGTCATCCTGTGAATGACCCTGAAGTGGCAGCCCCTGGTGATGGCCGTCGACCTCCACCAGCGGAGAGAGCAAAGGACGTCCATGGGAATAGTGACCTTCACCAGTGATGTACTCCTGCGTGCCTTCTGAAAGGGTAAGATAAACCACTGTAGGTCCCTAGTGTACAGGCGTGCCCAAGGCACAATGTTGGTAGCCAACACTATTTTCCCCAGCAAACAGGATAAGGTGGCTAGGGAGACCCTGCACTGACACAATACTCCCCAACCAGTTGTTTAATACTCGCTTGCCTATCCTGTGACAGGAAAACCTGCCCAGAGACAGAATTCACTCCCCCAGGTGTAAAATCCGGGTGGTGGGTTCAAGATGACTTTTGTCTCTGTTTATAGAAAATCCATGGGACTCCAAGGTGCGTATTGTTACCTCTAAGTCCTGCCTTGCTCCAGATAGTGATCTGGATTGTAACAACATATCCTCAAGGTAGCATTGGACATGAACGGGCAAAGCCCTCAGATGTGCTGCCAATGCTGCCAACACCTTGGTAAATGCCTGGGTGGGGGGGCAGAGGAAAGGCCGAATGGCAGGGCTTTGTATTGATAGTGCCACCCCCTGTAACAGAACCACAGAAATTTGTGGTGTTCATGCAGAATAGGGATGTGTAGGTAAGCCTCCATTAAGTC
The DNA here is from genome assembly GCF_009769535.1 of Thamnophis elegans. Classification (NCBI taxonomy): domain Eukaryota; kingdom Metazoa; phylum Chordata; class Lepidosauria; order Squamata; family Natricidae; genus Thamnophis; species Thamnophis elegans. The sequence continues at coordinate 59,902,219 of NC_045558.1, read as the reverse complement.
AATGGACATGAGGAGGTCGCCTTCTCCCACACCTGCTAGAATTGAATGCAAAGAATGCATTTTAAAACTCCAATATTTTAAGTGACAGTTGAGCCGTTTTAGGTCTAGAATTGCTCTCCAACCTCCCGAGGCCTCAGGAATAACAAAAAGAATAGAATAGAAACCCTGATGCAATTGGTCCTCCAGAACCAGTTGGACAGCCTTGATATCCAGGAGGTGCTGTATTGCCGAATTCATTAGGGTTTGTCTGTCCAGATTGCAGGACACCGAGCAATGAATAAAGAAACCTGGGGGTGTGGAGAGGAATTCTAGAGTTAAGCCAGACCTAATGGTACGCCGTACCCAATCATTGGAGGTAATCTCGTCCCATCAGTCTGCGAAAAATGCTAAACACCCCCCGATGGGTATGGAGGTTTGGCAGGACCTATGACTTGCAGAAATGATGACTGCCCCCCCCCCCCTGAAAGGCTTCTTGGCTTGGTTGCCCCGCTGTTATCTATAGGACTGCTGTTGCTGCCTCTGGTGATATCCCCAGGCCCTGAAACCTGGCGAACCATAATCGTGGCCTTGAAAGGAGGTACCATAATCTTGCACCCAAAGGGCTGCCTCCTGGTATATAGTGTTGAGGGGAACCCCCTTTCTGGGAGACTGAGGGCAAAACCTTTAGTTTATCCTTATTTTCTATCAGTAGTGGCTCTAGGCCTCCCCAAATAAGGACCCCCCTTCGTAAGGGGCTGAGGCCAGACACTACTTATGCCTCATGTCCGCCTGCCACTGATAAAGCCACAGCAGATAACATGAGGGCACTGCAGAAGCCATGGCCCGAGAAGCGAAACATGCAGCGTTGAGCGTAGCATCAGCCATAAACTGCACGGCAGCCATGATCTTGTTCAGATCTTGATAGGCTCTCGAATCCATTGCCAGAATTCGCTGCTGCAGTTGTTGGAACCAGAAGAGGCACGACTGTAGAAGAAAGATTATGATGTGGAAGCACACACTACGCAAGCCTCCTGATGACCTTGTTGCATTGTGAGATCGACCCTCTTGTCCTCTGGTTTGAGGACTTCCTCCTGTGACCCCGGCATGGTGGTCGCTATGTAGAGGGCTGCCACCGGGGCATCAATAGTCGGGACCTGGAGTAACTGACTGAGGTCATTGGCCACATTGTAGAATTTTTTGTCAACCAACGAAGGTGTAGGGCCTGATGTTGGTGATGCCCATTGCCTTTGCACAACATTGAGGAACAGTTGTGGAGTTGGAACTGTGTCCATCTCAACAGTTTGCTCCATGAAAAAGGAATCTGTGGAGGTGGGGTTCGCTGCAGGTGCGCGTGCTGCTGTCTGTGCCCCCAAACTGGCTGAAGCTTTGGCCTTGGTCAGAAGGGTCTTGAAATGGGCTGGCTGGAACAGACCTGAGAACAATGCCTTCTCTGGAACAGCTTCTTGTCTCCAAAGAACTCAGCATCTTTGATTTCTCCATCCTGACTGACTATGCTGAGAGCGGAGTGGGGACAAGTTGCCCTGCTCAGCTGGTGCTGGAATTGCACTGGTCTGGACCAAGGGAATCACTGGAGGGACTACTCCCGATCCTTGCTGTAGCCCTGCAGCTATGCCATGGCTAATGGCTAATGCTATAATGTCTTGAATATTGGGCAGGGCCAGAGGGGTCAGCTGCATGTCCGAGCGAAGCCCACAGCTCTATGGGTGAATGTAGCTTTAGCAGGCCTGCTACTCCCAGCCCCTCTCTGTTCATTTGCCAGAATCTGCCATGGGAGATCAGAGCCTGACCCCCACAGGCCTGTAGTATTAATAGGAAAGAGTGGACTGAAAGGCCCCGGGTCCTGGCCCAGTCCAATAGGGGACAGCTGGAATGATCTACTGCTGGCATGGGAGGCCTGGACTCCCTTGAGATGTGGATGGGTCCACTGTCATAAGAGGTCCTGGGGCAACTGAACCATCTCAGGGCTCACTATCCCCTCAGAGTTAATAGGCAGGTAACAAAGAGGCAGCCTCCGCCATCTTGTAGCCACTTGTTGAAATTCAAAATGGTGCTTCATGCCCTTTCTAACATTTCTGACTGACAAACTGGGCTTTTTAAAATCCTTTAGAGTTGCCTTGATGTGAAATAAAGCCTAGAGTACAGCGCTGTAGCTCACCTGCTGCTGTCAATCTCCTCAGGCTAATGAGCACTCCGGAGCTGTTTGTGTCTCAATTTGTCTCCCAAACGCTGCTGACAAGAGCCCAGACCACTAGGGATCGAAGGGCTGGCTATGGAGACTTTGTAAACTCCATGCTTTGCAAGCGGCACCAAGGGGCACTTTATGGAACTTCTGCTTCTCCCTGTGGCCCCAGAGCTAATCGGCCATCTATGAGGTGCTGCAATAGTGCTCTAGCTGCAATCCCCTCAGCTGTGGCTCTTCTGTGCTCCAATGAGACTCTGAGATAACAAGGCAGCCACCGCAGCTCGGAGGGACATTCAAAGGGGGTGCGAAATTCAGCTGACCTGGATACCAGCAGGGATCTGGCCTTGCTGGCCCAGACAAAGAGCACTAAGCTCTCTCTCGCCTTGGCAGATATCAATGGGCAGCAGAGCCTCCACCGGATGAGCAACAGGTGCAGGCCCTTTAGCTTCAGCCTGCCTGACAGCTCCAGGAATATTTGGTCTTACTTTCTATCAATCCAGGCAGCAGAAGAGAACCAAGAAGGTGGAAATAGATATCCAATTAAGTCCAGGAATATTAATTAATCAAGGAGTTAACATTGACCCTGTCCTCTTTCGAAGTGGACTGAATCTAAAAGCTGGGTAAGGCTAACAACAGGAGGCGTGGCTTAACTATCTTTAATCAGACTCAGTCCAATCCGAAGGCAGCAATGTCAACTCGTGCATGGATGCTATCTCCACCTCTATTGAGAACTGTACATTACTTTGTGGTTTTGTTTGTATTTGTGTGTGTCAACTATCCAGTTGGAGAATCCAGTAAAAGAGACTCCTGGGACATTATTTTATGGTGAGTATAAACTTTACTGAATAAACCATATTGGCACAGAGGAAGTGAAACTTGCTCTGGGTTTCTTATGCAAAGTAAGCTTAGTTAATTCCCCTTTCCCTATGGGCCACCCACAGTCCAATTACATCAATCAATCACTTCTGTTCATTTTGTTATGGGAATCAGCAACCACATTGGGACATCTGATCTGGATGTCCTTGAGGTGGGAGCAGTATCTCATGACAACTGACAATGCTTGGGTGCCATTCTTTTCACCTTTTCATTCCATTACACCTCCTCCCTTTTCTTTGTCAAGCTTTGAGTGAAGCAGAATATAGGTGAAAGTGCAAGGCAGTCATGACATTATGAATATTCACCTAGTTAGCCAGCAAGTAAGACTGGATTTAAAAATGTTTCCACCTATTGACTTATTCCCAAGGATCTGGGATAGAGAAATGATAGGTTTTGGCATAGCATGTAAGCTGTTTCCAGTAAGGTTGCCTTTTGTAATTAAATAGTTTGGATTTTGTCAATGATGATGGTGTCCAGGTCTTACTCCACTTGTTTTGGGATTGTACTTATGAAGAAATAGATGACGATGGAGCAGAAGTTAAGTGGATTCTGATTTGTGGAGAATTAGAATGACCTTACCCCCCTTCTAATTGCCAGGGGCTTAAAACAATACTGGGATAAGCTTCTGGAGTCTGGGAATGGATGATGCCTTGGTTAAAATAACTGTAGACATGTTATAACAATGAAGGTGATGAATAAGTGATGACAACAATTTCTCTTCTGCTCTAGGGGGACAATTTGATCCACTGGACCCACAGTGAGGATAGTAGCTACTGGCTGGGCCTTCATAAGTGTTTGACTTTGAAAACCCTGGATTCATCTGGAATTTTATTTGGTTTCTAGACTTTGGAAGTCCTGAATTTTTGCGGTAGCAGATACCAACATAAATATATACTACCTGGTGGCTGGTCAGCAGCTGCAACAGTGTCCTTTGAAGGATGCTTGGCTTCCATGGCTACTGAATCACTGCAGTTATTAAATTAATAACATAGTTGATAAAAGAATTTGGCTTCCCCACTGACTTTGCTTGTCAGAAGGTTATAAAGGGTGATCACAGGATCCCAAGATCCTGCAACCATCCTAAATAACATGATAATTGAATTTTGATCATGTGACCATGGGGGTGCTGCAATGGTCACAAGTGTGAAAAATGGTCATGTCACATTTTCAGTGCTTTTTGTAATGTCTAACCGATTGTGGCAATGAAAAGAAAAGGGGCATTTCTTCTGGGTTATATCAACAATGTAGGATGTTGCAAAATGATAAAAATGTCATTCTGAATCTTTAAAGTTTTCTCTATTTTTCTTCATTAGAAAATTTCAAGGTCTCAGAATTCATTGCTGAGTTGACTGAGCAATGTTTAAGCCTCTAAATGAGTACCCTTGATATTTACATATATAAAGCTAAGTTAGGAGAAGATACTTTTTGGTTGATATTTGAATATCAAACATAGTTCAAATTCCTAAACAGATATATACAGTAAAATTCAAATAGCCATTCATTTTTTTTGTCTTTGTGCAAATTTTTCAGTGCAGCTAACAAATAATGCACACATAGTAAACAAAAATGCATATGTTTTAGCCTCCAGTCTCCTAATCATCTTTGTTGCTCAACTGGATGTAGTATTCTAGGTGTGGTCTTACTAAGGCTTTATAGAGTGGTATTAGTATCTCACTTGATCTTAATTGAATCCTTCTGTTAATGCAAATTAGGATTGCATTAGCTTTTGTGACTGCCACCGCACAATGTTAATGTGTCATACTTAATTGGTTGTCCACTAAGACTCCAAAATCCCTCTCACAGTTACTGTTATTAAGCCTGGTTTCACCCAGTCTATATCTGTACTTTTGATTTTTCTTGCCTAAGTGCAAGACTTTATTTTTCTCTACATTGAATTTCATTTTGTTAGTTAGGACCAGAGATGGGTTTCAGCCGGTACACTCCAGTACGCGTGTACCAGTTTGAAGAATTTAGCATGCCTTCCTGTACTGGGGCTTCCAGAGGCCCCATACCAGAATGGCCCCTCCCCTGACCTACCCCCCTCTCTCCCACCCAATCCTGTCACCACTCACTCGTTTGCTCCCCCTGCCCATCCATTCGCCGGTTGCTTGCTCACCCCACCCATCTACACCATGCTTGCCCTGCCTACCTACCCGCATGCTGCTCACTGCCTTTCTGGCTCACTGATCACCCTGCCTCTGAGAGCCCTATATATACCATAATGCAGACGTCCCACTTACCTCTTTTCCTGCTTTGGGTCTTTCATCATCGCTCACTGATCTGATCCTCACTGACTTGATCCTCACTTGCCTGCCATGCTGTGTTACTGCTGCGTCCTCAGGTAAGTAAGCTTACTGCTGCGACTTCATGGGACACATGGGGGGGGGGGAGAATCCACCACAAGTGCTGTCTGGCTTCCCACTGTATGGGAGGCTGGGGATAGGCTGCGGCCTTCAATGCAGCAGATCCCCAGGCTCGGCTAGAGTGCAGGACTGTGTGGCCATGACTTCACGCGGGAGGGGGCCAGCAGCAGGAAGCTAGCTGGAGCGCCCTGTGGCTCTGCGCTCTAGGAGACCCTGGGGATCAGCTGTGGCCTTTGTTGCAGTGGATCCCTGGCCTTGCCTAGAGTGCAGGACTGCTTGATACTTGGCTGGTGACTTTGTGTGTGTGGGGGGGCAGGAAGCTAGCTGCAGTGCCCTGCGCTCTAGACAAGGTCGGGAATTGGCTGCCGCCTGTGACAAAGGATGCAGGCAATCCCCAGCCTTGCCTAGAGTGCAGGACTGTGTGGCACTCAGCTGGCGACTTCACAGGGAGGCGGCAGCAGCGGGAAGCTAGTTGCAGCGCCCTGCACTCTAGACAAGGCTGGGAATCAATTGCGGCCTGCAACAAAGGCCACAGCCAATCCTTGGGCTTGCATAGACTGTAGGACATGTGGTGCTTGGCCAGTGACTTTGTGTAAGGGGACGGGGGTGGTGGGAAGCTAGCTGTAGCTCCGTGCACTCTAGGTAAGACTGGGGATCGCTGCAGCCTGGGCTTGCCCAGCATGCAGGACCGTGTGGCACTTGGTCGGCGACTTTCGGGGGCGGGAGCGGCGGAAAGCTACCTGCAGCACCCTATGCTCTAGGCAAGGCTGGGGAGTGGCTGCGGCCTGTAGGGAAGGCCACAGCCGATCCCCAGCCTTGCCTAGAGTGCACCTGCATCCATCACATCGAAGGGCAGCTGATTCTGCTTGCTGGACGAGTTTTTTTTCTTTATGCTTTTAACATTTTTTAAAGGCTATTTTATTTATTGTTTTCAGAAAATGTTTTTTAATTGTTTTTAGGGAATGTTTTTTATGTATTGTTTACAGAATATGTGTTTTTTAAATTGTTTTTAGGGAATGCTTTTTATTTATTGTTTATAGAATAATTTTTTTAATTGTTTTTAGGGAATTTTTTATTTATTGTTTATAGAATATGGTTTTTTAAAGTTGTTTTTCGGGAATGGTTTTTTATTTATTGTTTTCAGAAATGTTTATTACAAGGAATATTATTGCTTTTTGGAAATGTTTTATTTGTGATGCAATTTGTTGCTTTTAATTTTGCAGGTTAGTGCATGGTTTGTGAGATTTTGTGTGTTTATATAGTGAATTCACTACAGAAATAAACACAAAATCTCACAAAGCTGCCTTGCACCAACCTGCCCTGCCTGTAGAAAAGCAGCCACTTTGAGGCACATTTTTTAAAGGGTATTTTATTTATTGTTTTCAGAAAATGTTTTTTTAATTGTTTTTAGGGAATGTTTTTCATGTATTGTTTACAGAATATGTGTAAGATACACATATTTTTGTGAGATTTTGTGTGTTTATTTCTGTAGTGAATTCACTAAAGAAACACACAAAATTTCGCAAACCATGCACTAACTTGTCCATATAAAAGTAGCCACTTTGAGGCACATAAAATTTATGCAAGGTTTGTGAGATTTTGTGTGTTTCTGTGTGATACCAGGTTTTTGAGGTAATTGTGAGGTGGTTGTTTCTTGCAGCAATAACCTTTTATGTGACTCCATGGCTGTTTTCATATGTTGCATATGCTGCTTTGTTAAGGTGACCAGATTTTCAGATTGGAAAAGAGGGACACCTTTGACCGGGGGGGGGGGGGGGGGCTTGATTAAAAAATTTATACGGAGCCACAAAAATTTTCATACATCACAAAAATAGTATTGTAATATATTTTTTTATTTCAACATAACTACAATTTACAAATATAATATGTTTATTTACACTTACATTTATTAAATATATTGACAAAAATTATGTACAGTACAAATATAATACGTTTATTTACATTTATATTTATTAAATATATTGACAAAAATTATGTACAGAATAATTTTACTCTTTGGCATATTTCTCACTTGAGTGAATTTTTTTTAGTAGATTGCTGTCATTGTTTAAAAGGTCATGAAATTTTTCACACGAATTTGTTAAATTATATTTGACACATAAAATGGCTTTCAAAGTCTCAACACTTAATTGTGATTTTTCTGATGTCCACACTTGATTTACTGTAGAAAAAACACGTTCAGTCGCAGCATTAGTTCCTGGTAAGGACAGCACGTATTCCACAATTTTTAATACATTATTGTATGAAATATGGTTTGTTTGAAAATGATGAAATATTTCTAGCCATTTGTTCTCTATTGTCATTTTTGCTGATGCCCAAGATTCAACCTTTTCCTTATTCATATATTGTTTTAAATATGATACCTCAGTAAAAAGATTAGTTTCAGAAATATCACTATTTGGGAAATTTTGATTAATATGCTCGAATGATTTTTGCACATCATGCCAATCAAGTTCTTTTTTTAATGCAACCCAATTAAAATGTTCAATATCATTATAATGTACCGTCCATTCTTCTAAATAATCTACGCAGTTACTATAGAACTTTTTAACATGATTCATGGTGTCTGCACGATTTATTGCACCTTGTTCTTCTAGCTGACTTATAATATTACGGATAGTTATGGGAATAAAAATATTTTCTAATCGCTCTTGACACTGAAATTTTAAATTATTAAGTTCATTTGCTACTTCGATTACCGAAATTTTGTCACCTTCAATAAGTTTTATACTATTTTGAAAAAGAGCTGCTTGATTGTGTACAAACTCTAGCCAAATTTTTGAAGATTCTTTTTCAAAAAACTCTTCTAAAATTCAAGGACATTTATCCTGTGATAGAAAGTAGGACTTCAAAGGATCGTATATTTGCAAAATTCTTTTGACAGCTGGCAAAAGAGCTAACCAGCGCGTTTTACTGTATCCAAGTATTTTGCGATATTCGACTTCCGCATTTTCACAAAATTCTTTAAGAATTTCAACGCGCACAGTGTATATATAAAAATAAGAATATATTTTAACAATAATATTTTCCACATCTATGGGCAACAAGTCAGCAGCTGTTTGAATGGCATTATGTATTATGTGCGCTGCACAACCAACACCAATAATGTTTTGATTAAGCTTTTTGTTTAATTTATAAAAAATATTATTTGTACCTCTTCTCGCTTTTCCTCCAAAATTTGCATTCGTATTGTCTCCGCAATATGCAATTATTTTGTGTTTTAAATTGTTTTGTTCCAAAATATTAACAATGGAACTGAAAATTATTTCCGAAGTTTCGCCAGGCAAAGAAACAAAATCTAACATTCTAATTTGTATTCCAGTTTCCGAATCAAAAAATCTAATAAGGGTTGGAAATAATTTGATATTCTTATGATTAGATGCATTAGAGTATATGGATACAAAATTAATTTTCTCTAGATTTTTGTTTAATTCTGAAAATGCATATGGGGAAAGCACATTACGCACAATTGCCTCGGATTTTGTTCTAGCACAGGTAAATTTTTTGTTGAATAACTTTTTGACAACTTGTGATGTACAGTCCATAGATCTGAAGGAATGATTGTGATTAATAGCATGAAAAGACATAAGTCCTTCTGCTAATGCTAATTTCTTTTCTTCGTCTGCATACGTTGGTTTACGAAAATATTCCTGCATTCTGGAGGAAGATGCAGCAGCATCTACATATCTTTTATGTTTCTGCGTCTCCAAGTGCTTTGTAATATCATGCCTCCCACCGTGCGAAATAGAAAATTCACCATTACATTTCTCACATCTTACTATGTGATCGCTTTTGGTTTTTTTAAGAAAAGGAAATTCACTTCTTAGATCATCATTGAATTTGCATCCTCTTTTCTTACTCATTATGTTAATAATCTAAAAAAAATAAATTATATGATTTTATACGATATAAAATTCAATGAGGGTGAAACACACCAAATCTGGCAAAGCTGCCTTGCACCAACCTGGCCTGCCCATAGAATAGCAGCCACTTTGAGACACATAAACCTGGTCTGAACATATTGCATCACAAAGAAAACATTTGCAAAAAGGAACATTTCTTGTAGTAAATATATTTTATAAACAATTTAAAAATAAAAATCCCCCCAAAATAATAAAAAAGGTATTCTATAAATAAAAGAAATCCTTAAAAACCATTGTTAAGTATTACACCAGCAATTATTTATACTGTCACCATTTCAAACTATTCCACACAGAATAAATTGAAGTAAAATCATTTTTAAAAATTCTATACTCAATACTTTGAAATGGACTCAGGAGTCATGATTGACACTGAGTGAATTTGCACTTTTAATAATCAGGAAGATACAATGGCATTGAAAAAAGTGACTGATGACCATTTTTCACACTTAGCGACCATCAGAAATACGAATCTGTTGCCAAACATCAACATTTTGATCGCGTAACCATGAGGATGCCACAACGGTCGCTAAGTGTGAAAATGGTCGCTAAGTGTGAAAATGGTCATCAGTCACTTTTTTCAATGCCATTGTATCTTCCTGATTATTAAAAGTGCAAATTCACTCTGTGTCAATCATGACTCCTGAGTCCATTTCAAAGTATTGTGCATAGAAATTTTAAAAATGGCTTGTTTCAATTTATTTTGGATAGAATCTTTTTTTAAATAGTCTAAGACAATTTAAAAAAAGAATCAATACAGAATACCACTATTTTAAAAAATCATATGCACAATAAATAAAATATTATTTTAAAATACATTAAAAAAATAAAAGAAAATAACCCGGCTCACTTACCAGCAGGCAGGCAGAGTCAGCAGATCTTCGTAGCGATGGATGGAAGCACACAGGGAGCCTATATACGCAACTGCAGTAACAATGACAATGATGAAGGATTGGGTTGAGTTAAAGAATAAAACAATTCTGATCTTAGAAGGCCATGACCTGCAGGCAGGCTGGCATAATTTCTTATGGAATGACAAACATAAAACGCACAAATACTTTCAAAATCATTTAATTAGAACTTTACTGCAACAATGGCTCAAAATCAAAAAAATCCACTATGTGAAAACCCCAAATTGGCTATCACCAACAGAAAGAACGACACACCCAAATTTTACAGATTGGAACAAAATTCTAAGATACAGAGATCTAATTGACAAACAGGGAAATTTAAAAACAATTGAAGAATTGGCAGATCAGAATATGAAAGGTGATTGGCTAACCTACCTCCAAATTAAAACTAAATACAATAAAGACACTAAAATATATGGTATTGAAACAGAACCACACGAATTGGATAAAATTATTCAAAGTCTGGACAGAAAGATGATAGGGAAAATATACAAATTCCTCTTGAAGTATCAAATGGAAGAGGAAATTGTAAAAGAATCAATGATAAAATGGGCACAGAACTTTGGCTATAACATTGAACTAGACAAATGGGAAAAATTTTGGGGAATAAATTTAAGAATGACACTATCAATCCCATACAAGGAAAACCAGTACAAAATGCTTTATTATAGATGGCATCTGGCACCGTCAAGGTTGGCCAAAATTTCAACAAATACCTCGCTAAATTGCTGGAAATGTGATTCAATACATCATGGCACATATTATCATTTATGGTGGACTTGTGAAGAGGCAAAAAAATTCTGGAAAAGGATCAAAAATTGGTTGGAAGAAATAACAAAGGTTAAGTTAGATTGGAAACCTGAACTCTTTCTATTAGGAATTATACCGATGAAATACAAAAAAGAAATACAATATCTAATATTACGTATACTTACAGCAGCAAGGATAGCTTTCGCCCAGAAGTGGAAAAATAAACTAAACCTAAATGAAGAAGAAATAATAAGAAAAATTATGGACTGTGCCGAAATGGATATATTAACGAAAGAAATACAGGGAAAAGAAGAATCAGAATTTTATTGGATATGGGATAATTGGTATATAGTTGGATGGAACAAAGGAATCACAGACAGTGGTCACATTGGTTTTGCCCCATTTTATGACCTTCCTTGCTATAGTTGTTAAGTGAATCACTGCTGTAAAGTGAATTTGGCTTCCCTATTGAATTTGTATGTTAGAAGGTTGCAAAAGGTGAGCATATGACCCTGGGACATTGCAACCATCATAAATATGAGCCAGTTGCCAAGTGTCCAAAGTTTGATCACTTGACTGAATGGATGCCGAAATGGTCAAAAGTGTGCATAACGGTCATGACATTTTTTCACTCCCATAGTAACTGAATGGTCATTAAATGAAAGGTTGCAAGTCAAGCACTATTTGTATTTATTGGAGCTGAATTTGATCTTAATCTGGTTGTTGTAGTGTTGAAAGTGGGATGGGAGTATCAGTCTGCACCTTTCAAAGATTGTTTCTCAATTCTTATATTTGAATATTCAAATTTTCAATATTATTGAAATATGTCAATAAAGATTCTAAGTCATCCAGGTGTCTGAAAGCTGAGACAAATAGCAAAAAATAAAGAAATAAAAGTCCAGTTGCCATGATTCAACTTCCAGATATTATTGAAACATATTATTCTGATTCAGATGAGAATCCTTTTTAAAAAATACTGTATTCACTTAAATTTTGCCCTTGGGGGAATATTGAAGGTACATCTCTTACAAGATATTGCAAAAATAAATAAATTGTGGAATAGAAAATCAACTGGTGAAGTTTGCCATTTTATCTACTTCTGTAGAACCCCTTTCTGCCAGGGCTGCCAGGATACCTAAAAATAGGAGTTGTGACTTGTCGAAGGTGGACTGGTCTGTCATGATGGCAAAGGCAAACAGCTGTGGTGTTGGAGTGTTAAACGGAAAAGGATTTTCCTCCACGAGTTCGGATTTCCCAGCTTGGAGAACGCCCCGGCTGACTGAATGAATTTGGGATCGCTGCGGCAGGAGACCGAGGCCCACACGGTTCAGGGGCTTCTGCCGGGCAGCGGCAGCCCCGGAAGCGAGTGGAAGTTCTCTGCACGACTGAAACGGATGCCGCGGCAGGAGAGCGAGGGGGCGGCCACCTGTTTCACCTTGCGCAGAGAACTTCCACGCGGTTCAGGGGCTTCTGCCGGGCGGCGGCAGCCCCGGAAGCGAGTGGAAGTTCTCTGCGTGACTGAAACGGATGCCTCGGCAGGAGAGCGAGGGGGCGGCCGCCCATTTCACCTCGCGCAGAGAACTTCCACGCAGTTCAGGGGCTTTTGCCGGGCGGCGGCAGCCCCGGAAGCAAGTGGAAGTTCTCTGCACGACTGAAATGGATGCCGCGGCAGGAGAGCGAGGGGGCGGCCGCCCATTTCACCTCGCGCAGAGAACTTCCACGCAGTTCAGGGGCTTCTGCCGGGCGGTGGTAGCCCCGGAAGTGAGTGGAAGTTCTCTGCGCGACTGAAACGGACGCCGCAGCAGGAGAGCCGCAGGGGAGGGTGGCGGGACGTGACCACGCCTCACGGACTCGCGGCATGGTCGCTGGGAACCGCACAGCACAGGCGCCACCACGCCGGCAGAAGCTCCCTGAGTCCGTGACCGAGTGGAACTTCTCTGCGCGAGCGGCGGTGGCTGTTTCACTCGCGCAGAGAACTTCCACTCGGTTCCGGAGCTTCTGCCACCCATGGCGGCGCAGCACAGGGGATGGCTGTGACGCGAGGAGGTGAAATGAACTCCGCAAAGGGGGAGAAGGAGGAGGAGGGCTGTCTCCTCCTCCCAGCGCCTCCCGATTCCCACCGGTACCAATTCATAACATGATTACTCACCAGTGAGTAAGCGCAGCTGCAACCCCAAAAGACGAAATGAAATGGAGACTCGCGCAGGCGTGCTCAGCTAAGCGGAGTCCAGCTAATCAGTGAGCTGGTTGGGATGGAAAATTTTCAGCACGTGGCATGCTGAAAATTTCCCATCCCAGCCAGCTCACTGTTTGGCTGGAGTCCAGGCCAATCCAATCAGTGAGCGGCAGGCTGGGCTGGCTTAAATTTGTAGGATAGAACGGAACGATGAGCCAGCCCAGCAAGCTAGCAGCTGATGGGCGGGGGAGGGCGGCAGCGGTGGTGGCTGTTTTTCACCTCGCGCAGAGAACTTCCACTCGGTCCCGGAGCTTCTGCCGCCTATGGCGGCCCCTGTGCTGCGCTACCACAGGTGGCAGAAGCTCCGTGGCCGAGTGGAAGTTCTCTGCGCGAAGTGAACAGCTGCCGCCGCAGGGGAGGGTGGCGGGACGCGACCATGCCTCGTGGACTCGCGGCACGGTCGCTGGGAAGCATGCAGCACAGGCGCCGCCACGCCAGCAGAAGCTCCATGAGTCCGTGACTGAGTGGAAGTTCTCTGCGCGACCGGTGGCGGCTTTTTCACTCCCGCAGAGAACTTCCACTCGGTTCCAGAGCTTCTGCCACCCGTGGTGGCGCAGCACAGGGGCTGGCTGTGACGCGAGGAGGTGAAATGAACTCCGCAATGGGGGAGAAGGAGGAGAGGAGGGCTGTCTCCTCCCCCCAGCGCCTCCCGATTCCCACCGGTACCAATTCATAACATGATTACTCACCAGTGAGTAAGCGCAGCTGCAACCCCAAAAGACGAAATTAAATGGAGACTTGCACAGGCGTGCTCAGCTAAGCGGAGTCCAGCCAATCAGTGAGCTGGTTGGGATGGAAAATTTTCAGCACGTGGCGTGCTGAAAATTTCCCATCCCAGCCAGCTCACTGATTGGCTGGAGTCCAGGCCAATCCAATCAGTGAGCGGCAGGCTGGGCTGGCTTAAATTTGTAGGATAGAGCAGAACAATGAGCCAGCCCAGCGAGCTAGCAGCTGATGGGGGGGGAGCGAGGGAGCTGCGAGCGCCAAAAAAAGCGTGTTTTTTAAAGAACCGTGCGGGATGCGGGAAAATTTATGAAAAGGCATGCCTGTCCCGCCAAATGCGGGATGTATGGTCACCCTATGCTTTGTGAGCTCCTGCAGCTTGATGGGTTTTGATGGTTTCTGATTGTCCTGCTTTTGTTTTTCTTGTTTTCCTGGGTTAATTTCGGTCCCAGGTCTTTTGTCTTTCCTATTCTGGGGGTTAGTTCTGCCAGGAAACAGAAAAAGGGGAGTTCCAGGCGAGCTGTTTTTAATCTTTGTCTTAATGGGTGTACTTAAAATTTACCTTTCAGTTGGTTTTTTTGTCTGGTATTTTCTTAAAGGGGGAAACCACTGTTTTCCATGGTTTCTGGTTCTGTGAGCTTTCTGGCACTGTCCTTTATACTTCCAACAATGCCTTGATGGTTTTTAATTCAGTGGCTTTGTCTTTCCTGTCCTTAGGGTTAGGGAAAAAACTGGTTTCTTCTGCAGTCTTTTGGGGGAAAACTGTTGTTATTCTTTTGATGTTTTCCTGCTGCTGTGATAGTTTGGGGTGCTGGTGTAATGTCCCGCGGTTATCTACACATTAATAATGATCAAATACTAATAATATTTGCTTATACATTTTAGTGATCTTTCCTTACATAACACAGATCTGCAAAAAAAATATTTTCGAGAGCTGTTTTGGTTATTCTACATAATCTTTATGTTTTTTGGTGTGCTGAATCCGAAAATGACCTCCATTTTATCATAGGACATCACGTTTCCTGACAATTTAGGTAACTATGTTAAATAAGGCAATACCTCAAAATAAATGGAAATAGACTTATAAAATTAAAGTTTTATTACAATATTTTCATGAAAATCCTTTTTTGAACTGAAATGAGCTCACCTACACACACTAAACTCAATTCTTCCTTGTGAGGCTCCTCTTGGTGCATTTATGCTTGTGAGTAGCATCTGGAATGTCTCTCTGAAGCATCCAACAGTAGTCTGCCATCATTGTAATGCTCCATTTTCCATGGTATCTCCTTTCCATCTCTTTAATGTCTTGGTGGAATTGTTCACCTTGTTCCTCACTCACAGCTCCCAAATTTTCAGGAAAGTAGTCAAGGTGGGACTGGAGGAAATGCACTTTCAAACTCATCAGGCAACCTAAAGCTTGAAATGCTTTCAGCATTTTTCTGATGATCTTTTTGTAGTGAGGATCTTTGTTATTGCCTAAAAAATTCTGTACGACTTCTTTAAATGCAATCCACCCTTCTTTTTGAGGATTCATCATGGTATTGACAAACTCTTGATCAACTATAAGCCTTCTAATGTCTGGTCTGATGAACACACCTTCCTTCAATTTTGCCTCCAACAGGCATGGAAACTTGGTGACCAAGTATTTGAAGCATTCTCCATCTCTTGGAAGTGATTTTACGAACTGCTTCATCAATCCCAATTTTATGTGGAGAGGTGGTAGAAGAACTTTATGGAAAGGTACCAAAATTTCTCAGAGGACATTTTTTTCACCGACTATTAGCACCCTCGGCTGCTAACTCTGCTTGGTTCAGTGATTTTGTTGGTCTCAATTGTCACATAGACACAGAAAACAAGGGTATTTGGTATATCCAGCTTGTTGCCTGAGCAACATGCAGAAGATCTCCAAGTCTCCACACACTTGCCAACCATGGTCTTCATATTTAAGTTTACGAAGAACCAATTCCAAGTTCTCGTAGGTTTCCTTCAAGTGTACGGAATGACCTACAGGTATGGAAGCATAAAAACCGTTGTGGAGTAAAAGTGCTTTGAGACTTCTTTTTGAAGAATCTATAAAAAGACTCAATTGTTCTGAATCATACTGGATTTTAAATTGATCCATCAGACCTTCGACATCGATGCAATAAACCAACTTGTCTTCCTGGGCGAAGTAAGGAACGAATTCCTTTTCATGATGTCTGAACCATGAAGATGACACTCCTGGCAACAATAAATTCCTGCTTTTCAGCCTTGATCTGAGTAACTCAGTGGCATCTTTGGGAAGATACAACTCTCTTACCAAATCATTCATCTCGTCCTGAGAAAACAATTTTGGTCTTGTATCATCTTCAAAGACAGAACTTGATTCATCATCTGGTTCAGGTATGACTTCTACTTCATCAGAGCTAGGTATCTCTTCCAAGGTAGCAGGGGGTTTGGGTACTGGTATATCTGTGCCATGGGGGATGGGACGAATTGCTGAGTGAAGATTGGGGTATGAAATGGAATGCTTCCATTTGGAATTAAACCCTTTCACATCGCATGAATAAAAGTAACAGTCATCACTATGGTTCTTTTGCTCTCGCCATACCGTAGGAATCCCATAACGGAAATATTTTTTTCTTATCCTTGAACCACTTTTGGAGGGCCTCAACACACCGTTTGCACACCTTATGAGGCACCCAAAGTTTATCTTGACCACCAATTTTTAGTCCAAAGTATGCAAAGTATACTTTTTTCACAA
The DNA here is from genome assembly GCF_009769535.1 of Thamnophis elegans. Lineage (NCBI taxonomy): Eukaryota > Metazoa > Chordata > Lepidosauria > Squamata > Natricidae > Thamnophis > Thamnophis elegans. The sequence continues at coordinate 59,885,494 of NC_045558.1, read as the reverse complement.
AGTTTATAATACTCTGCTGTTGCTTCAACACTGTATATTCACCACAGATGAAACAGAAACTGTCTGGCGAATTAATACACTTTCGCAAAGCCATAACATAACGGTTGAAGAATGACAAGCTAACATGAATTGCGATGAAAAAGTGTGAACAGCCTAGAACCAAGAACCTGATGATGATTCATGCGCAAGTGTGGCATGCAGGAGAGAGCAGCTCTGTGTCTGTACATGAGACATCACAGTGCTGGCCATGCCCCCTGCACTGACCGGAGATGCTGCTATCTGCCCTATGTCTCCCTCCCACTGGATTCTTCAGGAAAGATTAACCCCTTCTACCATTAGAAGCACAGACTTAAAACTTGCCTAGCTTATGTATATATTGCTGCCCATCAGATTTAGAAGGCTATATTTTTACGTAACTCGGACAACCCTTTTTTTTTGGCATTTTATATCTTAAATGCATTTATGTGAATTAATTAATAGTAATTTAGACTTTAAATTTGGTTAAAAACCCATAATATAAAAAATACCAATTTTTTTAAAAAAATGATAAATTTGAAGACAATTTTGCATGTTGTGGGAAATCATGATGCCTAGGAGTTTTTTCAATATTTTATTTGTTTTCAGCACACCAAAATACATGGAGATTAGATGAAAATAATCAAACAGATTTTTAGTCGCAGACCTGTGTTATTAATTTTTTATTAATAAATACGTTTATTAAGCTTCCTTGCTTATTTTTCATGTTTGCATAAGTTGTATCCTACTGCTTTTATCATTTTTTGGCAAGAAATTCAAGAAGAGATTGCCCTGCCATTTGTCAGAAATAGTGTAAGGTCTCCTACTTGGGGGTTGGACTAGTTGACCTACAAAGTCCCTTCCAACTCTATTAATCTGTAATTGCTACCTACACCTAGACCCAAATGGCCCTTCAAGGTACTCTTTCTTCTCTTTTATTCAGTACTTTATCTTTTTCTTTTTGAAAGATACTATTTTCTTTCTCAAATGTCCAAAATAGCTACATTTTTGTGAAAAAATGAAATAAGTATTTCTTTCTTTTCATTCAAAATTATAATTATTTTACCATCTCAATTGAGCCACACTTTCCATAGCTATTTAAAGAAGCTGATTAAGTAGTAAAAAAAAGAAAAAAAGTTGTCCTTGCTTGTTAGAATCAGAACAGTCCTTTCAGAAACTACGTACATCTATTAATGAGAAGTGCCTATCCCTCAGAGAGAAAAACATAACAGTGTACTTCACTGTTATTCACTACTTCAGTGGATGTCTTTCCATTAGAAGCTATTTCTTCTACAAATTGAAAGATTAGAATTCCATTTCCAGGAAGGCCTTGGTTTTAATATAACAAATTTGATGGTTGGAATAGATTTTCATGCATCTGTGAGTCAGAGATTTGGAAGAGAATCTCAAGTGGCTCAAACTATTTTGCAATATGATGTTACCATATAGATGATTGTACCATGATCCATATTGTACTACTTATTCCTACAGACTTCTGCTTAAATTCTGATCTGAACTAGCTTTTTTCCAGAAAAACTACCTTTTCTCTTCAAAGTGACCAGAACTGGAACAATATCTTCTTGAAGCTTCATGAGCAATATTGTTATCTGGAGAGATTCAAAAAGGCATTAAAAGTTTTGCAACTTTGTATTTACTTTTCCCTCTTAGAAAAAAAAATGGAATGGGAGGAAGGAAAAAAAAAGGAACTGAGTAATCAGTTTGCCCTCTAATGATATGAAACAATTTATAAAAGCAATTTCATGTATTCATTGTAATTTGACTGATTATGACATTTTCTTATATTACTTCTTGTTTTCATTGAATCTTCGGCTGAACGCCAATTAGCAAAACATTTTTTCTCACTTTAGAACTAAAATTCTTTAATAAGGTGAAAAATTCTCTTGAAGGGATTGCCTCTCTATAGGTATGTGTTGTGACTCAGCAGAAGTCTCCTGTGAGTCTTTTCGGGATGCAAGATTAACAATGCAGCTGGGGCTCGGCATCTTCTGGTGATAAAAGAACAGATGGTGCCACGCCCTGGTTGCAGGAGTCAACGTTCATTCATTTGTTCATCATTCATTGTTCATCGGTCGTGGTTTGTTTGTGAGAGACACTTGGAGAAGTGATTTGCTTTCTGTAACCCTGATTCAAAGAGACACTTGGAGAAGTGCTTTGCTTTCTTTTTGGACACCTGGTTTTGCCGTAAGAGTTTTGTTTTGCATTCTGTTATCTTCTTGCAGAGACTTTGTTTATGTTTATTTTTGGGCTCGCAGCCAGTCTGAGCCAAGGACTGATAAAGTTCTTTCCTTTTAAGTTTGTCTGCTTGTCATCTGTTAACGAGCGAAGAAGGGGAGACAGAACAGATTGACTCCTGCCTGACAAGCCTCCATTTGATTAATTATGGAGCAATTAATTGCTGAAAATAGGCAAATGGCTCAACAAATCGCGATTTTGGTGGATCAAATTACACAGCTGCAGAGAGCTGCAAACCACACACCCCCACAGCCAAGGAGGAAGTGCCCAGTAGCCATGCCAGATAAATATGATGAGAGTCTGGCCATGTTTGCCACATTTCTGGGACAATGCCAGCTGTTCCTGAGTTTGAGAGCGGAGGACTTTCCCACTGACCGGACAAAGGTGGGATTCATTATCAGTTTGCTCTCAGGCACAGCTGCCCGTTGGGCTACCCCCTTGTTAATTCAGCAGAGCCCTTTGTTGGATGACTTCCAGGGCTTTTGTCAGTACTTCAAACAGATGTTTGAAGATCCTATCAAGGGGGAAACATCAGCTAGAAGTCTGAAGTCACTGCAGCAGGGGAGTGGTTCATTGCAGGACTATGTTAGTGAATTCTGGCTGCATAGCCAGGATTCCACGTGGAATGAACCAGCTCTAATGGACACGTTCCAGGATGGATTGTCTGAGGCCTTGCAGGATGAATTGGCGAGGGTGGACAGGCCACCGACATTCGATGCGTTGGTCCACTTGTGCCTCCGGATAGACGCCCAGCTGCAGAGGTGAAGGCCTCACCGTGTATTCCAGGAGACCACCAGCATGCCAGTTCAGCAAGGGACTGCAGTGGACTGGGAGGAGCCCATGGAGTTGGGTGCTGTGATACCTCGAGTGTCACGGACAGAGATGGACAGACGACGTGCTGAAAGATTGTGCTTCTACTGTGGGGCTCTTGCACACCTGGCAGGGAAGTGCCCCAAGAAGAACAGAAGGGTTGCGCGGACTGCAGCCATCCCTCAGCAACGCACTATCATGTCGTTTGTGAGGCTGTGATACCCCGTTCGCACAAGGTAGCGTGCATTCAGGGTGTGTGGAGTCCCAGGGCAGATGCCCTGCCAAGTAAAGTAGAAAACTCTGACCCTGCGAACTCACCCGTTGCATCCTGCGCTGCCATTTGTCATCCTGTGAGCAAGTAGTCCCTGATGCGGGATGCGCAGTGGGGTGACGACTGGGTGGAGTGACGAAAAGCGGAAGTGGGGCCGGCGTCCCCATGGACTTTGGAAGGGGATCTTTTGAAGTGTCGAGGCCAACTCTATGTTCCCGCAGGGAACATCCATCGACGGGTGCTCTCGCAAGTTCATTGCACTTCTGCATCAAGACATTGGAGTTTTTTTCGGACGTTGCGTCTGGCCTCCCGTCAATTTTGGTGGCCCCATCTGAAAAATGACATGCGGAGGTGCGTGGAGTCATGTGCCCAGTGCCAATGGGCCAGGTCTGCAAGGAGAACTCTGCCAAGATTCCAGCCTTTGTCGACTCCGGTCCCCACAGCACTGGACTTTTTTTCTAGGTTCCTGGTGGGGTACCAGTGTCTTGGACCGTGTTCCATGGAGGCCGTCACCAACCCTTCTGGGCCGCACCCTGATCATCGGAACTGGGGGAAGGGCCCTGCGGGAGGGGAGTGTGTGGTGGCTCGGCAGGAGTCGGTGGAGCTGCCGCCAGACTCCAACAGCGAGGGGTCATATGAGTTGGCGTTGGAGGAGGTGGAGGACCCTGGACAGGGTGTTGGGGCTCGGCTGGAGCTAGTAGAGCTGCTGCCAAACCTCCGAGAGTACGGGGGCTGGGGGGTCGGCCTTGGAGAGGGTGAAGGACCCTGGAGAGTGTGTTAGGGCTCGGCCGAAGCTGTTAGAGCTGCCGTCAACCTCAGATGGTAGGGGGGCTGGTGGGCCGACCTTGCAGAGGGTGAAGGACCATGGATGGGGTGTCGACGCCATGAAGGACGGAAGGAAACATGGTGGCCACCGGATACCTAGGGAGTTCTGGCTCAAGAGGGTTATTCCTGCAGAGGTTTGGAACCCATGAAAAAGGCACCACAGGAAATGGGTGCGGGCCTTCTTGTGGACAAGTCATTCCGACCACATCCAGACCATCGGAACCCGGGGAAAGGGGCCTGCAGAGGGGGATAGTGTTGTGACTCAGCAGAAGTCTCCTGTGAGTCTTTTCGGGATGCAAAATTAACAATGAAGCTGGGGCTTGTTAGTGGCATCTTCTGGTAATAAAAGAACGGATGGTGCCACGCCCTGGTTGCAGGAGTCAACGTTCATTCATTTGTTCATCATTCATTGTTCATCAGTCGTGGTTTGTTTGTGAGGGACACTTGGAGAAGTGATTTGCTTTCTGTAACCCTGATTCAAAGAGACACTTGGAGAAGTGCTTTGTTTTCTTTTTGGACACCTGGTTTTGCCGTAAGAGTTTTGTTTTGCATTCTGTTATCTTCTTGCAGAGACTTTGTTTATGATTATTTTTGGGCTCACAGCCAGTCTGAGCCGAGGACTGATAAAGTTCTTTCCTTTTAAGTTTGTCTGCCTGTCATCTGTTAACGAGCGAAGAAGTGGGGACAGAACAGGTATGTTTGTAATTTGGCACGGTGAGCTATCTTAAATGTTGTTTAATTTTGAAAGTATGTGCAACACTGCAAATGACTGATTGTAAAAAGGAACCTTCAAGAAAAAGTAGAAATCAATTAATAAATGTGTAAAAATTCTGCATTTTTACATTCAATACAGAGGTGGGTTCCTCCTGGTATGGTACACCAGAAGATGTAGTGAAACTTTTGTCAGAAGCTTTTTTTAAAGCCCTTTTCCCCTGCCGGTTCAGGCAAGGGAAGTAAGGTATTAAAAACTAAAAGAAAGAGAGAGGGAGAGAAAGAGAGAGGAAGGAAGGGAAGGGAGAAAGAAAGAGAAAGAAAAAGAAAGAAGGAAACTCACTTTTTAAGCCAGGACTCAGCAAAGGAGAAAAACAAATGCTGTTGCTTTAAATCAGAACTGAGCATGCCTGGCTGTGGAATTCTGGGAGTTGAAGTATACAAGTCTTAATGCTGCAAACTTTAAATTGAAACCTGCTTTAAATTGAAAAGCTGTTCAAAAAGAAGTTTGCAACAGTTTGTTTCTTGGTTAAGGGGACCAGATGTCCCTCTTTTGGCGGGACAGTCATGATTTTTAATAATTTGTCCCGTGGCGTGTTCAAAATGTCCCAATTTTCCAAAAGAAAGAAAATCAATTTTAAAAAGGACGCCGTTAAAAAAAAAGTTTTATTTCTCTGAAGTGTCATTCCCGATGTAGCCTTTAGAGGGCAGTGGTTTCCCTCTCTCTGCTCGGCTCGCTCGCAGCGCCTGACGAGGGGCTAGGCTCCCTCCCCTCCTGCACGTATGCATGCTGATGCGCGATGTTTTTCTGCAGGGAGAGTGATGGCTTTCCGGCGGCGGCAGCGCAGCGAGGAGGAGGCTCAGTCCCGGGCCGTCGGGTTTTTTTTTTTTTTGCCCGCTTCTCTCGGGCGCCACTCTCCCTGCAGCCATTTCTCCCTCTTTCTCCATTTTGTCCTTTCTCCTCCTTCCCCCCAAAAAGAGAATGAGAGGGAGAAAGAGGAGGTGTGGGGGATAGATAGTGGGATCTTTGCTGATTTCTGAGCTTGGTGCGGCAAAGATCCCACTATTCCCCCCCACCTCCTCTTTCAGAAAGAGGAGGTGTGGGGGATAGATAGTGGGATCTTTGCTACTTTCTGAGCTTGGTGCAGCAAGGATCCCACTATTCCCCCCCCCACCTCCTCTTTCAGAAAGAGGAGGTGTGGGGGATAGTGAGATCCTTGCTGCTTTATTTTCTGGATTAATTGGTGGAAATGTGCTCTCATTCATGATCCATTCCTATGACTTCGTGTATGTCCTGGAATAAATGTACAATAGTTATTGTTTCTTTTTCCATCATATTTTTCTTACAAAAAGATGAAAAGGACTGTTGATGGAGCTACCTGGCATTCGGAAGGCAGGATTGCTCAGGTAGTCCTCGACTTATGCCTGGTAACTGAGTGACTGTTCAAAGTTATGACAGACCCCTCCCTCCCTCCCAAAAGGTACTTACAACCTGGTTCGAACTTCTGATGCCTCATGTCTCCCCTGCAATCACTCCATAACTGACCCACATTTATAGCCATTTGCAGCATCTTGTGGACATATGACTGTGACTTACATTTTTTAAAATTCTACGCACAATACTTTGAAATGTTTTGCTTCAATTTATTTTGTGTGGAATAGTTTGAAATGTTTTACTTCAATTTATTTTGGATAGAATCTTTTTTTAAATAGTCAGGAGTCATTGACACTGAATTTGCACTTTTAATAATCAGGAAGCACATACTGAGTTTCTTTGAAAGAAAATCCAATAATTTAAAAATCCAATAATTTGTTTCCTAGTATAATTTGATTGCTTATTAGTAACCTATGACTATCACTAAGTGTTGTAGCTTATGATTCTTGATGAATGTATTCTATTTTATTTTTCTTTATGTACACTGAGAGCATATTCATCAAAGACAAATTCCTTGTGTGTCCAATCACATTAGGCTAATAAACTATTCTATTCTACTCTGCTCTACTGTACTCTACTCTAGTCATTTCTATTTCAATTCTAACAAGGAGTTTAGCTTCTCTCTCTTGAAAATGTAAGCTAGCATAAGGCATTATAATACAAGCTAGCCTTAGCTTTCAAACAGTTCATTTAGTGACCAAAGTTACAATGGCATTGAAAAAAGTGACTGATGACCATTTTTCACACTTAGCGACCATTGCAGCATCCTCATGGTCACGTGATCAAAATTTTGATGTTTGGTAACAGATTCGTATTTATGATGGTTTCAGTGTCCTGGGGTCATGTAATTGCCTTTTGTGACCTTGTGACAAAGTCAAATGGGGAAACCAGATTCACTTATGTTACTAACTTATCAGCTGCAGTTATTCCCTTAAGAACTGTGGCAAGAAAGGTGGTATAATGGGTTTAGTGACCAAAGTTACAATGGCATTGAAAAAAGTGACTGATGACCATTTTTCACACTTAGAGACCATTTTCACACTTAGCGACCATTGCAGCATCCTCATAGTTACGTGATCAAATTTTTGATGTTTGGCAACAGATTCATATTTATGATGGTTTCAGTGTCCTGGGGTCATGTAATCACCTTTTGTGACCTTTTGACAAAATATAAATTTTTTAATCAAGCCCCCCACCCCCACCCCGGTCAATGGTGTCCCTCTTTACCAATCTGAAAATCTGGTCACCTTATTCTTGGTCAACTGAACAACAAACTGGATAAAAGGTAGGATTCTTATATGGTTCTAAGTTTTTAAAGCTTTGGGATTTGTGCAACATGGGCTTTGTGTTTCTATAAGAGTTTGGATCATTCCGTGCTTGTGAATGAAGAACCAAACTTTCTATAGGCTCATTATCTCATTATCTCTATCTGGTAGGAATATGGAATGAAACCTTCTGGGAATAATATTTTATTTTTTGGGGGGTTGCCTCCCACAGAGGGTAGGGAGAAAGGAAGGAAGGAAGGAAGGAAGGAAGGAAGGAAGGAAGGAAGGAAGGAAGGAAGGAAGGAAGGAAAAATCAGCACAGCAATTTAGGGCTAGCAGGCTACTCAGATCATCTAGTCTAACCCCTTGCTGCAGCAGGAAACCTTACATTGTCTGGATTATTTTGGTGCCTCTAACAGAGAGAAAAGTTGCCAGAAAGGAGAAGGAGTTTACTAGGACAAGGCTGCCGTGCAGAGGAAGACAGAGATAGTCCTTGACTTATGACTACAATTGAGTCCAAATTTTTGATTGTTAAGCAAGGGCGTTGCTAAGTGAGGTTCACCACCTTTTACCTAATCCATGATATCTCCTGGTGAGTGACATCAATTTGGCCATGCCCACCCAGTCACATGACCATCAGGCCACGCCAACAAAATAGGCCACACTTACTGAATAGGTAGTAAAAAAATTGAAACCCACCCCTGATTCAATAATAAATGGCTAGTTAATAAAACAATCTGTGGAATCAATTGAAAGATATGTACCAAATGTAAGATTTGGCTTAGATTTTAATTTGACAATTCCAACTTCATTTTTTAATTTTGCTCATGGGCACCCAGTGTAACAATTTAGAAAATAGTTCATGTAATCCAAAATGAAGTTAAGTAGATTCTAAAACTAGCCAAAGTTAAGGCATATTACTACAAAATAATTGTTTTATTTTAATTGCTTTTAATCAGAATATATATACACACACAACTTATCCATGTTCCAAAAATATTATATTTTTCTTCTACTCCACAGCTATTGCTTTCTTCTATAATTAACCAATCATCTGTAAAAATCTGACATATAGGCAAGAAGTATGAGGTATCTATTTACATATAGCTTATGTAACTGTATATTATTTTGTTGTAATATACCTTAACTTTAGCTCTTGGTTATCTTTGTGGTTCTAATGAAACTAATGCTCAGGCAGCTATTATGCAGTAAAGTTTCCTGGCTATAAATAGGCTCTTTGGCACTTGACAGAACTCTTAGTAAAACTTTTAAACAACAGTTGTTCAACTGAGTCTGACTGGTTCTACATAAGCACCGCAGGCCACCATGTGCTCTAGACATATTAACTAAATCACATTTTATTTCAATTTGACCTGCATCATGAATTAAAAGTAAGATCTCTTTACTCCATGTACATACATACATTTTTGCAACCTTCCCAAAATAGTATTTTTCAAATGTGTTGGACTATGGGCACATATAAGGGACGTAATAGCTCAGTGGCTAAGATGCTGAGCTTGTCGATCAGAAGGTTGGCAGTTCAGTGGTTCAAATCCCTAGCGCCATGTAATGGACTTAGCTCCTGTTACTTTGTCCAAGCTTCTGCCAACCTAGCAATTTGAAAGCACATAAAAATGCAAATAGAAAAACAGGGACCACTTTGGTGGGAAAGTAACAGTGCTCCATGTGCCTTTGGTGTTTAGTCATGCCAGCCACATGACCACAATTTTTATATCTTATTAATATAAAAATTAATAAGAATTCAAAATATTATTTGTACAATTAATTACTAACTTTAGTTACTAACTACTAACTTTGGGTACTAACTTTGTACTAACTTCAGCTAGTTTTTAAAGTGCTGAAAATGATTCATGTATCATTTTAAATTTAACATCAAATTAAATTGATTTTAAAGACCTTATCTTTGACTCTTTGTGCTACATGTCTGTAATTCTGGTGGCTACAAAATTATTTCATTATCATGTAAAAGAAATTTTTATACTCATTATCCCCTATATTCAGAAAAGCCATATGAAAAGAAAGTTTTTATAGATATCTGCTAAACACACAATGAAAAGTCCCTAGTAAGCTGCAAATAATTAGACAGCCTTTCCCAATGTGGTATGCTTCTGATCAAAGATTCTTGATCACAGCTGCAATTATCTCAATCATTCAATTTCTGTTTAGGATTTTTTTTACAGGTGTTGCATTTGGAAGAGACCTGTTTTATGGTGAATGCAATGCAAAACCAGAAGAAATAATGGCTATGATTGGATACTGCATCAGGCCCCATTATCTTACATCTTAAGTACTGGAAAAATTTATTTTATCAGTCTGCAATTGGCATGCTCCTTTGACTTATTTATACATTATAAAGGACTTCCAAAAGGGTTTTGGAAAAAATGGTGGAGCCTAACCCTGCCTTACAAACCCTAGAACTGGAGAAGAAGGAAAATAAAGATATTGTTAGGAGAAATGTCCTTCTGGGTTCAGTTCCAAGTGGGGAAAAAGACACTGGAAACATGGAGGCTGCTTGGAAAGATGGTTTTAATAGTGAACAGGACAACATGGCTAGAGGTCCTAGGCAAAAAGGGGATCACATGCTTCAAAGATGTTGAGTGAAGAAAAAGAAGCGAAGGGGCTTGCTGAGAGTTCCTGAGTTTTTTTATACTCTTTGTTTGGCCTCACCTCTTTCCTGTTCCTGTGTAAGAAATGAATTCTGATCCCAGGGACTTAGCTAACTTTGTAGGTTGTGTGTCTTTTGAATCCCAAGCTTGGTTGTGTTCCCAGGTGCCCTGTAGTAAGATGGGTAAAGGGCTAATACTCTCAAGCCTTAATCCATCATCCTGGAACCAAAGGGGGATATCTTTGTTATGTAGAATAGATTTTAAATGGCCCATTGACAAAGGTGGGGGCTATTAAGAGTGAGTCCGTTTCCTACGTAAAAAACATGTTTCTCTGGCTCCTTATTGATAAAGGTGGGGAAATGAGTTTCTACCTCCCTTTAGGGGAAAATATTCTGTCCTTTTAATATTTTCTAAAATATTTCATTTTCTAGGAGAGAGGTGAGCGCTAACTTCCTACAATATGAAAGATTAGAGTGTTTGAAAAGAGATTGTGGTGGTGGTGATGAGGATCGTGCTTCACTCATGTCGAGGCCATACTATTGAGATACATAGAATGGCGTTTCTAAGCCTTATACTTCTTTGAATATCTCTTTTACATCATATTTCCAAATCTTTTCAAAGTAAACACCACTTTCTGCTTTGAAATTAATGGATTTAAATGCTGATCTTCTATAAGCAATATTATCAATAATGTTTTTATTTTAAACTATTTTTAAAAGATATTTGTTCTACATTGTCTTACTTGTCGCATATTATGTATTTCATAAATACATAACAAATAAATTAACTCAAAGACCTTGACTACAAAAGACTAAGAGAACAAGCTTTATACTCATATTATAACTCTAGCTGTCACACATTTACCTGGATGGCTGTTGCATTCCATCTTCAGGCATTTTTTTTCAAATTTCTCATAAATGTATCCTACTGCCTATCCAGTCATATTGTGAAGGCCCTTGGACATAATTTATATAATGGGTAAGAGTACCTGTTTGCCTACAGTCCACATAGATTCTGCTCTCATAGGTAACAATGCTGGGATGATGTTAAATATGAGACAACATTAACTTCTGAAGAATAAAACAGCAGGAAAGGAACAGCAAATGACATCTACAATTTTGGCTAACTAGCTAAATAAGCTAGCACTTTTTCCCCAATGCCATGCCAACTAGGATGTGACTAATGTGTCCTGATTTATGCCAGCTGAGAATGCTGTGTGCTGCATTCAATAACATTTCATTGCCAGCTCAAATATAATGTGTGAACATCTGTGGCATTTTTTCTGTTTACTGCAGTGCTACAAATTAGACAGATATTTCATCTTGCATAGTACTTATTTATGTTGCAATTTTACTATTTAAAAAATAATAATTCAAGAGGTAAACATGCACAATATCCCTTCTTCTCCTATTTTTCTCACAACAACCCTGTGAGGTTGGTTGGAGAGGGCAGGGAGAGAGGGAGAGGGGAGCAATCTGAAATTGGAGGAGCTTTTGGTCTCCCTTTGGTCACAGCACTCCCTGATTTCTTTGGAGTTTTCTAGAGCCATTACCCAGAGTTGCAGGGTTGTTGGACCTATTACTTTGGTCCCTCCCCTGGGGCTGATGGAGTCAGAGAGAACTGAGTGTTAGCCTTGTTAGTCTGCTGCACAGTCCATTTGAAGCCTTGTGTGCTGCTTGAAATCAGGAGGTGGCTGAGCTTCTTGGAGATTCCAGTATTCCCTGTGGTTTCTGGAGGAAGTGGGGAAAGATGAAATGATAGAAGAAATGTCTAGAACATTGCTGGTGCTCAACAAAGGACAAACTCAACTGCAAACATGTCAGATCTGCTATTAAGGCCTATTGTGTGACTGTAAAGCTGGTGAACTGTCAATACCTCCACTTTTAATGTATCTGTCATCTCCCCTCCCCCTCCCCCCACAGCCCTTTTTCAGTAGCATGGACCCTCTTGGATAAAGGTGACTGAAAATCATCTGATAGGGTCAGTGATGGGATTCAAATAATTTAACAACCAGTTCTCTGTCTTATTGATCGGCTGAGTAGGTGTGGCTGGGTGGGCATGTGCCTGTGTGGCCATGACCAACTCAATGTCACTCATGTCAAGGGGCCGTGGAGATGCTGCAACAGTTGTAAGTATGAAAAACAGTCATGTCACTTTTGCCCTAAATACCAAGCATTAGATTAGAAATGAGGGAATACACACTGAAGATCAATGACAGTCACAGCCACTGTTCCCTCTAAGGTGTGCGGGTGCGCAGCCGCACACGTGGCAACAAAACACCGTGCAGCAGTTTCCAACTGCCGCCCAGTGTTTTTTGTGAGACGCCTTCCACGATAATAGGAGGGGAGAGCCAGCCTGGAGACAGCAATCACAAGGCAGGAAGTAGCAGAGAGGAGGGGTGTGGGGGTTGGGAGAAGGCATGGGACCGGCTCCCAGCAGCGGCTGCTCGGATTTGCCATTTGAGAGAGAGAGAGGAAGGGAGGGAGGGAGGGAGGGAGGAGGAGGAGGAGGGGAGTGAGGGAGAGCGCGAGTGTGTGTATCCCTCCTTCCTTCAGCCCAACACTCGCTGGCATCCCGGCCAGACAAGAAGGACTGCAGAGGGTCTCCTCGAGTCTAGGGCAGCGAGTCATTCGATGGGAAACGTGCCTCTTGGAAGGAATGAGCCGGATTGGCTTCCGCTTTTGATCTGCCACCCAAAGACTGAAACGTAGAAGCAAAGAGGCAGGACAGACAAAGCAGGAGAGATGAAGTGAATGACTCGCTGCCCTAGACTCGAGAGACTCTCTGCAGTCCCTCTCATTCCGTCCGGGATGCCAGCAAGAGTGTTGGGCTGAAAGAAGGAGGGATTCTCTCTCTCCCCCCCTCTCTCTCTCTCCCCTCCCTCCTCTCTTTAAGAGAGAGAAAGAGTGAGTGAGTGAGTTAGTTAGTTGGTGGGCAGACTTAGCACTTTGTTAAGTTTGTTTCTCTGTGTGTTGTGTATATATACATGTCTCAATGGTGCAATTGTGCAAGCATTTCTTTCCTCTTTAAAAGATTTTGGATTTCTCCTCACCAAACCTTTGGTGAGGAGAAGACTGAAAGAGTTAGAGTTGAAATATAAAGAGATTGTCAATCGCCATACTGTTAGATTGATAGGCAATTATGACTATCTTGATTATATCCTCCTTAGAAAGAATATGCTACGGTATGGTTTGAGAAAAAGATCAAACTTCATTCCATGGAAACCCAACGAAGTCATAGAGAGCGTTTCTTTCTATGATGGGCTTCTTGGGTCAACGTGAATAGCAGTTATCAAAAATGTAGGTAGAAAATTAAGCAGCGGCAATAGGCAATTACAAAAAGGGAAGCCAACTTTCTGAATCTGTTTCTTGCACTTAGTGAACTTATAAATAGACTAATGTTCTGAAAACCTGACCTAAATTATTATATTTTAAATAGCTGTAAAGCTATGCTGAAAAAGTTATTCTCACGGTAGTGTGATAAATTCAATAAAAAGAAGGGAATTCTTGATGAACTTAAGGAGAAATGAGAGTATTGGATAGTAATGGACAAATAAAATTACCAATCAAGAGAATATTTGCACCACAGGGTTTTAAATGAGATGTTCTCTCTTACACTTCCTCTTCCTCTCTTCTCTCTCTGTCTCTCTCGTCCTCTTTCTCTTTGTCTCTCTTTCTCTCTACTTCTTTCCCACTCTTCTGTCTCTTTCTGTCTCTCTTCTCTCTTTTTTTTCTTCCTCTCTCCCACTCTTTTATCACTTTCTCTCTACTGCCCAACCTGTCCCCATACTTATCTTCGATTGATCATGTTTGCAATAATTTACCTTCTTTCCTAAATAGGCACAGTTCCCTACCTGGATCACTCGCTCACTCAAACACACATACACACACAAACACACAAACACTCATGCACGCACAAAACCATTTTTCTCCATTCCAATTCGGATCCTATAAATCATTGCTCTGTGAAACATCTGTGAAAAAATTCAGGTGCTCAGGAATGAAATGTGCTGCTCAAATACTATACTTTTCCGCACACACTGAAAAAAAATTAGAGGGAACATTGGTCACAGCCATCATGGAAACCTAAACCATTCTGCCTGAATACCTTCCTTTTCATCCGCAATACCTGCAACCAAGTGGCATGGAATTCGTCCCCATGCCTGAACCCCCAGGGAGCCCACTCTCATCTTTTTCCTAAATGAATGGATGACATCCTTGAAGGAAGGGTGGGAAAATACCAAGTGGGCTGTGTGGGAAGTGCTGAAAACCATAAAGCACAAGCTGACAAGTGTTGCAGATCCGAAGAGCTGTTTTGAGTCAGGAGCAAGGTCTACCTCTTGATGAAGTACTAGAACTAAAACTCCTGTGCAAGTTTATAATGCCTTTTCCAATAGTGAAAGTAATCAACCCTGTTACAGTACAGCTCAGTCTCCCTCGTCTGCTAGGGAAAGTGCATCTGGTCTTTCATAACGAGCTTATTAAGCTGGCAGTATGCTCCCTGATCAGGATGGTAGATCATGCCCCCCAAAACCAAGTGGTGCAGTTTTCAACTCAAAAAAATTTTAGAGTCAAAATTGCAATAGGGGCAGTTGCAGTATCTTGTGCAATGGAAGGGATACCTTCTCTTCAAAGCCAGTTGGGTCAGAGCGGGATGTGAAAGCAGATAGGTTGGTTAAACAGTTTCATGATGAGTTTCCCTCAGAAACCTAAGGGTCTTCTGGGGGGGGGGGGGGGATGAAGGGTTAGGTGAGCCTTGACTAATTTTCCCCTGTATGTTTTGTCTTGCAAAAAAATCCTCTTCAATTGAGTTACAGATATCTGGAGTTGTGTAGTCCAAAATAAACTATTTTCTCTTGGGAACCAAGGACGTTTTCACACCTGGCCAGAAGAAGGAGGAGTGATGTCACCAGATCAACCAGATGTGTGCCTTAATTAGACCATATGATGATTGTTTGGGGTTGAGGTGAAAACCTTTACTTTTAACCAGGTGACAACTATGGGACTCTTCAGAGTCTGTTTTCACCAGATTTGTGCCAATATGATATCTATCCAATAAAACTATTCTTTGAGTCTTCAATAACTTTTTTTTTTAATTATTTTATTGTCACTTATAGGCCGCCCTTTTCCCTGAGGGGACTCAGGGCGGCTTACAACTCATTGGGAAGGGAGTGCAAGACAAAACGTAAAGTAATATGTGAGTACAAATAATAATAGCCATAAAACACAACATTCATTCAACATTCGGGTGGGTGTATGGAGATCTTATCCACAGGCCTGACGGGATAGCCCAGATCTTACGGGCTGTGCGGAAGCTCTGGACTGTGGTGAGGGTGCGATCTCTACGTGGAGATCGTTCCAAAGGGTCGAGCTGCTACTGAGAAGGCTCTCCTCCGTGTAGTCGCCAGTCGGCACTGACTGGCGGATGGACTCGGAGGAGAGGCCCACTCTGTGCGATCTGATGGGACGAAGGAGGTAATCGGCAGAAGGCGGTCTCTCAAGTACTCAGATCCACTAACCATGAAAGGGCTTTATGGGTGGTAAGTAGCACCTTGAAGCGCACCCGGAGATCAACAGGTAGCCAGCGCAGCTCGCGGAGGATGGGTGTTATGTGGGCGTACCGTGGTGCGCCCACTATCACTCGCGCGGCCGCATTCTGGACTAGCTGAAGTCACCGGATGCTCTTCAAGGGCAGCCCCATGTAGAGCACATTGCAGTATTCCAGCCTGGAGATCACAAGGGCTCGAGTGACTGTTGTGAGAGCCTCCCGGTTCAGGTAGGGTCGCAACTGGCGTACCAGGCGAACCTGGGCAAATGCCCCCCTGGTCACAGCCGACAGATGTGGTCAAAAGTCAGCTGTGGGTTCAGGAGGACTCCCAAGTTGCGAACCCTATCTGAGGGGTGTAGAATCTGACCCCCCAGCCTGATCAATGGAACACTGGCCAAATTATTGGGAGGGAAACACAACAGCCATTTGGTCTTGTCTGGGTTGAGTACCAGTTTGTTAGCTCTCATCCAGTCCTTAACAGCCTCAAGACCCTGGTTCATCACGTCCACCGCTTCATTGAGTTGGCACGGGTGCGGACAGATACAGCTGCGTATCGTCCGCTATTGATGGTATTTTATCCCGTGCCTCCGAATGATCTCACCCAGCGGTTTCATGTATATGTTAAATAGTAGGGGGGGATAAGACCGAATCCTGCGGCACCCCACGAGTTAGGGGCCTCAGGGATGATCTCTGCCCCCCAACCAACACCGACTGCGACCTGTCCGAGAGGTAGGAGGAAACCACCGCAGAACAGTGCCTCCCACTCCCACCTCCCGCAGTCGTTGCAGAAGGATACCATGGTCGATGGTATCGAAAGCCGCCGAGAGGTCAAGGAGAGCCAGGATGGAGGCATGGCCTCCATCCCTGGCTCTCCAGAAATCATCGGTCAATGTGACCAAAGCAGTTTCTGTGCTGTAACCAGGTCTGAAGCTGGACTGGAAGGGTCAGAAACTTGCTTCTTCCAAGGTCCGTTGGAGCTGGAAGGCCACCACCTTCTCAACAACCTTCCCAAGAAAGGGGAGGTTGGAGACTGGACGGTAGTTGTTAAGAACGGCTCAATCCAAAGATGGTTTCTTCAGGAGGGGTCTCACCACCACCACTTTAAGTGCGGCGGGGAAGTGCCCCTCCCGAAGGGAGACGGTTACAACCGCCTGGATCCAGCCTTGTGTCACCTCACTGCTGTTGGCAACCAGCCAGGAGGGACACGGGTCCAGTATACAGGTGGAGGCACTCACAGCTCGTATGGCCTTGTCCACATCCCCCGAGGCAACGTCCTGAAACTCAACCCAGAGATGGTCTGCCAAGCTCTCCCCCTGTGTCTCGGCTGGATCTGCAGAGATGGAGTCCAAGTCCGACCGAAACCGAGCAATTTTGTCCGCCAAGAATTGGACATATTCCTCAGCCTTACCCTGTAGGGGTTCGCCCGCGTCCCTCCTATTTAGGAGGGAGCGGGTTATCCTAAACATGGCGGCTGGGCGTGACTCGGCGGACGCAACCAAGGTGGCAATATGTGATCTTTTAGCTGTCCTTAATGCCCTGATATATTCCTTGGTGCATGTTGTCAGGAGTGCTCGGTTCGAATCGGACTTATCGGACCTCCATAGGTGCTCTAGGCGTCTCCTCCGGCGCTTCTTCTCCCGGAGCTCCTCGGTGAACTAAGGAGGTCTCCAGGATCCGCTGACCCGAGGGGCCGTAGTGGCGCAATTCGGTCAAGGGACTCCGATGCCGCCGAGTGCCAGGCAGCAACCAGAGTCTCCGCCGAACGTGGGTGAGAGTATCAGGAATAACCCCAAGCTCTGTCTGGAACCTTAAGGGGTCCATGAGACGCCTGGGGTGGAACCACCTGGTCGGTTCCTCCTCCCTACAGTGGGGGTTTGGCCTCCGGAAGTCTAGCCTCAGTAGGCAGTGGTCTGACCACGACAACCTTTTATAGAACATATTGCCATAGTCAAGCTGTGAGATAATTAGTGCATAAGTGATTGATTTTTGATACTCCCAATCCAGGAATGGGCACAAGTATAGTACACCAATCTTGAATGGGGGAATACAACTCCTTGTAAGTTGAAAGATTGAGATATCAAAATAGTATCATCATCATATTTTACACTATTCAATGTTATTGTCATCAGGATTAAACACTTTTCTTATTTTCATAATTAATGTTTATTATTTCCTGAGGACATGAAGAGCAATGAGATAAATAACTTGTTCTAACAATGTTCTGAAGAAATATTACATTATATTTTTCTGTAATAACTCTTAATTCTGATTACTAATATTAGATATAAATATTAGGTTGCCAAACTAAACTAACTAGGTTATGTTTGGTGGATATATCAGCAGTCCCAATCTTTGTGGATTGGCGGCCCAGCTGGGGAGGGGGAAACTGGACTGTGTGAGTAGCAGGTTGGCACAAGCACAGCTTGATTTGCTAAACTTGAGCTGCACATGTATGTGCATGTATACTGACCTGCCACTCATGCAAGTTGAGCTGCATGTGCACACATGCATGTTGGCCCATCACTCTTATGGCCTGGTTCCAAATACCATGCCATAGCCCAGGGGTTGAATCCGCTATATTATATGTTATCCATAGGATAAAAATTCTTGAAAAAGAGCTTGAAAAACCATGTTTCTATGATCAAATGCAATATCAGTTTAGGAAACTAAAAGTTTGAAAGTTCTTTAAGACTATAAATGTATACAAATATGTATTATTACTGGATTTAAGTTAGTTTATTAATTTTGATCTGTAAATATAAATTTGGATAAATTTCTGCATTTTTTTTTCTTTTTTCCATATCAGAAAATTGAAATGAACTGTTTGCTCAACTACCCTAATCAGGGAGAAGGAAAGAATATCACTTGTTATGTCTGTCCACTGAATGGTGCCCATTTAACTTCTTGAGTATCCTCCATTGAATTTAGCAGCTGAGCTCAGGAGGCAATTAATGTTCATCTCAATCCAAGAAACAAATATGATAGTAGCATTAAAACAAATCATATATGATATGTTTCCATATTTACAAAAGAAATTTAATATACCATATTTTTGTAGTATAAAATGCACATTTTTACCCCAAAAAGGAGGGTGAATATCTGGGTGCGTCTTATATTCCGAATGTAGCCCCACCCACCCGATCTACGCATCACATTTTTGGATGGTTCCAGGCAGTGGGGATCCTTACTTCCACCAGATTTTCATAACGTATCTAGTAAGACAGTTGCCACGATCTCCACTGCCTGGAACACCTTCGTTTCAGATCTGCCACCTTCCGCATGCCTGGTTGAGGATCCACCACCCTCTTCCCTACATAGTCATAAAATAGGACAGCTTTATCATGACAGCTGTTCGAGCAGATGGTGAACTGTCTTCTGCTTCCGATCGTGCTCCTGGATGGGGAAACCATCACCAGTGGGCTCCAGAAGGTTGACCAGAGCCACCTATGCCATGGAGGAACCCCCACCCCACTCTGTGCCTCCCCCCCTCTCCCCTACCTGCTTTGCCTTTGTCTGTGTGTGGTGGGGAAGAGCTGGAGGAAAACTCGGGTGTGAGGGGGAAAGAGCATGGAATTTGAGGGGGTTCTTCCGCATGCCAGGTTTTTGGTATTGGGAAAGAAAGCTTTTTCGGGCGGCAGGGCCACAATTCCCTCCCCGATTGTAAAAACGGTGTGTGCAGCAGGCGCTCACCTTCTCTTTCCTCCTGGCCAGATCCACTGCCTGAAACGCCTTCGTTTCAGATCCGCCGCCTTCCGCACACACTGTTTTTGCAATCGGGGAGGGAATCGTGGCGCTGCCACCCGAAAAAGCTTTTCTTCCCGATACCAAAAACTTGGCATGCAGAAGGCTGCTTTGGGTCCTGTCGCCGAGTGTGGGCTTCACAGCCGGAGGGGTCCCCCCACCACTCTTCCCATTACAAAGTTTCCTGATAGGAAAACCGCATGGATCGCTCCCCTGACAGCTGGCCTGAAAAGACTGCTTGATCAGGATTGGGGGTATGGACCCCCCATTTCATGCTTCCTTTCACCCCCGCTCCCCTCTGAGCTCTTCCCCCCCACCCACAGACAAAGGCGAAGCAGCCGGCGGCAGGGGAGAGTGGGGAAAGGCATGGGGTGGGGGTTCCTCCATGGCACAGGTGGCTCCGCTCAACCTCCTGGAGCCCACTGGCGGTGGTTTCCCCATCCAGGTGAAGCATGATTGGAAGAGGAGGCAGTTCACCGTCTGCTCGAACGGCTGTCATGATAAAGCTGTCCTGTATGAATTTGTAGGGAAGAGGGTGGTGGATCTTCAACAGGACGTGTGGAAGGCGGCGGATCTGAAACGTTCCAGGCAGTGGAGATCACGGTAACTATGCCTCCTGCGTAGTGCCCGCTTCGCCTACCGAGTCCTGACCCCGCACTTCCCAGGGCCGCTTTGGGGATTGGGCTCCGACCAAAGCAGTAAAGGTACTGGATGCTTGCTGAGAAGCCTGACAACGTGTTTATGAGATGGCAGCATCCAGAAGGACTGAAGTGCTGTTCTCTATCGCGTTTGTTGAGAGAAAGCCAGACTTTCAATGCCTACAGGTAGGAAATGCCTATAAGTAGGAAGATGGGGTGTTTCAAGAGTGGAGCCTTCAGTGCCAAGTTCCTCTTCTGCCTCTATGAAAATCATACTCCACCCCCCCTCCAGTTAAATACACATAGGTGATAGGGTTTGTTTTAAATGGATAAAAAGCTCATTATCAAAATCTGAGTGGAAGTGAGAATGTGTTTAAGTCTAATGCAAAAATCCTTGCCTTCCCAAAAACTGATTCTGCAATTATTGGCTTTAACTTTATGAAATGTTTCCAAACTTCCAGTTGGCTCATTCAGCCAGTTTTTTATCCTTCCCAGGCTCCAGAGGCTTTCCTGGAGCCTGGGCAGTGCAAAATGGCCTCCACTGGCCCTTCGGAAGGCCCAAAATCAGCTGGCTGGCACGCACATGCATGCTGAAACTGACGGCTTGCATGCCGGCAGAAATGGCTCCGAGTGCCATAGGTTCGTTATCACAGCTATAACATTAGATTCTCCAATCCCTTCAAAGCATTTGAAATCAGCCTTGCGTTTATTTTCATTGTTGTTGCCTTCGGAATATTGAGAATGCTTAGGGAATACTGTAAGCTAGCCAATATGAGAGAATATTTGTATGAGAATGTAATCCATAATCACTTAATTATCTCCCACTCTATACAGAAGGGAAATATAGCACTAGCACTCACTTCATGTTTTGTTAGAGGTATGAATCAATGAAGGACTTTTCAGTATTTCATGATCAAGTGGGTAGTAAACTGTAGATAGAGAATTAAGAATTTACCATATGTCCTTCCTTTGCCTATCATTTTACCTTATTTGAAATAATAAGGTAAGGTGGCCTGGAAATATTTCCCTCCATCCCATGCTGAGTGGGTAAATAAGTCCGATGTCAGAGCTCCTAAACTCTTGAAAAAGTTCCATTCTAATATCCTGATAAACCCTAGTTGTGATATGTTTTGTTATTGTTGTTGTCTGTTTTATCTTTTTCTCCAGGGATGATGTCCTTTGTGCAGGAGGGCCAAATGTCAGCCTCTAGTTTGCTTGCTTGTTATTGGCTGCCATAGTAATGCACAGGATGGGGGCTTGTGGTATTTGGGAGGGAAATTGCAGGTGCTGGAGGAGATTCATGAAGGGAGTTTTAGTCTCACCATCTTCTGCACATGCTGATGGCTTATGTTTAGGTTGGTCAACCATCTCTGCACATCAACGGAATGAGGCCACTTGAAGATGCATCCCACATGACACCTTTGGGAGTTGCAGATTGGACATTGGGTTGGGGTAATTGGAGGGAGGGCTCTGGGTAAATGCTTGATATGTACACATTCACGCCTTTTTGTGTCAGATCTTGCTTTGCTTTAGCTGCTTTCATTTCATGTCTAGCAAAAGTATCTTTATCTCTACTTAAATGGAGTTGGGGGATTTCTTTCTTGGATACTGAATGAGGCACGCCTGACACAGAGGAATAGTAATGCTGATCTTCATTTCTCTTCAAATCTCAGTTAACTAATAGCAATAGCAATAGCAGTTAGCCCTCTCTAAGCGGTTTACAGAGTCAGCATATTGCCCCCACAATCTGGGTCCTCATTTCACCCACCTCGGAAGGATGAAAGGCTGAGTCAACCTTGAGCCAGTGAGATTTGAACCGCCAAACTGCAGCTAACAGTCAGCTGAAGTGGCCTGCAGTACTGCACTCTAACCACTGCGCCACCTCGACTCTTTTAAAATATTTACTAGCAAATATAAAAGAGAATGACCTCCTGGTATCAATAATTTAGTATGATTTCAGGGAGACTTTAAAGCTATGAATTGATAATATCAGGTTTATCCAAACCTGTGATAAATTCCTCTGCATTTTCAGCTACTTGTGAAGTTGCTTCAGCAGACTGATAACATTCTCCACATGTTTGCATCTCAGAAGTAATTTGAAAGGATTTTTTTTATCATCAGAGAAGAACATCATATGTTCAGAAAAGAGAACTTGCCTTACTGTTTTCAACATAATCAACCTAATGACCAATAGTGTAATCGACCTACCTCTAAAATAATGGGACCCTATTCCTACAGTCAAAAAATGGTTGAGAGCACATCACACAGTCGATGATGCTCGAGTAAAAGTGAAGAAAGGTGCACGTGAGGAGGACGCCAATGAAACATTGATTTGGAAATTCCTTAAAGACAAATAACACTTTTATGTATTTGTGTATCTCTTTTTTGTTTTGTGTACTTCTTTTTATTCTTATTTAAGTATTAAATGCATGCAATAATAAACTACCTTTTTGTAAATCTTTTTGTAAGTCATTAGGGCAAAGAAGTGACATTGACTTGGCCATGCCCACCCAGTCACATGACCACCAAGCCACACCCACCTAGCCACATGAACACCAAGCCATGCAGCTGATAAATGACATGCTCCATGAATACCTTTACAAGGGGGGGTTGGTGTACCTTAACAACATTAATTTACATTTTTAAAAACATTTTAATTTATTATATACAATACAAAGAAGAGAAGAAAATAGGAAATTAAGGGAAGGAAAAGAAGTGGGGAAAGGGGGAAGGAGAAAAAGAAAGAAAAGGGGGCACTGACTTCCAACTCTTTTTAGCACAATACAGATAAAAGTCCTCTTTTCTGATGAGAGCAACTTTTGCCAAAAGCACCAAAACTGGTTCAATGACCGTGGGATTACTGTGCTTGATTGGCCTCTCCATTCTTCCTCCATACTCTGGGTCCTTGGTTTCCAAATGAGATGCAAAAGTTGCTCTCATCAGAAAAGAGGACTTTGGACCACTGAGCAACAGGACTTTGGACCACTGTGCTTCATTAAGATCAGGGTCAACGAGCTGTCTACCAAGAGATTTTGGAGCACTTCATGCTTCCTTCTGCAGCTGAGATTTATGGGGATGCTGACTTCATTTTCCAGCTGCCCACACTGCCAAAAGCACCAAAACCTGGTTCAATGACTGTGGGATTACTATGCTTGGTTGGCCAGCAAACTCGCCTGACCTGAACCCCATAGAGAATCTATGGGGCATTGCCAAGAGAAAGATGAGAGACATGAAACCGAACAATGCAGAAGAGCTGAAGACCGCTATTGAAGCATCCTGGTCTTCCATAACACCTCGGCAATGCCACAGGCTGATAGCTTCCATGCCATGCCGCATTGAGGCAGTAATTGCTGCAAAAGGGGCCCAAACCAAGTACTGAGTACATATGCATGCTTATACTATTCAGAGGTCTGATATTGTTCTATGTACAATCCTTGTTTTATTGATTTCATGTAATATTCTAATTTTCTGAGATGGTGGATTTGGGGTTTTCGTGAGCTGTATCCCATAATCATCACAATTATGACAAATCATGGCTTGAACTATTTTGCTTTGCATGTAATGAGTCTTATCTCATATATTAGTTTCACCTTTTAAGTTGCATTACTGAAATAAATGAACTTTTGCACGATATTCTAATTTTTTGAGTTTCATCTGTATGACAGCTTATAGTACTCATTTTTATTTTATTGATATTTCCATTAATAACGTTCTTCCCTCTTTGTCTGTGTATAGTTTTTTACATTTTAACTAATCCGTTATATATATTGAAATATCCCTTTTATTTTTGCCAGTCAAGGCCAGAAAAAAATTCCCTAATTTGGGAGATTCTAATATGCCACCTTTCCTTTTTTTTAATATGTACCCCCTGTAGACATGTGATGTCAATTATGCTTTAAGAATTATTTTAATTGGGGAGTTTAATCCATTATATTAATGAATATTAATGTCAGAGTTCCAAATAACATCTGAGCTTCCTGGGTTTTCCCCACCCAGTTGAGAGTTCATGATCTTGCTCCCACATCCACAAGTCTAATTGGTCTAATCTTTCACTGCCATACTGGCAGTTCCATCCATCCAGTTCCAATCAGGTGCAGAGGTATAGAGACAAAGGATACCTTGGATTCGAGAAAAATTTTATTTTGACAACAGCACATTCTACTCCTTACTATTCCTCCTCCCAATTCCCCACTAATGAAATAGCATAGTAGAATAGAATATTCGACCATAGTATCCTTCTGCGACGGTTGCGAGAGGTGGGAGTGGGAGGCACCGTTCTACGGTGGTTCTCCTACCTCTCGAACAGGTCATAGTCGGTGTTGGTTGGAGGGCAGAGATCGACCACTAAGCCCCTCAATTATGGGGTGCCACAGAGTTCGGTCCTGTCCCCCCTCCTATTTAACATCTACATGAAGCCGCTTGGTGAGATCATACGCCGGCACAGGATTAAATACCACCAATATGTGGACGATACTCAACTGTATCTGTCCGCCCCGTGCCAACTCAGCGAAGCTGTAGAAGTGATGTGCCAGTGCCTGGAGGCTGTCAGGGTCTGGATGGGAACGAACAAGCTTGCACTCAATCCCGACAAGACCGAGTGGCTATTGATGCTCCTCCCAAAGATGGTCCAGCTATTCCATCGCTCAGCTTGGGGGGTAAAATTATATGCCCCTCAGAGAGGGCTCACAATTTGGGAGTCCTCCTGGATCCGCAGCTGATGCTAGAACATCACTTGTCAGCTGTGACCATGGGACCCTTTGCCCAGGTTCGCCTGGTGCACCAGTTGCGACCCTATCTGGACCGGGAGGCCTTTGGATGGTCACTCACGCCCTCGTCACCTCAAGACTGGATTACTGTAATGCGCTTTACATGGGGCTGCCCTTGAAGAGTGTTCGAAGACTTCAGTTAGTCCAGAATGTAGCCGCGCGAGTGATAGTGGGTGTACCTAGGTACACCCATGTTACACCTATCCTCCGCGAGCTGCACTGGCTTCCTATTGGTCTCCGGACACGCTTCAAGGTGCTAGTCGTTACTTTTAAAGCCCTACATGGTATAGGACCTGGCTACCTGAGAGACCGCCTCCTGCCATTTACCTCCCAGAGACCCATAAGATCGCACAGACTAGGCCTCCTCCGGATTCCATCTGCCGGTCATGTTGGCTGGTGACTCCCCAGGGGAGGGCCTCCTCTGTAGCTGCTCTGGCCCTATGGAACGATCTTCCCGTGGAGATCCAGACCCTTACTATCCTTCCGGCCTTCCGCAAAGCGACCAAGACCTGGCTGTTCCAGCAGCCCCCATCCTAAGCTATAAATGTTGTGGAATTTTAATGTTGATTTTTAATTTTGTATGTTCCCCCCTTCCTTTTTATCTGTAAGCCGCCCTGAGTCTTTCGAGAGTGGGCGGCATACAAACCCAATAAATAAATAATAATAAATAAATAAATAATAAATAATAAATAAATAATAAATAATAGTGTGGCAGGCAAAAGATCCCGAAAGGAACTGGCTGCAGGCCTGACAGGCGGCCTCTCCTCAGAAGAAAAGGTTTCCTGAAACGAGAATAATGTAGGAGTTAACATAACAGAATTAACCATCTCTCTCCCCCCCAGGGGGACCCTTTGGCTTATCAGGAAACTTCTCATGGAATTGTTTTACTAATTTATCTGATTTTAGGTTCCAGCTTTTCACCCAAGTAGCTTCAGACAAAGGATACCACTTCCAATGCATTAAATACTGTAAGCGACCCCTATACAGCCAGTCTAAGATTTTTTTCATCTCATAATGTGTTTCCCCTTCTATCACTACAGGAGGTGGGCAGGTAGGGTGGACGGTCTTATGCTGGACCCAATTACTGGCTTCAACAAGCTACAATGAAATACTAGGTAAATTCTCTCTAGAATTCTGGGTAGACTGAGTTGAACTGGAAGTGGGTTAATTTCTTCACCATTGGGAATGGACCTAGAAATTTTGGACCAAATTTCTTGCTAGGCATTCTTAATCTTATGTATTTGGTACATACGAAAACTTTGTTCCCCACATGAAAGGGGTTGGAGCGAGCGGTGTTTAACTCCTTGCTTCTTGTAGACTTCTGCCGCTTCCGCTAGAGCTTTCTTTATATTTTCCCATCCTTTCTTTAGGGTGTCCATCCATTCAGTCAGAGACATGGAAGAGGAAGGTTCTCTAAGCAGCTCAGGCATGGGAACAAATTCCATGCCACTGATAATTTAGAAAGGAGTTAATCCAGTGCTGCTGTGGACTGTGTTGTTGTACACCACTTCGGCGAAGGGTAGCAAGTCTGACCAGTTGTCTTGCTGATAGTCCACATAACATGAGATGTATTGTTCCACCATCTCATTGGCTCTCTCTGTTGCGCCATTTGTGCTGGGATGACACTGACACTGACTCAGTCCTTGCATGGACCTAATGGACCTCAGAAACTCTCTCCAGAACTTGGCGGTGAACTGGACTCCGTGGTCTGAAATGATGCTCCCAGGCACCCCGTGCAGGCGATAAATGTGTTTCACAAACATTTTCGCTAATGTCTTTGCGGACAGCAACCCTGAGCAAGCGATGAAATGTGCCTGCTTGGAAAACAAATCAATAACTGTCCAGATTCCCACTGCTGTCTGGGAGCTTGATGATGAAGTCCATTGCAATCTCTTCCCATGGTCAGCTAAGGCTGGCCACTCATTGTAGTAGTCCAGGGAGCTTCCCCAGCCATGTTTTCATCATTGCGCAAGTAGCACAGCTTTTATGTAATCTTCCACCTCCAATTTCATCTTTGGCCACCAAAATTGATGCCTAGCTAGATGGAGCATTTGTAGGAATCCAAAGTGGCCTTCTAGTTTTGCATCATGGCTTCTCTGTAGAACTTCCAGCCTCAACCCCATGGGGATGTACAGTTTGGACCCTTTCCAGGCTAAGCCATCTTTCATCATTAGGATGTCCTTGTTATTGTTGAGCCACAGGTCTGCCATGAGTGCCAATTTCATCACTGTTGTCAGCTTATCCTGGCTTCGGGTGGTGACTTGGGCCACCTTTTGGTGGGAGGAAGAAATGATGGGGTGAACAACTTCTTTCTTCTTATTGTTGTACTGCAGTTTTTTTGACAAGGCATCTGCCAACAAGTCTTCCCTGCAGGGATGTGTTTCAGTTCAAATTGGAACCTTTGGAAGTATTACGCTCAGTGAACTTGTTTTGGGGATAGTCTTCGATGGGCTTTGAGAGCTTTGAGGTTTTTATTATCAGTCCAGACCTCGAACAGCATATCTCCCCTTCCAAGAAATGTCTCCAAGTGAGCAAGGACCACCTGATCACCAACACCTCTTTGTCCCAAATGGCCCACCTCCTTTCAGTAGTAGTGAATTTTTTGAAGATGTAAGTGCAGGGAAAGAGGTGGCCTTCTTTATTCTTTTGCAGTAGCATTGCCACTATTGCTACATTATTTTGCGCATGCGTGAGAATGGGAGATGGCTGCCGAGTCTCATCACTCCAGCTATTGGAACTAGAAAACAAAATATTTCAGGAGATTAGGACCCCGGACATGATAACGGAGGGGTCCCTCCAAGACGTCAACGCTCGGGCTTCCCGGGAGGTAATTATTTGAGGAGGGGGCTGCCTTTGGGTGGCTCCTGGATGGTGTTACCTCCCTCGGCGATCTTCTCATACAGCTGGTCAGTGACGGTGGCGGCGGCGACAGCGGCTTTACGTGAGCGGCGGTGGTTTTGGCCTCGCCGCCCTGAGAAGCTGCCCCGCTGCCCTGGGAGACCTGGTTTTTATTGAATAACTTTTATCGTTGGCGTGTTGGCTTGTGCCCCGAACAGGGGGTGGGGAACTTCATGGAAGTGCCTGCCTGGACTAGAGGACTGGCTCTCTTCCCCCATCACAGCTTTGCAGCTTTGCACCACGGCCCTGCTGATTTCCCCCCCCCTCCTGGCACGGCATTTTTTCCGTATTCTGCCGCTGCCTCCGTCGGGCTCCATCTATCATCTAATTGTCGGGGCTGTGACCCCAGGACTCCAACGACGGGCTCCTCGCTGTGCTGGTTGTGCTGGTTATCGTCTGCTGTTGCTGCCTCAAGAGAGCCACGTCCGACAGAGCCGTTCACTGGATTCTTTACATTGGACGCCATTGCTCCGGAAAGGCAGCATACTTGGTCCTCAGACTCCCCCCAGTGGCCATTACTGGTACTTTTTTCATTCTCTGGCTGGTTCATCATCTTACCGCCTCTTTAATTAGTACCTACCCACCCCTCCTACAATTACATCTCTTGGGCTTCCACACGTGTGAACAAACTGTACCCGCCCGATCAGCATTCCCCCTCGTCGCCCCAGGGAAACCATCTCAACTACCCAGACTTTGCCTTCCCTTACATCGTTGGCAAACCGGACTGAACATCTTTGGCGGTCTTCTTAACCGCCTAGACTCTTGGGACCTTCCCAACTACATAAGAAGGGAAGAAATGCCATCCTCCCTTCTGTATATTTTTTGTACATTCTTTTATAAGATCTACACACGCTGCACAAAATTTTAAATGGTATGATGAGTGTATGGGACTTGCATGTGTGAACTGAATGATCCCACTTTTATTATTCTATGGTTGTTGTATTTTATGTGTTTTTAATTATTACGTGGGGACTGCTTGAGTGAATAAATGAGTGTGCTTGATTCGGAGGGCCTGTCGGGGAATGCGGGAACTGTGGGGAGGTTGAGGGGACCACAGCCATGGGAGTGGGTTGGAGCATCACGGTCATAACAGGGAGGGGCAGATATGGCAGGGACTTTAGGGCTGGCCATTACCGGGAAGGAGGGTTCGCTATGTCACAGAGATCCCTCCTTCCGGCCCTGAGTCCCACTGAGGCCAGATGGCGCGAGTAATCAGGACCCTGGTCTCAGGTTGTTGTCGCTAAATGCCAGGTCTGTAGTTCACAAGGCTCCCCTCGTCCAGGACTTAATTTTAGATAAGAGGGCAGACTGGCATGTATTACTGAAACCTGGCTGGGCCCGGAGGGAGGAGTCCCCCTCGTAGAGATGTGCCCAGACGGATTTCAGGTGCTTCATCAGCCGAGAGCCCAGGGAAGGGGTGGGGGTGTGGCTATTGTTATGGGAGTCTTTAGCACCTCGTAGGATCCCTGCTCTGGAGCTTGTCGGGTGTGAGTCCCTGCTGGTGAAGTTGGACCTCGGGTCAAGTGGGTTTGCTGTTACGTACCTGCCTCCCAACAGCGTTGCAGCAGCCCTCCCCTCGATCCTCAGTCGGTAGCCGAGCTAGCAATTGAGTTCCCCAGACTTATGGTCCTGGGGGACTTCAATTTGCCTTCGCTCGGTGAACACTCTGATGGGGCGCAGAGTTCATGGCTTCCATGACGGCCATGGGCTTGACCCAGGTAATCCGGGGCCCAACCCACTCAGCGGGTCACATGCTCGACCTCGTATTCCTCTCGGAGCAGTGGACTTGTGATCTTGGTCTGAGGGCAATGAGATCATACCCCTGTCGTGGTCAGACCACTGCCTACTGAGGCTTGACTTTCGGAGGCCAAACCCCCACTGTAGGGAGAGGAACCGACCAAGTGGTTCCGCCCAGACGACTTATGGACCCCTTGAGGTTCCAGACAGAGCTTGGGGTTATTCCTGATACTCTCACCCACAGTCCGGTGGAGACTCTGGTTGCTGCCTGGCATTCGGCAGCATCGGAGACCCTTGACCGGATTGCGCCACTACGGCCCCTCCGAGGCGGCGGATCCCGGAGACCTCCTTGGTTCACCGAGGAGCTCCGGGAGAGGAAGCGCCGGAGGAGACGCCTAGAGCACCTATGGAGGTCCGATAAATCCGAATCGAACCGAGCACTCTTAACAACTTGCACCAAGGAGTACATCAGGGCACTTAGGACAGCAAAAAGATCGTATATTGCCTTGGTTGCGTCCGCTGAGTCCCGCCCAGCCGCCCTGTTTAGGATAACCCACTCCCTCCTACATAGGAGGGATACGGGGGACCCCTTGCAGGGTAGGGCTGAGGATTATGTCCAGTTCTTGGCAGACAAAGTTGCTCAGTTTCAGTCGGATTTGGACTCCACCTCTGCAGATCCAGCCGAGGCACAAGAGGATAAATTGGCAGACCACCCCTGGGTTGAGTTTCAGGATGTTGCCCCTGGGGATGTGGACAAGGCCATGAGAGCTGTGAGTGCCTCCACCTGTGTACTGGACCCGTGTCCCTCCTGGTTGGTCGCCAACAGCAGTGAGGTGACACGAGGCTGGATCCAGGCGGTTGTTACCGCCTCCCTTCGGGAGGGGCACTTCCCCTCCGCACTTAAAGCGGCGGTGGTGAGACCCCTCCTGAAGAAACCATCTTTGGATTGAGCCGTTCTTAACAACTACCGTCCAGTCTCCAACCTCCCCTTTCTTGGGAAGGTTGTTGAGAAGGTGGTGGCCTTCCAGCTCCAACGGACCTTGGAGAAGCCAGTTACCTAGACCCCTTCCAGTCCGGCTTCAGACCTGGTTACAGCACTGAAACCGCTTTGGTCGCATTGACCGATGATCTCTGGAGAGCCAGGGATGGAGGCCATGCCTCCATCTGGTTCTCATTGACCTCTCGGCGGCTTTCGATACCATCGACCATGGTATCATTCTGTGAAGACTGCGGGAGGTGGGGTTGGGAGGCACTGTTTTGCAGTGGTTCTCCTCCTACCTCTTGGACAGGTCGCAGTCGGTGTTAGTTGGGGGGCAGAGATCGACCCCTAGGCCCCTAACATATGGGGTGCCACAGGGTTCGGTCTTATCCCCCTACTATTTAACATCTACATGAAACCGCTGGGCGAGATCATTCGGAGGCACGGGATAAGATACCACCAATACGCGAACGATACCCAGTTGTATCTGTCCGCCCTGTGCCAACTCAATGAAGCGGTGGACGTGATGAACCGGGGTCTTGAAGCCGTTAGGGACTGGATGAGGGCTAACAAGCTTGTACTCAACCCGGAGAAGACCGAGTGGCTGTTGTGTTTCCCTCGCAATAATTTGGCTAGTGCTCCATCACTCAGGCTGGGGGGCCAAACTTTATACCCTCAGACAGGGTTCGCAACTTGGGAGTCCTCCTGGACCCACAGCTGACCTTCGACCACCATCTGAGGCTGTGACCAGGGGGGCATTTGCCCAGGTTCGCCTGGTGCGCCAGTTGCGACCCTACCTGAACCGGGAGGCTCTCACAACAGTCACTTGGGCCCTTGTGACCTCTAGGCTGGAATACTGCAACGTGCTCTACATGGGGCTGCCCTTGAAGAGCACCCGGTGACTTCAGCTAGTCCAGAATGCGGCCACGCGAGTGATCGTGGGTGCACCTCGTTTCGCCCACATAACACCTATCCTCCGCGAGCTGCGCTGGCTACCTGTTGATCTCCGGGTGCGCTTCAAGGTGCTACTTACCACCCATAAAGCCCTTCATGGTAGTGGATCTGCGTACTTGAGAGACCGCCTCCTGCCAATTACCTCCTTGCGACCTATTAGATCGCACAGATTAGGCCTCCTCCGAGTTCCATCCGCCAGTCAGTGTCGACTGGCAACTACACGGAGGAAAGCCTTTTCAGTAGTAGCTCCGACCCTTTGGAACGATCTCCCCGTGGAGATTCGTACCCTCACCACCCTCCAGACCTTCCGCACAGCCCTCAAGACCTGGCTATCCCGTCAGGCCTGGGGATAAAGATCGTAATCCGTCCCCACCCGAATGATGAATGTTGTGTACTATTTTTACTTATGTATTGTTTTATGTCTTACTGTCTTGTACTCCCCTCCCTATATATTGTAAGCCGCCCTAAGTCCCCTCAGGGAAAAGGGCGGCCTATAAATAATAAAACCATAAACCAAAACCATACATCACTGACATCCGTCTGGATTATGAATTGTCACTCTGGGTCAGGGTGTTGCATTATGGGATCTTGGGATGTTTTAATTTCTCAAAGGCTTTTTGATAGTCCATTGTCCACTTTAGTGGTTGGTTTGCTTTTGGCTTTGTTGGGGAAGGCCCCATTTTTAATAGTTCAGTCAATGGGAAGGCAATCTCCATGAAAACCAGAATGAACTGCCTGTAGAAATTGGCAAATCGAAGAAAGCTCTGTAGTTGTTTGTGAGTACTTGGAAGTTTCCAGTCTAACACAGCTTTCATTTTTCCTGGATCCATTTTTTATCCCCTCATTGGAAATACAATAACCCAGGTAATCTAATGAGGTTTTGTGGAACTCACACTTTGACAACATTGCATATAGCTTGGCAGCTAGAAGTTTTTCCAGGACTTGCTGTACCAGCTTCACATGTTCTTCCAGGGTTTCAGAGATGATCAGGATGTCATCAAGATAAACGAGCACTCTGCAGTACAGGTGCTCATGTAGCACCTCATTTATGTACTGCATGAAGACTGTGGGTGCTCCTTGTAGCCAAAATGGCATGACTTTGAATTGAAAGCTGCCAAGGGGGCAGTTAAAAGTGGTCTTCCACTCATCCCCCTCTCTGATTCATATGTGGTAAATTGTCTCTCTCAGGTCCACCTTGGTGAACACCTTGCCTTTAGCCAAGCGATTCAACATATTTTCATGAGGGGGAGGGGATAGGTGTTCTTCATGCATACTGTGTTCAAGGCTCGCAGATCAATACAGAGATAAATACCGCCATTTTTCTTTTGTCTGACAAGCACTGGGGCTGCTAATTTTGACTTCACTGGTTCAATAAAGCCTCGCTTTAAATTGGTGTAGATGTACTCCCTCAATTTAACCATCTCCTTGGGAGTCATGGAGTACATTTTCGGCTTTGGTAGGGTAGCTGATGTTTGAAGTCTATTGAGTAATCTGTGGGCCGGTGAGGGGAAAGATAGTTGCCATCTTCCTCACTGAACACCTCCGCAAAGTCCCAGTAGTCTTTTGGTACTTGTTGGATCCCTGGGGGTTTTGTCTCTGCTGCCGGTGTTGCAGGTTCTGGACTCTTGGGTTCAATCATCCCTGGGTGTCCCTTTGGCTCCACCAGTGGTAGCGGTCCAAATCTGATAATCAATTTCCTAATGCCATCTTCCCACTTTATTGTAGGTGTCCACTTGTCCAGCCATGCAAGACCCAAGATAATTAATTCTGGCATCTTTGGGGCCAAAATGAATCTGAGGAGCTCATAGTCGTGGCCTATTTGTAACTTTACCAGCTTAATCATTAGCGTGGCTGGAATCCCCTCAATTAGCATTCCATTTACCTGCTCAAACTGAATGTGATGGGCTAGAGATCTTGTGCATATGCCTAGTTGCTTTACAATCAACATGCTGATTGAGCATAAGGTGCAGCCAGTGTCCATGACTGCTTCAACTTCCCCTTCCACCTCTGTTTCAGAGGTGGGTTGGATGGCGAAGGAATGGACGAGTGTACCCACCAATGGGTCATCTACACTATTCTCTTCCCCTGAGGTTTCCTCACTGGTTGGACTTTTCACCACCTTAGGTTGGGGATCAGCTTTCTGAGGTTGTTGACCCAGATGACTTTTTCTGGTGGCTTCCAGGGCCTTCGCTTTACTGCACTGATGGTTGGACCACACGTTTGTGAGATTGTGGCTGGAGCCAGGCACTCTGATGCTCTGTGGCCAGTTTGATAGCAATGGTGGCATTTTATTGCCCCCTCCCCGAGGGAAGAAACCCAGTTACCTCTCTAAACTTAGAAGCCACTTAGAAGGTGGGGGAAGAGCCTGTTGGGGCATTGCAGGCGGAACTGGAATTGGTGGGGGGCGTCAATCCTGGGTTGACCCCTGCCCAGTTATCTGACATGCTGCCATCTTCTGAGGGAATGCAGCCGACCACTGGCATTTCTCCCATCCATGACCTGGGAAGAAAGCCCATCCAGTGGTTCTTGATCACAGGCTGCAGCCAAAGATGTGGCTGGCTAGGGGGAGATGTTGCCCAAGCCCCTTTCTTCTGGCTGGATTTATTTCCCCATGTTGATGGGGGATCTGTCTGCGACTCAGCTGCAGGGTAATGGGTCATTTCACTTGTCACTGTGTGGAAGGAGTAAAAATCTCCACTCCAGTGCATTG
This sequence comes from Thamnophis elegans, assembly GCF_009769535.1. Taxonomy (NCBI): domain Eukaryota; kingdom Metazoa; phylum Chordata; class Lepidosauria; order Squamata; family Natricidae; genus Thamnophis; species Thamnophis elegans. Next base: position 59,851,312 of record NC_045558.1, on the reverse strand, counting down.
CAGACCCTCTGTTAGGGAAGGAGAATGTAGGGTGAGCCAGGGCCATTCAGGTGATCCTGAGCTAACACGAGGGTTGATTTCACTCACATTCATCTGCATAAAATGGTCTGGGAGGTTCCAATCATCTGATCGGCTACTGGGTGTTTGCTTTTGTCTTCTCCAGCCGTATGTTAAAACAGCCCTTTCAACCCCTCCCGCTCAGAGAGCATTTCTCCAGATGCCATAAATCTCCAGGTTTCCTCCTCCGCAGTTCTCTTGCAACTGCAACTGCAGTTTCTCTTGCAACTTTAGAATGTTTTGCAGATTGTGTCCGCACAGAGAAGTGACCCATTGTCTGATACCATTCTCATGTGCTCTATTTCATTTTTGCTGATATTTTACGCTGACCCGGGTCATCAGTAATGGGAGTCAGCAGCCCTCCCTGCACCCCCTGCAGATGTAGCTGGTGAAGTATTTTAAGGTAGATTTGGGTTAATGTCAGGGTCACAAATAACATCCAAAATTAATTAGTGTCAGAGTTCCAAATAACATCCAAAATTAAATCAGAGTCCAAGGCAAAAGATTGCTCAAGTTTCAATTTATTAAGAGTCATGTTGGCACATCTGGGAAAACCTGAATCTGAGCTTCCTGGGTTTTCCCCACCCAGTTGAGAGTTGATGATCTTGTCCCCACATCCACAAGTCCATTTACCATTTACCATCACTTTACCCATTGTTCTTTATAAATAGCTTTAATCATCTATGAATCCCTCCCCAAAATCCATCATTTGCAGTTGCATTATCATAAATTGCCAATTTACATTATCAAAAGCTTTCTGTGCATCCAAAAATAACAATGCCATTTGTTTCCCAGGGTGTGCTTCATAATATTCTAATGCATTCAATATAATCCGCATATTGTCTCTAATCTGTCTCTGGTAAAAAACCATTTTGATCTGAGTGTATAAATTCACTTCACAATCTTTTTAGTCTTTCCGCCATTATCGATGCAAAGATTTTTAATCCACATTTAATAAATAAATTTGTCTATAGTTCTTTATTTGCTGCAAGTCTGTTTCTTCTTTTGGGATAAGAGTTATATAACCCTCCAACCAAGAATCTGGTATTTTGCTTTCAATAACAACTCATTGAATATTTCTACCATGATGTTGCTTAACACATCTTGTAATGTTTTGTAAAATTTTCACTGATACTTCTCACTGATTTTCACTCTTTTCTTCCTTCACCACTCAATCACACCGTTATGCCTCTAGATCTGGCCATTTCACTCTTTTTCATGCTGAATTCAGGGGGTTCTGCTTGCTGCAGTGGGGGATTGCTCTTCTCCTGATCACCCCCAGAGTTTCCCCTCTATAATACCAGCCTCTCCAGGACCACACTTTGCCTCTAGGACCTCCAGACATGAAAATTCGGACTGGAGAAACAGAGCCCCATTTTCCTCTACCACACCACCGTAATATCACCCAGAAGGCCAAAAATAATGTGTATTTCTATTTGTACCTAGTAATCTTTGTGAACATATAGGCATGTGTGTGACTTACAGGCCTTTCTTTTTATCACAAGATCCTCCACCTTGTTAATGTGCTTAAAGAAAAAGTGCCAAATTTGTCTTTTTTCTCAATGTTCTTCTTTCAATGTGTTGAGAGATTTACATTTGAACCTTAGTTCAAAATGTAAAAGTAAAAGTTAATATCAGGTTCTTTCAAAACTGTGATAATTTCCTCTGCATTTCAGCTACTTGTGAAGTTGCCTCAGCAGTTTGATAATGTTCTCCACATGTTTGCATCTCAGAACTAATTTGAGAGGATTTTTTATCATGTCAACAAATTGGCATATTTTATTTAGAGACCTTTCAAATATATATCTAATATTTTGCTCCACCATCTTGACTTCCTCTTTTAATCTGAATCAGAAGATTTTAGCCACCCACAGCTAAGAAGATCAAGATACCAGTTACTACAATAGTAAACTATAATCACAGCTTTCAATCTTTATCTTTTTCCATCAGCTTTTTTCTCACTACACTTACTTATTTGGCTTGTCTTAGCAGCCTTCTTCCTTGTTCTTTGAGACAAAAAAATCCTCAAAATGGTGTGAGTTAAAAAAGGTTATCAGGCTGTAGCTAGAAAGAGTCTCTTTTTAAGTTGACTTTTTAAAAGAGTAATAATTGTTGAAGGTGATTAGGAAGGGTAAGGCATAACTAAGGTGACCAGATTTTCAGATTGGTAAAGAGGGACACCATTGACCGGGGGGGGGGGGGGGGCTTGATTAAAAATTTTATATTTTGTCAAAAGGTCACCCCAGGACACTGAAACCAGCATAAATACGAATCTGTTGCCAAACAAAATTGTGATCACATGACCATGAGGATGCTGCAACGGTCGCTAAGTGTGAAAAATGGTTGCAACCATTGACTTATAAATAGACTAATGTTCTGAAAACCTGACCTAAATTATTAATATTTTAAATAGCTGTAAAGCTATGCTGAAAAAGTTGTTCTCAAGGTATTGTGATAAATTCAATAAAAAGAAGGGAATTCTTTTTTGTCGAAACAGAACTTTTTTATTTTTCTTTAAAAAAAAACACAATATGTCATCATTTGTCAATCATTAAGACATTGAAGTACAATTTTTTTGTGTGTGTGTGCCCCTCCCTCCCTCCACCCCCCACCCCCCCTCCTGCTTCCCCCCCCCCGACTTCCCAGAACCCGTACACGGTATGGATTTTTAACTAACACAGTCTAAAATCTATTGAGAAAAAAGAAATAAAGAAATTAATGACATTCTAGATTGACCTTAGCTTCTTCTTACTGAACTAACTTTTAACAGTTTAAATCATTTCTGATCTTAAGCATAGGCTAACTGGAATTTCTTAGTCCCGTATTTATTTTGTATATAGTCAATCCATTTTTTCCAGTCTCGTTTATATCTCATTTGAATGATCTTTGAGATATGCCGATATTTTAGACATCTCGGCTAAGTTTGTTACTTTCAATGTCCATTCTTGGATTGTAGGCAAGTCTTCCTTCTTCCAATATTGCGCCACCAACAGTCTTGCTGCAGTTATCAGGTGCAGAATCAAATTAGTCTCTACCACTGTAAAGTCAGTACATATACCTAGTAAAAATAACTGAGGAATAAACTTTATCCTTCTTTTAAAAATTTTTGCATGACCCACCATATTTTTATCCAAAATGCCTTAAACTTTTGGCAGGTCCACCATATATGATAATAGTAGCATCGAGAGAACCACACCTCCAACATTTAGGCTGTACATTCGGATACATAGAAGCCAACTTTTAGGATCTAAATGCCATCTATAGAACATCTTGTAAAAATTTTCTCTCAGATTTTGAGCTTGTGTAAATTTCACATTTCTTACCCAGATTCTTTCCCATGTATCCAACATTATTGGTTCCTCAATATTTTGAGCCCATTTTATCATACAATCTTTAACTAATTCTGTTTCCGAATCCATCTGTATTAATACATTATATATCCTCTTTATATGCATTAAGCTTTGATCTCTTATTTGTTTAAACAGATTATCCTCAACTTGGATAAAACCAATTTTTTGATCTATTTTCCACCTAGCCTGTAATTGCCCATACTGGAACCATGTTTGAACTACCTTCTCCTCTTTTAATACCTCTAAAGATTTTAATTGTAATACCCCCCTTTCCGAGGTAAGAAGCTGTCTGTAAGTAATTCTGTCCTGTTTTTGTGCTGTATTCATATTTTCAATTGCGTGTCTAGGAATTGCCCACATGGGTATCTTGTCATTTAATTTATATTGGTATTTCTTCCAAACCCAATAAAGCATTCTTAAAATATGACTTTTAAAATTCTTATCCAATTTTTTGTTGAATAACAGGTAAGCATGCCAACCAAATACCAGATCGTGTCCCTCAATATTCAATATTCTATCATTGGTTAAATGAGTCCAATCACTAATTACAGATAATGCCACTGCATCATAATATAGTTTTAAATTAGGTAGTTTCAATCCTCCTCTCTCACGTACATCTTGCATTATTTTCATCTTTACCCTCGGCTTCTTTCCTGCCCACACAAATTTGTTAATACCCTTCTGCCATTCTAAAAGGTTCGCATCTTTTTTAAGTATAGGTAACATTTGGAAAAGAAATAAAAATTTTGGTAAAATGTTCATTTTCACTGCCGCTATCCTACCCAGCAAAGATAAGTGCAATTTCTCCCATTTTTTCATCTCTGTCTGTATGCATGCCAAAGTGGTTCATAATTATGCTTATATAATTTCCCATTTGAAGTTAAAATGTTAACTCCAAGATATTTGACTTTTTAACTACCTCACATCCTAGCATCACTCCTAATTCTTCCTTTTGTTTAATATTCATATTTATAGCTAATATTTTGGTTTTTCCTAAGTTTATTTTAAAGCCAGACACTTGACCATATTGATTAATCGTATTCATTAAAACCATACTGGATTCCTGCGGTTGTTCCAATATTATGACCAAATCATCCGCAAAAGCGCGGACTCTATATTCTTGCTGCCTAATCTTGATCCCTTTTAAACCATCCAAGCCCCGTATTTTATTCAACAATACTTCCAAAGTTTAATAAACAATAATGGGGACAAAGGACAGCCCTGTCTTGTACCTTTTCCAATTTGAAAAGAGTCTGTTAAACTTCCATTGACTATGATTTGTGCTGTTTGCTGTTGGTATATTGCTTTAATTGACTGTAAAAAATTATCTCCTATCTGCATTTTTTGCAGTATCTTCAGCAGAAATTGCCAGTTAACTCGATCAAAGGCCTTCTCAGCATCCAAAAATATAAACGCAGCAGGGATCTGGTTGTTCTTTCCCAAATATTCTAATGCATTAATAATAATCTGACATTACTTTTCATCTGTCTCCCTTGTTAAAAACCTGTTTGGTCCTTATGTATCAATTGTTGAATGACCAACATTAACCTATTTGCTAATATTTTAGTAAAAATTTTATAATCTACATTCAGTAATGAAATAGGTCTATAATTTTTGGGTTGAGTAGTATCTTGATCTTCTTTGGGTATCAAAGATATAAATGCTGTCTTCCAAGATGGAGGGACTTTACCTTCCGTTTGAATCATATTAAATAATTCTCTAAGAGGTTCTACCATTTCTAACTGTGAGTTTTTATAGTAAACCGCTGTCAAGCCATCTGTACCTGGTGCTTTCCCTGACTTTAATTGCTTAATTACCTGCAGGATTTCCCCCGAGGTTATTGGTTGATTCAATTTTTGCCTGTGTTCTTCTCTAACTGAAGGTATTTTCTCTTTGTCTAAATATTTGTCTATGTCTAAACCATTAATTTTATCCCCTTTATACAGTTCTGTAAAAAATTCCCAGAAAGCCTTTTGAATCTCTTCCTGTTGAAACACCTCCTTCCCTCTGTAAATCAGTTTAGATATATTCGAGTTTTCCTTTTTTCCTAATCTGATAAGCTAACCATCTGCCAGGTTTGTTTGCATTACAAAAAGTATTGTGTTTTGCATATAATAAATTAGTAGCTACCTGGTCAGAGATCAACATGTCAAATTGAGATTTTAATATGTTAATAGCTTCCTTAACCTTTGTATCATCTGGGTTCATTGTTAACTCCAGCTCTTTTCTCTTAATTTCCTCTTCCAGTTCTGTTCGTTTTAACCCTTGCTTATTTCTATGTGTTTTATTTATATTCATCAAAACTCCTCTCATATACGCTTTGCTTGCGTCCCATACAAATTCCATAGATGTACCCTTATTCATATTCAAAACAAAATATTCAGATAGTAATTTTTTACAATCATTAATATACTTTTCATATCTAAATAAGTTTTCATTCAATCTCCAAGACCTTCTTGCCTGCACTACCCTTCCCAACTCCATCCAAACTGGGTTATGGTCCGAAAGGACCCTAGCTGCAATCTTTGTTTTCTTGATCCTAGAAAGCAAATCATTAGTGGTTAGAATAAAATCAATCCTTGAAAGGGATTGATGCCTGTCCGAGAAGAAAGTGAAGTCATATTCCTCTGCATTTCTTTCTCGCCAAATACTCTCAATTCAAAATCATCCATAATGTCAAAGAAAGATTTGGGTAACTTTGCTCGCATCTTGGTATTTAGGCGGGAAATCTTCTTATCTCTCTTAGTGTCTATCACTCCATTCCAGTCACCCAATAGTATACAGGAACTATAGTCCCACTGTACTAATTTAGCATGAAGATTTCTATAGAATCTATCTTGCTGTTGATTGGGAGCATAAATTCCCAAAAGTAATGTCTTTTTCCCTTCTAAGATTAAGTCTAAAGCAATATATCTTCCGAAGGGATCTGCTTCTATTAATTCAGCTTTCATATCTTTTCTTAAGTATACAACTATACCATTCTTCTTTTCCATAGCAGAAGCTGCAAAATGTTGACCAAGTTTTGAGTTGATCAATATTTTTGATCAGTTGACTTGATATGAGTTTCTTGCAAACAAATTACATCGTTCTTAAACTGTTTGAGATAATGAAATATTTTCTTCCTCTTCTGTGGAGAATTCAGTCCGTTGACATTCCATGTTAAAATCTTAGTTGTCATCTTTGGTTGGTTGAAGCATTTTAGAGCTTCCTGCACGGCCTGTTTAACCTTAGGTCTAGCTCCTCCCACTGCTTCCAGATTTGTTATTGTAGTTCCTTGATCGATGGCCGATGATTGTTGATGCTGTTGCTTTTAGCTTGTTTCTCCATACGTCTAGTAGTCATGCGGCTAGGTCTTGGTTCCATAGCACCTTGCACTTCTAGAGAAGAAGATGCTCCATCTTGTCTGGTGGTTGTGTAGTTTGCTGTCTATCCTGTCCTTCTTGTGGTCTTTCTCTAGGTCCAGATGGTGCAGGGTGTCCGGCCTTCAATATATTATAATAAAAATCTCGGGCTTTCCATACAGAGTTGAGGCGGTACCTTTGCTTATCAAATGTAAATATGATGCCAAATGGTGCATCCCATCTATACTGTATCTGACGATTTCTGAGTTCTTCGACCAAAAAAGCGTAGTCTCTCCTGCCTCTTAACATTTGAGGTGGTATCTCTTTCAAAACAACCAGGTCTTGACCGCCAATTTGAAGCTTAGTGTTATAAGACGCTTGCAGTACCATATTTCTAAGCTCTCTTGTAGTAAAATATATAACTATGTCTCGAGGAAGCTGCTTCTGCTTTGCCAGCCAGGAGTTAACGCAGTAAGCTTTGTCAATTTGCCAGTCTTGGTTGGTCCCTGGTCTTCCCATCAGGCGGTCAAAAGCTTCCGATAGGATCTGTTTCAGGTTCTCCTGTTTCTCCTCACGCAGCCCCCTTACTCTTAATGCGAACTCCATTTGTCGGTACTGTATCATAATAATTTCTTTTTCAGCATTTTCCACTTTTTGTTCCACCACCTCTGTTTTCAATGTCAAGTTAGCATTGGCATCATTAAGAACCTCTAGAGTATCTTCCACTCCAGAAATATGTTCTGTTAATACAGTTACAAGACTCAGCATGTCGTCTCTAATTTTATCAACCTTAGCCTCAAATTTCTCATACAGCTCCTGTTTAAGTCCTTTTATTTCACTTTTAATTTCTTCTTTCATTTCTTTTATTTCCTCTTTTCTCTCCTGCTTTACCACCTCTCTATTATCTCTAAACTTATCTTCCATTCTAATTGTCTGTGCATTAAGAGCCTCGCTTAGATTACTCAGGAAAATTCTTTCGTTAACACATCCCAGCAGGGGGCGTAGGAAGCGGAGGCTGCAGCTTTGTGCCAGGCACTGAGGATGTGCCCCTGGAAGTAGAGGGTGACGACTTCAAGTTAATATTTGGTTTTGAGGCCATTTCAAAATTTATCTGCCTGCAGTTAATAAAACTCTATTGCCTGAATATGCAGCTTTAAGTAAAGAGGCTTTTATTTTGAAGTTTAAGGCTTGGCAAAACTTTCAGTGAGTAAACATTGTAACAAGACCGTTCAGCAGATTCATCACCATTTAACTTCCAGATAAGCAAGGTTAATGAAGGAGTAAAATTCTTCTATTGTGAAACCAAAACATATGATAAGCAATCTCTTTTGTTTTGAATTCTTGTGAGGATTAACAAAAAGTGTTCGTTATTACCGGGAAAACCAGCCTGCTCGGCGCCATTTTAAAAGCCTCTAAGTAAATAATTTTTCGGAGGAGAAAAAGAAAAGAAGCTAAAATGTTGATAAACAATTATTGTCCATGCAAACGAATTCAGCTCGTGATAAGATTAAATCAAACAAAACTTTGAACAGAGTGGGGGAGACCTTGTCCTGCACAAGGCAGTTTGAAGTTCCCAGCACGGACAGCCGTTCTGCCTTGGGCTAGCCCCCCTTTCCTTGCAAGCACAAAAGCTGCAAAAATCGAAGAGCATTTGCCAGCAAAACAGTTTCTTCTTTCCTTCTTGCCTGAAGGATAAGAAAACCTGATAAGATGTCAGATGGAAGATCCTCTAAACAGGTACGTAGCCAGGAATTCGGAGGCAGGGAATTCTTGATGAACTTAAGGAGAAATGAGAGTATTGGATAGTAAATGGGCAAATAAATTACCAATCCAAGAGAATATTTGCACCTCAGGGTTGAAATGAGATGTTCTCTCCTACTCTTTTCCTCTTCCTCTCTTCTCTCTCTGTCTCTCTCATCCTCTTTCTCTTTGTCTCTCTTCTCTTTCTCCTTCTTTTCCATTCTTCCTTCACTTATTCTTTCTTTCTCCCTTCTCTCTCTCCGCTTTGTCTCTTTCTGTCTCTAATCCTCTTTCTCTTTGTCTCTCTTCTCTTTCTCTCTCCTTCTTTTCCATTCTTCTGTCAGTTTCTCTCTCTTTCTCCCTTCTCTCTCCTTTGTCTCTTTCTCTCTCTCACCTCTTTCTCTTTTCTCTCTTCTCTTTCTCCTCCTTTCCCATTCTTCTATCACTTTCTCTCTCCTTCTCCCTTCTCTCTCCTCTTTGTCTCTTTCTCCCTCTCTCTCTTACCCTCTTTCCTTTTTCTTTCTTTCTCTCTCCTTCTTTCCCACTCTTCTGTCACTTTCTCTCTCCTTCTCTGTCTCTTTCTGTCTCTCTCCCCTCTTTTTTCTTCCTCTCTCCCTCTTTTATCACTTTCTCTCTACCACCCAACCTGTCCCCATACTTATCTTCGACTGATCATGTTTGCAATAATTTACCTTTTCTAAATAGGCACAGTTCCCTTACCGGATCCCTCCCTCAATCAAACACACACACACACACACACACACACACACACACACACACACACACAAACCATTTTTCTCCAAACTTTGGTCACAGCATGGTTCTGACTTCGGCTGGTGGGAACAGCTTTCTCCTTTCCCCGTCCAGTTTGGCAGTGAGTCTAGCGGAGAGCTGTCCCCATCCCTGGTGACCGGGTGGAGCGGGGGTAGCGAGAAGGAAGGCCCGGCTCTTCTTGGCTTCTGCCTCTCCTTGCAGCATACAAGAAACGGCTCGTGGTCACAGATAAAAAGGAGATCGCGATGGAGAAAGAACATCCTCCATTAGCGCTGCACTCCCTCCCTTCCCTACTTCTGCACCTGGACTAGTTTCCTCTCCTGCCTCGGAGGCGCCCCTCTCACCATCTGCCAGTGGCGTCTCCGGCGATCCCCCGCTGATGGCAAAAAAAAGGCCCAACACCATGCGGAGGGCAGAGAAGAGCAGCGCCATTGTCGCCTTCACTCTTTCTCCCCCGCCTTTCCCTCCCGTTGGCCGACAGCCGGAGGAGGTGGAACCGGGTGAGGGCACAGAAAGGAGGCTGGGAACTGGCTTTCTTGCACATACGGGCGCGACCTGGGAGACACAAGGAAGACTCCGCAGGGTGCGAAGGAAGCAGCGCGGCAGTGGCAGAGCTGGGAAGGTGCTGCCCCCAGAGCCCAAGGGTGGGTGGGTGGGCTGGTGAGCGGGCGCCTTTCTCACACACAGGGAAGGGGAGGAGGGCGGCGGCAGCTGTTTCACTAACCCAGTGCAGGTTAGTAAAGGCCCTCAGCAGCAGCAGCAGCCACAGCCACCGCCGACCTCGCACGACAGTCCTTCGGGGCGCTGCGGAAGCTCTGCCAAAGCGCCCCTTTCCCAGCTCAGAGCAGGATGAGCAGTGAGCGGAGCCTCTTTTAAAACGACGGCCGTGGCTGCTCGTTCGCTCCGCCGCTCTTGCGTGGAGGTCTGAAGAGGCAGAGGGGTGGGAGGGGCGCGAAGGAACCAGCGCAGTGGCGCTTGGCGAGTGGGCGCCTTTCTCGCACACAGGGAAGGGGAGGAGGGTGGCGGCAGCTGTTTCACTAACCCCACGCAGGTTACTAATTCCCGTTACTCACCAGTGAAGCAGCAAAACAAAGCAAACGGCCGCGAAGGCGAAATGAAATGGAGACTCCTGCAACTCATGCGGCGTGCTAAGCGGACTCCAGCCAATCAGTGAGCTGGCTGGGATGGGAAACTTTAAGCACGCCGCGTTTTCCATCCCAGCCAGCTCACTGATTGGCTGGAGTCCAGGCCAATCAGTGAGTGGCAGGCTGGGCTGGCTTAGATTTTTAGAAATAGATGGGGGAACTAACGAGCGAGCTAGCAGCAGCTGATGGGCGGGGGAGCAAGTGAGCCCCAAAATAAGCGGGATTTTTCTAGAACAGCCCGGGACACGGGAAAAATTATGAAAAGGCATGCCTGTCCCGCCTGATGCGGGATGTCTGGTCACCCTAGGCATAACTTACTATCTGTTTGAAAGATGAATTTCAAAACAGCAGTTTCTTCGACCCCTCCCCTCCCAGCTTTTGGTAAGCAGTAGGTTTGGAGTTCAACTCCAGAAACGGTTTGCTGGCTTACAGCTATATTGAAGGGTTTTGACCAAGTATGTCATAAAAACTGATGGGATGCCAGTCCCTTCAGTTAGAAGGTAGAAGAGCTACACCCTAGAGAAAAATCCTTCAGAGACCTCTCTCTGGGCATGTGTTCAGTTAGCAATGTTCCCAGGAAGTTGACATATTAATTTACACTGAAACAAAAGTAGAGCATGTGATACTTGTCTTTGCAGGCCTAAGCAAACTCCATGCTGCTAAGCTCTACACTAAGCTCTCCAAATGTGAGTTCCATAATGAGAAAATAGACTAAACTATTGCATTTCCCATGGAGAAGTAGAAATGGACCCTGAGAAAGTTCAGGTGGTGAATTTTAGAAGGGAGGAGGGAGAGAAGAAGGAGGAGGAAGGGGGGAGGAAGAAGTAGAAGAGGAGGAGGAGGAATAATAAGAAGTTTAGAAGCCACCAGTTTGAATATAGAAACAAGATTATGAGTAAATTTTGCAATATGAGTCCCAAGCTCCCTTTCATTTTGAACAGCTTTTGTGACAGTATTCAAAATGTTATTATTGTTTATTGTATATTGTAGTACTGTAGTAATTTTGATATGTACAGTATATAGATGCAAATTGAGAAAATTCTTATTGCAGGGCTCTTATGAGAGATGTTTGAAAGAACTTTAAGGTCATATATACAGGTAAAACCCAAAAATTAGAATATCATGCAAAAGTTCATTTATTTCAGTAATGCAACTTAAAAGGTGAAACTAATATATGAGATAAGGCTCATTACATGCAAAGCAAATAGTTCAAACCAAGTACTGAGTACAAATGCATGCTTATACTATTCAGAGGTCCGATATTGTTCTATGTACAATCCTTGTTTTGTTGATTGCATGTAATATTTTAATTTTCCGAAATGGTGGATTTGGGGTTTTTGTGAGCTGTACGCCATAAACATCACAATTATGACAAATCACAGCTTGAACTATCTTGCTTTGCATGTAATGAGTCTATCTCATATATTAGTTTCACCTTTTAAGGCATTACTGAAATAAATGAACTTTTGCACGATATTCTAATTTTTGAGTTTCACCTGTATATTCATCTCAAAAAAGCTATACTTGGTTAGTTCAGCAAGCAATTTAAAATATAAACAATTTTTATTCTGGGAATGTAATAGTTATGTAAAGAATGAAAGAAATTGCCAGATCCCTATCATGATACTGCCATTCTTGTGCTTATTGCTCTCTTCCTATTTCCCATGCATCCTATATCCTCCTAGTTTATAGCCTTTATCCTGGCACCCCATGTGCCCTAAGTTTACTTTACCTTTGGGGGAATGTAATAAGGGCCATGGGTTTTTTCTCAGTCCTGAAGTTTCCTGCAAGATGAGCCTGGGAAATCAATTATGTCTTCTTAGGCTGGCTGTTCTAACACATCTTTGCACCTGTGGATTGGTTCATTCAATCTCGGAATGAGGGGAGGAGTTTCAAACTACTTTATCCTAACTGTATTGCCTGAAGGAGAACTTTAGATCCTGTTTCCTTTGTCCTTTTCACTTCGTTCAATAAAAAGTTCCTTATGAAATGCTGAAGTTTCCAGAGTCTTTACTTTCTTGAATGGAGAGGAAAGACCAGACCCTTACGGGATCTGCAAAAGTGGTCAACACGGAAGAAGCAAATTTGCTCTACCAAGGGGACCTTGCAAATCATGTCCAAGCAAAGTGGCAAGCAAGGAGAGGGAGAATGCTGTACTGAAACTTCTACCACCACCCAGCTGAAAGCCATCTCCATCTGGCTCATCGAAGACATTGAGGCTGTATTGGAAGGCTCCAAAAACACCAGGTGGTTGATTAGAATGGGTAAGACAGGCAGCTGGGATGGGAGAACCAGCAAAATCACCTTCACCCAAGGCAGTTAGCAAACGGCTGGAAACATGAGCTGGAGCCTTATTGGACCAGGAAGAGCTGGCCGAGGAACTGGCAGGAAAAGATGAACTCAAAAAAACATGTCATGTAATTTGTGATAGAGGCTTTTGAGAATCTGAGGGTCCAGGGAGAACTGAACTGTCACCCGAGAGGAGGTGAGGTGACAGCAGCCATTGACGGAGATGGAGCCACCACCCCAGATCCAGAAACCTCTGACCAAATGGATGTCACCATGTGAACAGCAGCCATCCTGGCAAACCTTGGCCCACACAGTGCAGTCCCCTGTGAATGTCCCTGACAACTCAGAGCCCTGCAACTGGAGAGGATGCACCTCTTGGGGTGAAGTATGATGGTGACTCACAGCAGTTGGGGTTCTTCCTGGTATATGTCTTCACCTACATGCAAGAGTATGGGCAGGATTTTCAAACCCAGGGCGCCCAGGTTTGAGACATCACCATAGCCCTGGAAGGGACAGCTGCCCAGTGGATGGTGACCCACAGCAATGTCAGTGCATCTGAGCTGCAGAACTTTGGGCCATTTGATGATGGCTCTGTGATGCCATTTCAAAGAAAAGCTGATTAGAATCATGAAGCAGGGCCGCTGACCAGTAGCCAAATACACTGAAGAGTTCAGACATATTGCCTGCCACATAGACTGACCAAAAGACATCCTGGTGGGTTGGTTTAAAGATTGGCAATGACCTCTACAATGCCTGCCTACCCCGATGGGCCCTAAAACGCCTACACAATTGGTACATCCTGGTGGAGATCGACATGGCCAGAAACCAGTATTGAGAAGGGAGAGTATGAAAGAGATCCCCACCCAGGGCAAGCGAGAGCCATCAAGCTGCAGACCAGCCTTCATGTCGAATCATCTACCTGCTTCAAATGTGGAAGGGAGGGGCACCATGCAGCTAAGTGATGTTCGAAAATCCCTGCACAAAAACTGGAGCACCTGTCAAGTGGAAAGCCTGCAAAAACAAGCCACTGAGGGAAAGACACCACACTAAGAAGCAGGGAGGCCGTAGAGTTTTGCCCCACCACAACACCAGGGGAAGGAACTCTGGCATCACCAAAGGAAGAACTGGAGCATCCGAAAGTGACTTTGAAGACAACCCACTGTTAAGCGATCTGATCGAACCACCCACCCTGCTTCTAAGACTGTTTTCCCAGTCAGGGAAAAAGAGTAAAACTCTCAGCCCTTTTGGACTCAGGATGCACCTGGTGCTTAAATAGCCCAACCCTGGTGGAGAAACTGGGCATCCACCTATAAAAGCTAAAAAAAAACCTATTACATTATGCCAGTTAGAGGAATTGTTTGTAGGGGGGAGCCAGCCATTTTGCCATAGAACCCAGAGATATAGCCATGGAGACCCCATGACAAGAGACACATATATATATATATATATATATATATAATATATATATATATATATATATATATATATATATATATATATATATAATTTTATTTTTTATTACATAGACAACATCACATAACAATAGAAAAAAACAATGGGAAAAGGAGAAGAAAAAAAGGGGGGGAAAAACCCATCATCACATACAATATGTCATTTGATCACAGGTGCATCCCTACTACGTTTATACATCCCATATCTCTCTGTTGAATATTTAATAAACACCACAATAACCTAGGATTTAAAAAAAGGGGGGGAGGGGGAAGACAAAAAAGAAAAAAAGAAAAAGAAAAAAACCATCATCACATGCAGCATGTCGTTTGGTTACAGTTGTTTTAACCTCTGCATCTTCAATATATTTACCGTCTCAGATATTTCATCTAATATAACTAAAGGCCTTATTTTCATTCTACAATGTATATTAGTTAACATTAGCATTATTTTCCCCCAGAGAGTATACTTCTATTTATTGTTAATCTTGCATTTCATACCTTCAAACAGAGATCTTATTCCTTCATTGTTCAACAAAGCATCGCTGCCTATATATACCAGTTTTCATTTGTTCCCCTATTAGAATTGCCTTATCAGCAGCGAAATATCATTGTAGTAAGTTCTTAACCTTATACATTATATCACCAGACCTTATGTTAATACTTCATTGGGTCATTATTAGATTATTTCACAGCATAATTATATCATCATTTACTTTTTTCAATTAAGGCATAAGTATATCATTTTTCATTTCCAAGTTTTTTTTTTCCCCCTAGCCACCGATAAAACAAATCCCATATCTTATAAAATTGTTCATCCTCTTGCTCTCTAATTTCAAATGTCAATTTACTCATTTCAGCACAGTCCATTATTTTCGGATAACTTCTTCCTGTTTTGGTATTGTTTCGTTTTTCCAGTTTTTTGCAAATACAATTCTGGCTGCTGTTAACACATTTACAATCAGATATTTTAAGTCTTTGTTATAGGTTTCTGGTATGATCCCCAATAAAAAGACCTCTGGTTTGAAGTCTATTTGTTTGTGTGTCATTTTCTCCAACCACATGTGGATTTTAGTCCAGTATCTTTTAGCTTCAGTGCAAGTCCACCACATGTGGTAGTATGAGCCAGGTATCTGGTGACATTTCCAACATTTTTCTGATTTATTCTTGAACATTCTTGCGATTCTGGTCGGGGGTAGGTGCCACCTATAAAACATCTTATACAAGTTTTCTCTATATGCAATAGACATTGTCATTTTGTAATTTGAGACCACAATTTCTGCCAATTCTCTAAATCAATCCCATACCTAAAGTTTTTTCCCCAAGCTATCATAGTTTCTTTAACTTGTTCTTCATGCAATTTAAACTCCAATAAATATCCATATAGTTTTTTAATTACTTTTTCATCAGTACCTGTTAGAATTTTGTCTAACTCAGTCATTTTATTATAAAGACCTTTAGTTTTTCTATCTTCATTATATCTAGATTGTATCTGTACATATGAATACCAGTTCATTTCCATCCCTTCTTGTTTCAACTCTTGATTAGATTTGAGCTCACCCTCTGTATTCAATAATTCTGTATATCTAACTGTTTGTTCCTTTTTATATATTATCGGAAATGAAAATGCTCAATTGTTGATATCCAGACTGGAATTTTTAAATAATATAGTCTTTTAATCTTTTCCCAATTTAACAACAACGCCTCCCTTACATAATGTCTTCTAAAGTAACCATGTGATTTAGTACCCTTATACCATAAGAAAGCATGCCATCCCAACAGCAAGTCGTGACCTTCTACATTCAATAATCTAGAGTTTTTTTAATAATATCCATTCCTTAATCCACATCAAGTTTGCTGCCTGATAGTATAGCTCCCAATCAGGTAACCCCAAAACCTCCTCTTGATCTAACATCTTGTAGTAATTTAAGTTTATTCTAGCTTTTTTCCCTTGCCAAATAAATTTCAAAAACTATTTTATTTAAATCTTGAAAAAAAATCCTTACCCAATCTGATTGGGATTGTCTGAAACAGATATAAAATTCTAGGTAGTATGTTCATTTTAATTGTAGAGATTCTTCCCATCATTGATGAATGCAAATTTTCCCATTTCTCCAAGTCAGTTGCTATTTGTCGTTTTAATCTGGTATAGTTATCCTCTTTAAGAGTGCTACATCTAGGTGATAAACATATCCCCAAATATTTAACCTTACTTGTGTTTTGAATCTGCAACATTTCTGACAACTCTTCCTTTTGTGTTGCTGGGATATTCTTTGTCATGATCTTTGTTTTATCTTTGTTTATTTTCAAGCCTGCTACTTCTCCATATTCCTCTATTCTTTCCAGCAATTTGGATGCTGTTTCTAATGGATCTTCTTTAGAAGGATAAAAACTAGGTCATCTGCAAACGCTTGTAGCTTATACTCTTCTCTCTTAATTTTCATTCCTCTTATTTCTTCTTCTTCTCTGATCTTTCTATTTAAGACCTCTAGTGTTAGGACAAAGAGTAGCAGTGATAGTGGGCAGCCTTGTCTTGTACCTCTCTTTATTTCAATTGGATCTGTTAGTTCTCCATTTACCATTATCTTTGCTGCTTGTTTCTGGTATATCATTCGTATAGTTTGAGTGAATTTCTTGCCAAAATTCATCTGCTCCAGTTGTAAAAACATAAATTGCCAATTCACATTGTCAAAGGCCTTCTGCGCATCAAGGAACATCAGTGCCAATTGTTCTTCAGGATGGGCCTCATAGTATTCCAAGGTATTCAAAATCATTCTCATATTGACTTTAATTTGTCTTTTAGGTAAAAAGCCATTTTGATCTGAGTGGATGAAGCCATTTAAATATTTTTTAAGTCTCTCAGCTAGTATAGATGCAAATAGCTTGCAGTCTGAATTTAATAAAGAGATTGGTCTATAATTCTTGATTTGTGTTAATCAGTCTCTTCCTTGGGTAGTAGTGTGATATACGCTTCTGACCATGACTTTGGTATTTTGCTCTCAGACATCACTTCATTCATGACTTGTAGGAGTGGGAGGGTCAATATTCTTCAAATGTTCTGTAGAATTCCACAGGTAGTCCATCTGGTCCTGGAGCTTTCCCATTGTTTTGTTTTTTAAGTGCCTCTGTTAGCTCCATCATTGTTATTTTACTTTCTAACATTGTTCTAGTTTTGTCTGGTACCTGGGGGAGATTGGCATCTTGTAGGTACTTTTTAACTCATCCCTCCTCCACCTTCTCTTGTTCATAGAGTTTAGCATAATAGTCTTGTATAATATATTTTTTTCAGTGTTTCCATACTGAATTTCTCCTTGTTTATCTCTTAGTTGAAGTATTTTCTTTGTTTCTCTCTTTTTTCATCTTATATGCCAACCACCTACCTGGCTTGTTCGCATTTTCAAAATAATTCTGTTTGGCACCTCTAATTTTTTGTGCCAGTTCTTCCTTTTCTAATAGGTCCATTTTGTGTTTAATTATGTCCATTTTTATTTTGACATCTTTTTTTGTGGTGCTCTCTGTAGTTCTCTTTCAAGTATTTTATAGTCATTGTCTAGAGCTTTATGCATTTGTCTTTTCTTTGAGTTTCTCTTCCTTGTGTAGTCTATTGTCAAACCTCTGATAACAGCCTTCATTGTATCCCAGAGATTCTGCAACGATGTATCTTCTTTCCTATTTTCTTTAAGGAAAAGGACTAGCTCTTTTTCCATTTTTTGTACAAACTCTTTTTCTTTCAATATAGTACTATTTAGTGTCCATCTAGGTCTTGCCCTTTGGCCTTTCCATTTAATTAAAATTGGATTGTGGTCCACCCAGGTACTTGCTCCAATCTCAATTTCTTTTATGTTGGAGCTCAACTCCGCTGAGACCCATATCATATCTATTCTAGAGAATGAAGAATGTCTGTTTGAGTAGAAAGTATATTGTTCTTTTTTAGCATTTCTTTCTCTCCATATATCTTTTAGATTTAGTTCATCTGTCATCCTAAAAAAAAGATTTCGGCAGAGGCTTCCTATTTAATTTTTTTGTTTTATGTGTTTTATAGTCCATATTTTGATTCACAATGCCATTAAAGTCTCCCATCATACAAATATCAGCATAGTCTAGTTCCAAAACTTTTTTGTGTAGTTTTTTGTAAAATTCATCTTGTTTTTCATTGGGGGCGTAGATTCCAATTAGGAGTGTCTTTTTGGTATCCATAATTTCCACCATCAAAATTCTTCCCTCTTCCTCTGCATAGACTACTTTTGCTGGGATGTTGCCTTTAATATACAAGACCACTCCTCTTTTCTTGCAGTTTGCCAATGATGAAAACATTTTCCCAAGCTTTGGTTGAGTTAATAAATGTTCATATTTCTTTTGGATATGTACTTCTTGCAGACAAATTATGTCAAGTTGTAATTTCTCTAATTTATGGAATATTTTCTTCCTTTTAATTGCCGAATTAAGTCCATTAATGTTAATTGTAATCATTTTTCTTTCTTCCATGTTTATACTTTATATACAGGATTTATCATTCTAGTAGATCTGGGTTCTTGTTTTTCTTTATGGCTTCCATTCCCTGTCGCCCCTTCTTTCTCACTTCCACCTACTGCTCCTTCTATTTTTTCGGTCGCGGTTGCAGGTGGTTCCAGTATTTGTACCGCTGGATCGTCTTTCCCAGCTTTCTCAGCCATTTTTCTAAAGTATTCTTCGTAGAAAGCTTCTGCCTTCTCAGTTGTATCTATCCTGTGTCTTTGTCCTTGCCAAGTACATAGTAAACCTTCTGGTATGAGCCATCTGTAGTTAACACCTTTTTTTATCAATACTTTAGTCAGAAATTGATATTCTCTTCTCCTCCCTCTCACCTCCCTCGGAATTTGTTTGAGTACTACAATCTCCTTACCTTATATTCTAATTTTCTATCTCTCAATTTCTGTAAAATTTGTTATTTAATTGTTTTCTTAGTAAATCTTACATGCACTTCCCTTGGGAGAGCATTTCTCATTGCATATCTTGTGTATACTCTAAAACTCTCATCAATAATTTCTATTATTTTGTCCTGGGACATCCCCAGAACATCTATCAAAATATTTGAAATTATCTGAACTAAGTCCTCTCCTTTTTCTTCTTCTATGTTTTGAAATCTTAAGAAAAATTCAGACCTATCCATCTCCCATCTTAATATTCCACTGCTCTCTCTTTCTACATCACTTAGTCTGATCCCTAGCTTCTCGGTTTTCTTCTCTCCTTGAATTTTATTTTCAATTTTTTGAATTCTGTCTTCGTATTTCAGCATCCAGTTGTGCATACTTTCGACTTTCCCTTCCATATTATCAACTTTTTGCACTATGCTTTGATTTTGTTGTTCCATTACCTCCATTTTTTTTACAAGGGGGTCTAGGTTGCTATCTTTACTGTCAATTCCTGCTTGCATTTTCTGCATCATTTGTATAAGTGTTTCAAAATTTGCTTCCTTGTCTTTTTCATGCTGGGACATCGTCTGTGTTGTCCTCTGGCCTCCCGCAGGTGAGGAGGCAGAGGTTGATGTAGAGCCAAAAGCAGCTGCTTTTCTACTCATAGCCAATTAGTATTAGAGGGTGGAGGGTTATAAGTATAGTGGATGAAATACGTAAAGTACACAGAGGAGAGGGGGGGAGATGAGAAAAGGGGGAAAGAGATAAAAGAAAAGGGAGAAGGGAGAGGAAGGGAAAGGAAAGGAAGAAAAAGGAACTTTTCCAACTATTTTGTTCAAAATTTAAATTGGATCATCTGTTGATGTCCCAATTTCTTCAGAGAAGAAAGAAATGCAGTAAGAATACAAAAGAAGATATACATACATACATAAATACATACATACATACACACACACACACACACACACACACACACACACACACACACACACACACACACACATATATATATATATATATATATATATATATATATATATATATATATATATCTTCTTTTGTATTCTTACTGCATTTGGAGACACACACCCCCTCCAAAAAGGGAAGGAGAGGTGCTTCAGCTACAAGTGGGAAAAAGAAAAAGCAGAAAAAATGTAAATAGTCAAGGGGTCATAAAGAATGATCCAAAGGTTAAAAAGAATAATCAAAACAGAAAAAAAAAGTGTAAAAGATCAAAAAATCAATGGGGATGATCAAAAAAAAAAATCAATGTCGATGTCTCCACAGCAGATGGTGTGAGAATGGTGTTGAGAGATTAAAAAATGCCAACAAGCTAAAACAAATGATTTTTTTGGACTCTTTCCCCCCCCCCCCTAAGATAAAAGTCTTTCCAAGGTCACTCTCAGCTCTGCTGTTTTGTCTACCAAGATTCCAGCTGCTTGAATACGTAAATCAAATGCATTACAGGGGGAATTTTAATAACAAAGTTCAAGTCCACTAGATGACAGTGTTAGCTTGTGGTTTGTAGTTAAAGCTTGCCTTAGCCTGTTGTTCCGTAGTGTTTGTTAATTACTAATTGTTAAAATACAACCAAAAGGCTGAGAGGGAAACAAAACAAAACAAACAACAACAACAACAAAAACAGATCTTCAAGGCACTCTAAGTTTGAAATTCAATGTCCCCATTAGGTTCAAAGTTAAAAATATCAACAACAAAAAGGAGGAACACAAGAAGCCGATTTAAATTACAAAAAAGTCCAGCCCGGCTTCCAAAGATTAAAAAAAGGAACAGAAAAATAATCTTTCAGTAGGCAACATTTATCCCCGCCGCTTTTTTCACTAGTCAGCCTTATTTTAAACTAAGTTTCCAAATTTAGAGTGTTCTCTTTCCAACAAGAAAAAAAGATTTAAAACTCACACCAAACGACATGCCTATATCCACTCTCTCTCTGGGCTTTTGCAGTTGTAGTGAGCATTGGCTGATCCGGAAGTCACTGGATTAGGAGGGCTTTCCTTAGGTTCCCAGAGATTTTGTGAACATCTCTGGGACCACTGGAGTTCCCACCACCTCACTGTCTCTACGGGACAGCTTAGATTAGAAACGAATCGTCCAAATAACCCGGCATAGATGGTCTCTCAGGAGCTGCCTGAAAGTCCGTCTTCTCACTGCTAAGCCCCGCCTTCTTCCCCCAAGAGACACATTTATAGTGGCATTTGGAAAGGAATGGCTTTTAGTTCTAGGACTCACATGGTTGAGAAAACCATGAGTAAACTGGAAGCAGGGCACCCTAAGATTTCAATGGGGAGTGACTGGACCAGATGGCGGAAGGGAGGAACTGGGAGGAGACCCAAACAAAGAAACAGCTGTAGTGGTAAGGGCCGCACCAACCCAGGGCATCCCTAAGGAGTACATAGACCTTTGGAATACATCTATCAATGAGATGTGTAATCATAAAAGAAGACAATTACTTAAAAGTAACACAGCAAATTAAATTGGATGTGGAAAAGTAGAAAAACATGCAATTATCATTGTTAGAAAGAATAGCCACCATGAAAATGAATATCCTACCAAGACTGTTGTACCTGTTCCAAACAATCCCAATAGAGCTAGAAAGGAAATATTTCAAGGAATTAAATAGAATGGTAACCAAATTTATATGGCAAGGCAGAAAGGCAAGAATTATGATGAAATTAATGCAATAGAGGAGGCTTTGGGTTGACAAATTGGGAACTATACTATCAAGCAGCTGCCTTACCTGGCTGAAAGAATGGATAACATTGAGACATAGACGATTACTGGTATTAGAGGGACACAATTTACAACTGGGATGACATGCCTTTCTATAGTACAATAAATTCAAAGCGCATAAATACTTTCAGGGACACTACATTAGAAATGCCTTACTTTTAATATGGGCAAAAATCAAGGAAAACACTATTTGAAAATACAAGTCTGGCTCTCCATGATGGAGGCACTAACATACCCAAATGTGAAAGATATGGGAAAAATTGTAAGACACAAAGATATTTTAAATGAGAAGGGGGAATTGAAAAACAAACAGGAATTGAATAGCCAAGAGATAAATTTAGTATGGTGGCCACATGCACAGATACAATCTAGATACTATAAAGATGTTAAAACCTATGGTTTTTATAAAGAACCAACATCTTTGCACCTGTGAATTGGCTCATTCAACCTCGGACTGAGGGGAGGGGTTTCTAATTTTATCCTAACTGTATTGCCTAAGAGGGACTTTAGATCCTGCTTTCCTTTCAATAAAAGGTTTCATTTGAAATGCTGAAGTTTCAAGAGTCTTTACTTTCTTGAATAGAGAGGGGAGGCAGACCTTTACAGAAATGGATGTTCTAGAGAGTTAGGCCATACTATAATACAAGCAAACAAACAAACACAAATCAAGAAAAAGATGTCAATTTCAAGCCCAATATTTAATAGTTAATTTAAGAGTGTTGTTCTAATTCCAGATGGAAGAATCACCATTCCATGTTTGTACCATATAGTAATCGCAAAATAAAATACAAAATAAAGTAAATAAAGGGTAGTTTGTAGACATGCCACATTAGCAATTATTTATGTATCAGCATTCTGTGGTCTTCTAGTATTAATCTAGGTTGCATAAATCTGGCTTTCCACAGAAGTTAGTTTTAGGCCATTCTTATTTTCATACCATTTTGTTGGGGAGATATTGACATTGATTTTTTTTATCATTCTTTTTGACCTTTTGGCTACTTACACTTTTCCCCCCCACTTGTAGCTTGAAGCACCCTTCCTTTTTTCTTGGAGGGGGGGTTCTTTTTTTACTTTATGTCTTCTTTTTGTATTTTTTTTCTTTTGAAGACATTGGGACATCAATAGATGGCTCACTTTAAACTTTGAGCAAAATAGTTTGAAGAGTTTTTTCTTTCTTTTTTTCTCTTTCTCTTTCTTTTTTCCTTCTTTCCTTATCTCTCCTTTTTCTCTCTTTTGTCCCCTACGCATTTCACCCACTGTACTTATAATCTTCCACCCTCTAATACTAATTGACTATGAGTAGAAAATCAGCTCCTCTTGGCTCTACATCAACTTCTGCCTCCTCACCTGTGGGAGGCCAGAGGACAACACAGCCAATGCTTCAGCATGAAAAAGAGAAAGGAGCAAATTTTGGAACACTCATGCAAGCGATGCAGTAAATGCAAGCAGGACTTGACAGTAAGGATGACAAGTTAGACACACTTGTAAAGAAGTTTGAGAGTATGGAAAAAATGGAGGTAATGGAACACAAAACCAAAGCATAGTACAAAAAGTCGATAAAAAGGAAGGGAAAATTGAAAGTATGCATAACTGGATGACGAAATATGAAGACAGGATTCAAAACATTGAAAATAAAATCCAAGAAGAAGAGAAGAAAACCGAGAAGCTAGAGAGCAGATTAAGCGATGTTGAAAGAGAGAGTAGTGGAATATTAAGATGGGAGATGGATAGGTCTGAATTCTTCTTAAGATTTCAAAACATAGAAGAAGAAAAAGGAGAGAACTTAGTTCAGATAATATCAAAGATTTTGATAGATGTTCTGGAGATATTCCAGGATAAGATAATAGAAACGATAGATGAAAGCTTCCGAGTATATACAAGATATGCAATGAGAAATGTTCTCCCAAGGGAAGTGCATGTAAGATTTACTAAGAAAACAATTAAATCACAAATCTTACAGAAATTGAGAGATAGAAAATTAGAATATAAACGTAAGGAGATTGTAGTTCTCAAACAAATTCCAAGAGAGGTGAGAGAGAGGAGAAGAGAATACCAATTCCTGACCAAAGTATTGATAAAAAAGGTGTTAATTACAGATGGCTCATACCGGAAGGTTTACTATGTACATGGCAAGGACAAAGACACAGGATAGATACAATCAAGAAGGCAGAAGCTTTTTATGCAGAATACTTTAGAGAAATGGCTGAGAAAACTGGGAAAGATGACTCGGTGGCACAACTACTGGAACTACCTACAACCGTGACTGGAAAAATAGAAGGAGCAGTAGGTGGAAGTGAGAAAGAAGGGGCGGCAGGGGATGGAAGCTATAAAGAAAAATGAGAACCTAGATCTACTAGAACGATAAACCCTGTATATAAAGTATAAACATGGAAGAAAGAAAATGATTACAATTAACATTAATGGACTTAATTCGGTAACTAAAAGAAAGAAAATATTTCATAAATTAGAGAAATTACAACTTGACATAATTTGCCTACAAGAAGTACATATCCAAAAGAAATATGAACACTTATTAATTCAACCAAAGCTTGGGAAAATGTTCTCATCACTGGCGAACTGCAAGAAAAGAGGAGTGATCTTCTATATTAAAGGCAACATTCCAGCAAAATTAATCTATGCAGAGGAAGAGGGAAGAATTCTGATGGTGGAAATTATGGATACTAAAAAAACACTCCTAATCGGAATCTACGCCCCCAATGAAAAACAAGACGAATTCTACAAAAAATTACATTAAAAAAATTTGGACTTAGACTACGTTGATATTTGTATGATGGGAGACTTTAATGGCATTGTGAATCAAAATATGGACTATAAAACACACAAAACAAAAAAATTAAATAGAAAGCTCCTGCCGAAATCCTTCTTTAGGATGATAGATGAAGTAAATTTAAAAGATATATGGAGAGAAAGAAATGCTAAAAAAGAACAATATACCTTCTACTCAAATAGACACTCATCATTTTCTAGAATAGATATGATATGGGCCTCAGCAGAGTTGAGCTGTAATATATAAAAGAAATTGAGATTGGAGCAAGTACCTGGGCGGACCACAATCCAATTTCAACTAAATGGAAAGGCCAAAGGGCAAGACCTAGATGGACACTAAATAATACCATATTGAAAGAAAAAGAGTTTGTACAAAAAATGAAAAAAGAGCTAGTCCTTTTCTTTAAAGAAAATAGGAAAGAAGATACATCACTGCAGAATCTTTGGGACACAATGAAGGCTGTTATTAGAGGTTCGATAATAGACTACACAAGGAAGAGAAATTTAAAGAAAAGACAAATGCATAAAGCTTTAGATAATGATTATAAAATACTTGAAAGAGAACTACAGAGAGCACCACAAAAAAAAAAGATGTCAAAATAAAAATGGACATAATTAAACATAAAATGGACCTACTAGAAAAGGAAGAATTGGAACAAAAAATTAGAGGTGCTAAACAGAATTACTTTGAAAATGCGAATAAACCAGGCAGGTGGTTGGCATATAAGCTGAAAAAAGAGAGAGAAACAAAGAAAATATTTCAATTAAGAGATAAACAAGGACAAATTCAGTATGGAAATATTGAGAAAAAAGGTATTATACAAGACTACTATGCTAAGCTCTATGAACAAGAGAAGGTGGAGGAGAGACGAGTCAAAAAGTACTTACAAGATGCTAATCTCCCCCAGATATCAGGTGAAATTAGAACAATTTTAGAAAGTAAAATAACAATGATGGAGCTAACAGATGCACTTAAAAAACAAAACAATGGGAAAGCCCCAGGACCAGATGGACACCTGTGGAATTTTACAGAACATTTGAAGAAACACTGACCCTTCCACTCCTACAAGTCATGAATGAAGTGATGTTTGAGAGCAAAACACCGAAGTCATGGTCAGAAGCGTATATTACGTTACCACCTAAGGAAGAGACCGATCTAACACAAATTAAGAATTATAGACCAATTTCCTTATTAAATTCAGATTACAAGCTATTTGCATCTATACTAGCTGAGAGACTTAAAAAATATTTAAATGGCTTCATCCACTCAGATCAAAATGGCTTCTTACCTAAAAGACAAATTAAAGACAACATGAGAATGATTTTGAATACTTTGGAATACTATGAGGCCACCCTGAAAAACAAATGGCATTGATGTTTCTCGATGCGCAGAAGGCTTTTGACAATGTGAATTGGCAATTTATGTTTTTACAACTGGAGCAGATGAATTTTGGCAAGAAATTTCCTCAAACTATACGAATGATATATCAGAAACAAGTAGCAAAAATAATGGTAAATGGAGAATTAACAGATCCTATTGAAATAAAGAGAGGTACGAGACAAGGTTGCCCATTATCACCACTACTCTTTGTCTTAACATTAGAGGTCCTAAACAGAAAGGTCAGAGAAGAAGAAGAAATAAGAGGAATGAAAATTAAGAGAGAAGAGTATAAGCTACAAGCGTTTGCAGATGACCTAGTTTTTATCCTTGAAGATCCACTAGAAATAGCACCTAAACTGCTAGAAAGAATAGAAGAATATGGAAAAGTAGCAGGCTTGAAAATAAACAAAGATAAAACAAAGATTATGACAAAGAATATCCCAGCAACACAAAAGGAAGAGTGGTCAGAAACTTTGCAGATTCAAACTACAAGTAAGGTTAAATATTTGGGGATATACCTATCACCTAGATGTAGCACTCTTAAGGAGGACAACTATACCAGACTTAAACAACAAATAGCGATTGATCTGAAGAAATGGGAAAATCTGTACTTATCAATGATGGGAAGAACTTCTACAATTAAAATGAACATTTTACCTAGAATTCTATACCTGTTTCAGACAATCCCAATCAGATTGGGTAAGGATTTTTTTCAAGATTTAAATAAAATAGTTTTGAAATTTATTTGGCAAGGGAAAAAAGCTAGAATAAAACTTAAATTGCTACAAGATGCTAGATCTAGAGGAGGATTTGGCCTACCTGAATGGTAGCTTATCAAGCAACAAACTTGATGTGGATTAAGGAGTGGATATCATTAAAAAAACTCTAGATTGGAGGAAGAAGGTGGGGCTTAGCAGTGAGAAGACGGAGTTTCAGGCTATTCCTGAAATTCCTCTATTCCGAAGGATTTTTGGATGGGTTTTTGGACCCTAGCTGTCCCGGAGACGACAGTGAAGGTGAGGGGAGACCCAGGACCCCAGAGACATTCGCAAAGTCTCTGGGGGGGGGGGTATTAACCCCTAGTGCCAATTCCTTTCTGGATTAGCTGCGTGCTAACTGAAACTGCAGGTTGCCCCTAAGAATGGCAGAAGTGATGTCATCTGGTAAGCTGATTTTATTACTCAAGAGAGACTGTCCGCACTAAAAGCTTAAGCTAATTGAAACCAAAAAATAGAAGAATCTAGCGGCGAATTGGTCTTTTTTTAATGGACTTATGGCTGGTGGCTACTTTATTTCTTAAACGCTTCAAGGAACGCTTCGGCAGCCCTCCCCACTGACTCTCTCTAAGTGGATCGTAAAGTTAACTTTCTACTAATTAGCCCTTCACGATCTGACATTTTTATTACTTGGCTGTGTTTACGATCAGATAAGATTGCACAGTTTCCAGCGTGTTTTTACTTGTAATTTTTAACTGCGACACATCATGGCGTCTGAAAATACTTCTAAGGTTTCACTCCAGATTCTTTTTTCTGCATGTCGAGAGCTTTTTGACTCTTTTCAGAGATTGGAAAGAAAATTGGATTTCTGATTTTAAAATATGAAGGAAAAACTGAGATCGTTGAATGTTTGAATGTTCCTGAAATACAAATGGAAAATGTGAGAAATGGCGTCTGGTCTATCTCAGAGGAAGAAAGGAGGGGGGGAGCTATAAAGAAGATTCATTTAAAGAGACAGAGTGCAGGAGAAATGAAAACTCCACCCTTGAGAATTAAAGTCAATTTGAAAAGTTTTACAAGCCCAGGACAACATTATTATTTCATCACTGACATTCAGAGCCAAGAGGTGCGAAGATATCTTTGTCTGGACTTGCTTATAAAAACATTTGGTAAATTTATCCAACGAATGGCAATTGGACTGAGAAAATTTTGCTATTGGAGGGACACAGGCTGACAGATGGAAGAACATAACTTAAAATTAGCTAAATCTGATTACTTTAATTTGTAATAGATATAGCTGAATAATAATTGATATTGATGGTAATGTATATAATGTGGAATTGGCTGATAGATTGAAGAATACAATTGAAAACTAGCTAAACCTAATTGCTCTTTTTGTAACAGATATAGCTGAATAATAATTGATATTGATAGCAATGTATATAATGTGGAGTCGATATGATAAATAATAATTGGATATGAGAAAACATTTTTGGATTATACATAAAGAGTATTAATTACAATAATTATCACTATTATAAAAACTAAATAAAATACATACAATCAAATGTTAATCAATACTGGGAAAATGTTATGATATATGATATAATTAAATATTATGGATGTTCAGCTAAAATAGGATATGAGGATTTGATGTCAATAGAGGATTTTACAAGTAAGTAAATGAAATGTCAGCATGTGTTATGGATTAATTCTTTGGCATAGCTAAGGATGAAGGAGGTTTAAATAACTATAGGTAATTAAAACTGGAGGTATAATGATGTTAATATGGTAAACATTTGAGTTATGATATTTGAATTAATATGAGTTAATGGAAGAGAAGCACCAAAGCATGTTGTAACCAGTTGATATACTTCTTCTTTTTTTATAATAGATACCTGTGTTTTGTTTTGTTTTCCTGCCTTGTCCTTTGTCGTTTTTGGTTTTTTTTTTGTTTTATTTACTTTTTTTTTTTTTTGCCTTTTCTTTTTGATTTTTTCTTTTCCCACTGGTGTGGGCAGGTATTGTTTAAGATTATTACTTGTATTAATATTCTTAAATAATAATTACAGTCAAATGAAAATGATATATAATAATGTTTGAGTTAATATGAGTTATGTTTGTTGACCGTGGAGGATTTGTAATCGATTGATACATTTTCTACAGATGTAAAGAAAGATGCTGTACTTGTTTCAATTAAAATTAAAAAACATTTATTATTAAAAAAAAACCTCTAGATTATTGAATGTAGAAGGTCACGACTTGCTGTTGGGATGGCATGCTTTCTTATGGTATAAGGGAACTAAAGCACATGATTATTTTAGAGGACATTATATAAGGGAGGCGTTGTTATTAAACTGGGAAAAGGTAAAAAGATTACACTACTTAAAAATTCCAGTCTGGATATCAACAATTGAAGCATTTTCATATCCAATAATATATAAAAAGGAACAAACAGTTAGATATATTGAATTATTGAATGCAGAGGGTGAACTCAAATCTAGTCAAGAGTTGAAACAAGAAGGGATAGAAATGAACTGGTATTCATATGTACAGATACAATCTAGGTATAATGAAGATAGAAAAACCAAAGGTTTTTACAATAAAATGACTGAGTTAGACAAAATTTTAACAGGTACTGATGAAAAAGTAATTTAAAAACTATATGGATATTTATTGGAGGTTAAATTGCAAGAAGAACAAGTTAAAGAAACCATGATAGCTTGGGGAAAATTTTTTAAGTATGGGATTGACTTACAGAATTGGCAGAAACTGTGGTCTCAAAATTATAAAATGACAATGTCTACTGCATATAGGGAAAACTTGTATAAGATGTTTTACAGGTGGCATCTACACCCAACTAGAATTGCAAGAATGTTCAAGAATAAATCAGAAAAGTGTTGGAAATGTCACCAGATACCGGGTTCATACTACCACATGTGGTGTCCTTGCATTGAAGCTAAAAGATACTGGACTAAAATCCACATGTAGTTGGAGAAAATGACACACAAACAAATAGACTTTAATTCAGAGGTCTTTTTATTGGGGATCATACCAGAAATCTACAACAAAGACTTAAAATATTTGATTGTAAATGTGTTAACAGCAGCCAGAATTGTATTTGCAAAAAACTGGAAAAACGAAACAATACCAAAACAGGAAGAAGTTATCCAAAAAATAATGGACTGTGCTGAAATGAGTAAATTGACACTTGAAATTAGAGAACAAGAGGATGAGCAATTTTATAAGATATGGGATTTGTTTTATCGGTGGCTAGGGGAAAAAAAACTTGGAAATGAAAAATGATATACTTATGCTTTAATTGAAGAAGTTAAATGATGATACAACTATGCTGTGAAATAAACTAACAATGATACAATGAAAAATTAATATATCAATGAATTGAATATTTTAGAATTTTTTGCTTTAAAAGGATAAGGATAATAATGATTTTATGTATATTTAATAGAGGTCTGGTGATATAATGTATAATGTTAAGAACGTATTACAATGATATTATTGAACTGACACAGACACTTGACCATATTGATTAATCGTATTCATTAAAACCATACTGGATTCCTGCGGTTGTTCCAATATTATGACCAAATCATCCGCAAAAGCCCGCACTCTGTATTCTTGCTGCCTAACCTTAATTTCTTTTAGGCCCTCCAAGCCCCGTATTTTATTCAATAATACTTCCAAAGTTATAATAAACAATAGTGGGGACAAAGGACAGCCCTGTCTTGTACCCTTTCCAATTTGAAAGGATTCTGTTAAACTTCCATTGACTATAATTTGAGCTGTTTGCTGTTGATATATTGCTTTGATTGCTCCTATCTGCATTTTTTGCAATATCTTCAGCAAAAATTGCCAATTAACTCGATCAAAGGCTTTCTCAGCATCCAGAAATATGAACGCAACAGGGATTTGATTGTTCTTTCCCAAGTATTCTAATGCATTAATAATTAATCTAACATTACTTTTCATCTGTCTCCCTTGTATAAAACCTGTTTGATCAGCGTGTATCAATTGTTGGATAACCAGCATTAACCTATTTGCTAGTATTTTAGTAAAAAATTTGTAGTCTACATTAAGTAACGAAATAGGTCTGTAGTTTTTTGGTTGAGTAGTATCTTGATCTTCTTTGGGTATCAAAGATATAAAGGCTGTCTTCCATGAAGGAGGTACCTTACCTTCCGTTTGAATCTTATTAAATAATTCTCTAAGAGGTTCTACCATTTCCAACTGTAAGTTTTTATAGTAAGCCGCTGTCAAGCCATCTGTGCCTGGTGCCTTCCCTGACTTCAACTGTTTAATTACCTGTAAGATTTCCCCCGAGGTTATTGGTTGATTCAATTTTTGCCTGTGTTCTTCTTTAACTAAGGATATTTTTTCTTTATCTAAGTATTTGTCTATATTTAAACCATTAATTTTATCCCCCCTTACAACTCTGTAAAAAATTCCCGAAATGCCTTTTGAATCTCATCCTGTTGAAACACCTCCTTCCCTTTGTAGATCAATTTAGATATATTTCAAATTTTCTTTTTTTTCCTAATCTGATAAGCTAACCACCTGCCAGGTTTATTTGCATTACAAAAAGTATTATGTTTTGCGTATAACAAACTGGTGGCTACCTGGTCAGAGATCAACATATCAAATTGGGATTTTAATATGGTAATTGCTTCCTTGACCTTTGTGTCACCTGGATTCATTGTTAACTCCAGCTCTTTCCTCTTAATTTCCTCCTCCAACTCTGTTCGTTTTGCCCCTTGTTTATGTCTATGTGATTTATTTATGTTTATCAATACTCCTCTCATATATGCTTTGCTTGCATCCCAAACAAATTCCATAGGTGTACCCTTATTCATGTTAAAAACAAAGTATTCAGTTAGCAACTTTTTACAATCATTGATATACTTTTCATATCTAAATAAGTTTTCATTCAATCTCCAAGACCTTCTTGCGTGTACCACCCCTCCCAATTCCATCCAGACTGGGTTATGATCTGAAAGGACCCTAGCCGCAATCTTTGTCTTCTTCACCCTAGAAAGCAAATCATTAGTGGTTAATATGAAATCAATCCTAGAGAAGGATTGATGCCTATCAGAAAAAAAGGTAAAATCATATTCCTCTGCATTTCTTTCTTGCCAGATATCTCTCAGTTCAAAGTCGTCCATCATATCAAAAAAGGATTTGGGTAGCTTTGCTTGCATCTTGATGTTTGGACGAGAAATCTTCTTGTCTCTCTTGGTATCTATAACGCCATTCCAGTCACCCAGTAGTATACAAGACCTATAATCCCACTGTACTAATTTAGCATGAAGATTTCTATAGAATCCATCTTGCTGTTGATTAGGAGCATAAATTCCCAGAAGCAATGTCTTTCTCCCTTCTAGGATTAGATCTAACACGATGTATCTTCCATCGGGGTCTGCTTCAATTAATTCAACTTTCATATCTTTTCTTAGGTATACAACTATACCATTTTTCTTTTCCATAGCAGAAGTTACAAAATGTTGACCAAGTTTTGGGTTGATCAGATATTTTTTATTGGTTGATTTAATATGAGTTTCTTTTAAACAAATTATGTCATTCTTAAACTGTTTAAGATAGTGAAATATTTTCTTTCTCTTCTGTGGAGAATTCAGTCCATTGACATTCCATGTTAAAATCTTAGTTGTCATCTTTGGTTACCTGAAGCTTTTTTAGAGCCTCCTGCATGGCCTGTTTAACCTTTGGCCTAGCTCCTCCCATGGCTTCTGGACTTGTTACTGTAACTCCTTGATCAATGGCCGGTGATTGTTGAGGTTGTTGCCTTTTAGCTTGTTTTTCCATTCGTCTAGTAGTCATACGGCCAGGTCTTTGTTCCATGACACCTTGCACTTCTAGGGGGGAGATATGGTCCATCTTATCTGGTAGTTGTGTGGTTTGCTGTCTGTCTTGTCCTTCTCGTGGTCTTTCTCCAGGTCCACATGGTGCATGGTGTCCAGCCTTCAAAATATTGTAATAAAAATCTCGTGCTTTCCATATGGAGTTGAGACGATATCTTTGCCTGTCAAATGTAAATATAATACCAAATGGTGCGTCCCATCTGTACTGTATCTGATGGTTTCTGGGTTCTTCCACTAAAAAAGCATAGTCTCCCCTGGCTCTTAGCATTTGAGGTGGTATCTCTTTCAAAACAGTCAAATCCTGACCCCCAATTTGGAGCTTAGTGTTATAAGACTCTTGTAATATCGTGTTTCTTAGCTCTCTTGTAGTGAAATATATAACTATATCTCGAGGAAGCTGCTTCTGCTTTGCCACCCAAGAGTTAACGCGATAAACTTTATTGATTTGCCAGTCAAACTTAGATCCCGGTCTTCCCACCAGACAATCAATCAGCTGAAAATAATGCAAGATATATGCAAGAGGGGAGGCTTGAAACTACCCAATTTAAAACTATACTATGATGCAGTGGTGTTGTCCGCAATTAGTGATTGGATCAATTTAACTAATGATAGGATATTGAACCTTGAGGGGTATGATCTGGTATATGGTTGGCATGCTTACTTAGAGGTTTAGAGGTTTATTAACATTTATAGGCCGCCCTTTTCCCTGAGGGGACTCAGGGTGGCTTACATAAAATCAAGGGAGGGATATACAAACAGTAACGCAGACAAACATAGAATAAAATAATGAGCAACATTCATTCATCATTCGGGAGGGGCAATTATCTCTGTCCCCAGGCCTGACGGGCTAGCCAGTTCTTAAGGGCTATGCGGAAGGCCTGGACGGTGGTGAGAGTACGAATCTCCACGGGGAGATCGTTCCAAAGGGTCGGAGCTACTACTGAGAAGGCTCTCCTCCTTGTAATTGCCAGCCGGCACTGGCTGGCAGATGGAACTCGGAGGAGGCCCAATCTATGAGATCTAATTGGTCGCAGGGAGATAATTGGCAGAAGGCGGTCTCTCAAGTACGCAGACCCACTACCATGGAGGGCTTTATGGGTGATTAATAGCACCTTGAAGCGCACCCGGAGATCAACAGGTAGCCAGCGCAGCTCGCGGAGGATAGGTGTTATGTGGGTGAATCGAGGTGCACCCACGATCACTCGCGCGGCCGCGTTCTGGACTAGCTGAAGTCGCCGGATGCTCTTCAAGGGCAGACCCATGTAGAGCACATTGCAGTATTCCAGCCTAGAGGTCACAAGGGCCCGAGTGACTGTTGTGAGAGCCTCCCGATTCAGGTAGGGTCGCAACTGGCGCACCAGGCGAACCTGGGCAAATGCCCCCCTGGTCACAGCCGTCAGATGGTGGTCAAAGGACAGCTGTGGATCCAGGAGGACTCCCAAGTTGCGAACCCTCTCTGAGGGGTGTAGAATTTGACCCCCCAGCCTGAGCGATGGAGTACTGGTCGAATTGTTGGGAGGGAAGCACAACAGCCACTCGGTCTTTTCCGGGTTGAGTACAAACTTGTTAGCCCTCATCCAGTCCATAACGGCCTCAAGACCTCGGTTCATCACGTCCACCGCTTCATTGAGTTGGCACGGGGCGGACAGATACAACTGGGTATAGTCCGCATATTGATGGTATCTTATCCCGTGCCTGCGAATGATCTCACCCAGCGGTTTCATGTAGATGTTGAATAGTAGGGGGGATAAGACCGAACCCTGCGGCACCCCATATGTTAGGGGCCTAGGGGTCGATCTCTGCCCCCCCACTAACACCAACTGCGACCTGTCCAAGAGGTAGGAGGAGAACCACCGCAACACAGTGCCTCCCACTCCCACCTCCCGCAGTCGTCGCAGAAGGATACCATGGTCGATGGTATCGAAAGCCGCTGAGAGGTCGAGGAGAACCAGGATGGACGCATGGCCTCCATCTCTGGCCCTCCAGAGATCATCGGTCAATGCGACCAAAGCGGTTTCTGTGCTGTAACCGGGTCTGAAGCCTGACTGGAAGGGGTCGAGATAACTTGCTTCCTCCAAGGACCGCTGGAGCTGGAAGGCCACCACCTTCTCAACAACCTTCCCAAGAAAGGGAAGGTTGGAGACTGGACGGTAGTTGTTAAGGACAGCTGGATCCAAGGATGGCTTCTTTAGGAGGGGTCTCACCACCGCCGCTTTTAGCGCGGCGGGGAAGTTCCCCTCCCGAAGAGAGGTGGTAACAACCGCCTGGATCCAGCCTCGTGTCACCTCACTGCTGTTAACAACCAGCCATGAGGGACACGGGTCCAGTACAGAGGTGGAGGCACTTACAGCCCTCATGGCCTTGTCCACATCCCCAGGGGCAACATCCTGAAACTCAACCCAGAGGTGGTCTACTTCATCCTCTTGTGCCTCGGCTGGAACTGCAAAGATGGAGTCCAAGTCCGACCGAAACCGAGCAATTTTGTCCGCTAAGAATTGGGCATAATCCTCAGCTCTGCCCTGTAAGGGTTCCCCCGTTTCCCTCCTATTTAGTAGGGAGTGGGTTATCCTAAACAGGGCGGCTGGGCGGGACTCAGCGGACGCAACCAAGGTGGCTATATGAGATCTTTTCGCTGCCCTAAGTGCCCTGGTGTATTCCTTGGTGCTGATGGTTACCATTGCTCGGTTCGATTCGGACTTATCGGACCTCCATAGGTGCTCTAGGCATCTCCTCCGGCGCTTCATCTCCCGGAGTTCCTCGGTAAACCAAGGAGGTCTCCAGGATCTGCCGCCTCGGAGGGGCCGTAGTGGCGCAATCCAGTCGAGGGTCTCCGATGCTGCCGAATGCCAGGCAGTAACCAGAGTCTCTACCGGACTGTGGGCGAAAGTATCAGGAATGACCCCAAGCTCCATCTGGAACCTTAACGGCTCCATAAGTCGCCTGGGGCGGAACCACCTGGTCGGTTCCTCCTCCCTACAGTGGGGGTTTGGTCTCCGGAAGTCAAGCCTCAGTAGGCAGTGGTCTGACCACGACAGGGGTATGATGTCGTTACCCCTCAGACCAAGATCACAAATCCACTGCTCCGAGAGAAATATGAGGTCGAGCATGTGACCCGCTGAATGGGTTGGGCCCCGGATTACTTGGGTCAAGCCCATGGCCGTCATGGAAGCCATGAACTCCTGCGCCCCATCAGAGTGTTCACCGAGCGATGGCAAGTTGAAGTCCCCCAGGACCATCAGCCTAGGGAACTCAATTGCCAGCTCGGCTACCGACTCGAGGAGTGAGGGGAGGGCTGCTGCAATGCTGTTGGGAGGCAGGTACGTTAACAGCAGACCCACTTGACCCTTGAGGTCCAACTTTACCAGCAGAGACTCACACCTGACAAGCTCCGTAGCAGGGACCCTACGAGGAGCTAATGACTCCCGGATAACAATAGCCACACCCCCACCCCTTCCCTGGGCTCTCGGCTTGTGCAGCACCTGAAATCCTTCTGGGCACATCTCTACGAGGGGGACTCCTCCCTCTGGGCCCAGCCAGGTTTCAGTAATACATGCCAGGTCTGCCCTCTCGTCTAAAATTAAGTCCCGGACGAGAGGAGCTTTATGTGCCACAGACCTGGCATTTAGCGACAGCAGCCTGAGTCCAGGGTCCTGATTACTTGCGCCATCTGGCCTCGGAGTGGGACTCATAGGGCCGGAAGGAGGGATCTCTGTAATGTAGCGAACCCTCCTTCCCCGGTAATGGCCTGCCCTAAAGTCCCCGCCATATCTGCCCCTCCCTGTTACGACCGTGATACTCCGACCCTCTCCCGTGTCTCTGGTCCCCTCAACCACCCCCATGGCCCCCGCATCCCCTGGCAGGTCCTCCGAATCATACATACCCATGCACTCCCCCAAGCAATCCCCACGTAACAGTTAAAACACAAAAATTACAACAATATAATAGTAAAAAGTGGGACATTCATTCATCTCATACGTATCCCATGCATATCCCATACAAAGAGAAGAAAAAAAGATGAAAGAAAAGGAAGAAAAGAAGATAGATTACTTGTTATTTAACAAACAACTGGACAAAAACTTTAAAAGTCATATTTTAAGAAATGCTTTACTGCGGGTTTGGAAAAAATATCAACATAAATTAAATGATAAGATACCTATGTAGGCAATTCCTAGACATGCAATTGAAAATATAAATATAGCACAAAAACAGGATTGAATTACTTATAGACAGCTTCTTATTTTGGAAGGAGGGGCACTACAATTAAAATCCTTAGAGGTATTAAAAGAGGAGAAGGCAGTTCAAACATGGTTCCAGTATGGGCAATTACAGGCCAGGTGGAAAATAGATCAAAAAATTGGTTTTGTCCAAATTGAGGACAACTTATTTAAACAAATAAGAGATCAAAGTTTAATGCATATAAAGAGGATATATAATGTATTAATACAGATAGATTCAGAAACAGAGTTAGTTAAAGATTGTACGGTAAAGTGGGCTCAAAATATTGAAGAACCAATAAT
This sequence comes from Thamnophis elegans, assembly GCF_009769535.1. Taxonomy (NCBI): domain Eukaryota; kingdom Metazoa; phylum Chordata; class Lepidosauria; order Squamata; family Natricidae; genus Thamnophis; species Thamnophis elegans. The sequence continues at coordinate 59,814,233 of NC_045558.1, read as the reverse complement.
GTTGGATACATGGGAAAAAATTTGGGTAAAAAATGTGAAATTTACACAAGCTCACAACCTGAGAGAAAATTTTTACAAGATGTTCTATAGATGGCATTTAGATCCTAAAAAGCTGGCTTCTATGTATCCGAATTTACAACCCAAATGTTGGAGATGTGGTTCTCTCGATGCTACCTATTTCCATATATGGTGGAATTGCCAAAAGGTTAAGGCATTTTGGATAAAAATATGGTGGATTATGCAAAATATCTTTAAAAGAAGGATAAAGTTTACTCCTCAGTTATTTTTGTTAGGTATAAGTACTGACTTTACAGCAGTAGAGACTAACTTGATCCTGCACTTCATAACGGCAGCAAGACTGTTGGTGGCGCAATACTGGAAGAAGGAAGACCTGCCTACAACTCAAGAATGGACATTGAAAGTTACAAATTTAGCCGAGAGGGCTAAAATATCGGCATATCTTAAAGATCACTCAAATGAGAGATATAAACGAGACTGGAAAAAATGGATTGACTATATACAAAATAAATACGGGACCAAGAAATTCCAGTTAGCCTATGCTTAAGATCAGGAATGATTTAAATTGTTTAAAGTTAGCTTAGCAAGAAGAAGCTAAGATCAATGTAGAGATGTTATTAATTTCTTTATTTCTTTTTTCTCAATAGATTTTAGACTGTGTTTGTTAAAAATCTATACCGTGTATGGGTTCTGGGAAGTCGGGGGTGGGTGGGTAAGGAGGTGGGGGGTCGGGGGAGGGTGGGGGGAGGGAGGGATATATATTAGGCTGGACACGATGTGTTAGATCTCAATGCAATGTGACTTCACAGGTATACTGTTTTTCTTTATTTTTTCTTTAAAAATAGGATAAGCCAAGTACATTAACATATAGTGGAAATACACCAAGGGGAGGAGGAGTAGGAAAGAAGAAAGATGGGTAGAGAGGGAAGGGAGAGAGGGGGGGGAGGCGAAAAGGAAGGGGGGGAGCGGATCTGGAGAGGAGAGAGGAGTGGTAGAGGGCAAGGGGAAGTAGGGTAGAGGGGGATGAAGGAGGGAAGATAGAAAGTTGGATGGTGGTGGAAGAAAGAGGTGTATGGAGAATGGAAGAGGTATATTGGGCTTTTATTTTCTGGGGCATTGTTGACAAGAGGAATTGATGCAATTATTGTTTAATACTGTATGGTGTATACATGTGAGTGTATGAAAATGAAAATAAAATATACTAAAAGGTACAATAAATGAAATAATAAATGTATAAGAATGATGAATGTTAAAACACCTGTAACCAAACAACATGCTGTAACTGATGATGAGTTTTTTTTCTTTTTTGTGTTTTTTCTTCTTCTTTCTTTTTTGTTTTTGTTTCTCCATTGTTGTGTGTATATGCTGTCTATGTAACAAAAATAAAAAAAATTATATAAAAACAGTTTTAGGCCATTCTTTGCAGCAATCCTCTGTACTGGTTATTCATATTTTGCAGCACATTTATGTTTTACTTAATAAGGACTCATGAGGAAAGTCAATAGATACACCATTGACAATGGCATAATTCCTTTATAACTTACAATTGTCCCCCAACAAAGTCAATTTAAGCCTTATTCAACTCTATTTCTATAGTTTATCCCTGAACTTGTCCAATCTGAATCCTCATGCTTACAATCAGGGTCTCATATTACTTTAAGTTGGGAAGATAAGAAAAAGAGTCACACATGCCAGACTTTTATTATTCTGTGCAAAACTACTTCAAATAGTTTTTTTAGTAATTCCACAGTATTCTGCTATAATCTAGCAATTATATAGTTGCTTAATAGAAAACACTAATGTTAAAAATTAATAAGGTAGGCTTTATTCATATATAATGCAGTACAGAAATGTCTTAAATTTTTAAAATTTTTAGTAGTTGGGTTTCTTAGTGTGTTTTGGGGTGGAGATGATGAAAAACTAAAACAATTCTCATTGCAAAGGGTTTTAGGATCCTATGAAATCAAGGTTTCCAGCTGCCATGTTGCTTTAATGCAGAAATCTATGCTAAGAAAGTTAATAAAAGGATCAGAACTAAAAGGCAATGACCATAATAGTTATACTTGAGCTGTAACTTCCACCTGGAATACCATTACAAATGTGTTTCAGAATGATTTGATTATCAGGTGGTGGCATTGCAGTACAGTTATTTTAAAACTTGTAAGATGTAAGGACTTGCCCCTCCTATCCCCTCAAGAAAGTAGAACTCCAGAAACAAAAAATTCAAACATTTCAAAAGGAACCTTTATTGAGAGATACATTGTGTGCACAATTATTACGCAAGCTGCATTTTGGAGGATTAATTTTATTATTGAACAACTACAGTGCTCCCGGTCAATCCAAAATGTTAATAAACCTCAAACCTGAATATTTAAGAAAGTAAATGTGAAGTTATGGATTTCTTAGGAGAATATCTGTGTGTGCACAATTATTGGGCAACTATTGGTGTCCAGAATTATTATGCCACTAAATGAAAAATGAAGTTTCCCATCTCACTCATTTATTTTCATCTGTTAAAGTGAGAATAGTAAACAAACAACTCAAAATTTACAAATAAACATTTCTGATGATTCAAAAAAAAAAAATCAGTGACCAATACAGCCAACCTTCTTTGCAATAACAGCGATAAGCCTTCCATTCATGGAGTCTGTCAGTTTCTTGATCTGTTGATGATCAACTTTTTGTGCAGCAGCAACCACAGTCTCCCAGACACTATTCAGAGAGGTGTACTGTTTTCCTTCACCATAAATCTCCCATTTAAGAAGGGCCTACAAGTTATCAATAGGGTTTAGACCAGGTGAAGAAGAGGGCTATGTCATTATTCTTTCATCTTTAAGGCATTTACTAGCTAGCCACACAGTAGAGTACTTTAATGCATGCGACGGAGCATTGTCCTGCATAAAAATCATGGTCTTCTTGAAAGATGCAGACTTTTTCCTATGCCACTGCTTGAAGAAAATGTCTTCTAAAAACTGGCAGTAGATTTGGGTGTTGATTTTGAATCCATCTTCAATCCGAAAAGGTCAACTAGCTCATCTTTCATAATACCAGCCCAAACCAGTACCCCACCTTCACTTTGCTGGTGTCTGAGTCAAAGTGGAGCTCTGTGCCTGTTACTGAGCCAGCCACAGGCCCAGCCATCTGGTCCATCAAGAATCACTCTCATCTCATCAGTCCATGAAACCTTTGAAAAATCTGTCTTCTGATATTTCTTGGCCCAGTTTTGCAATTTTAGCTTATGTGTTTTGTTCAGTGGTGGTCAGATTTCAGCCTTCCTTACCTTGGCCATATCTCTGAGCACTGAACACTTTGTACTTCTTCATTTGTCATAATTTTTTTATTTTTTGTTCTCTTACATACCATTTTAAGTATACATACCATTTTAAGTATACATTGACATAATTATTTTTCTTCTTTACATTTGTTTTTCTTATACATTTATTATTTCATTTCACAGGTTAAAATATATAGTTTGGGTTACTTTATTTACCATCCCTTCCTCCTGTTGTAACACTACCTTATTTTCCCTTTTTTTCTCCCTCCCTTCTCTCCTTCCTTCCTTCCTCCTCTTCTTCCCCTTCCTTCTTCCCTTACCTTTCTCCTACTCCTACTCTTCTTCTTCCCCTTCCTACTCTCTCTCCTTCACTTCCTTTCCCTTCCATCCTCCTCTCCTTACCTCTTTCTTCTTTCCCCCGTCTTCCTTTCATTCTCTCCTCATCTGTCCCTTTCTTTTTTTTATTGTTGTAGGTGTCTCTTTCAGATCTCAGTTTATGTCTCCTTGGGATGATATTTCCGCAAACCCAAATATAATTTGGTATCATTTCTTATTCCCTTACCTTTGCTAATCTATCCTTTAAAAAAATGTTTTAATCTTTAAAAACAGTAAAAGAAAACACAACAAGAAAGAACAAAACACAAAAGAAACATAACAACGTACAACAATATATAGTAATTTTACAGCCTTCTGTATCGGTTTTCCTGCTTAGCTTTTATAATTCTCCATTCTGCATTGCCTTCCTATTGTTTTAACCTTGTCCTATAATATAACAACAGTAGTATTAGCACTTATAATAATATTAATTATTATTACCATATATTTATATTCTCTATTTTCTGTTTTGGCTTCTGATTTCTAGCCTCTTATACATTTTATTCCATACTTTATAGAAGTCTGATTCTTCTCTTTCTTTTAGTTCTATTGTCATTTTGTCCATTTCTGCTCATTCAAGTATTTTTCTGATTATAGTTTCATCTGCGAGTGTATTGATTTTTTTCCAGTTTTGTGCAAAAGCAATCATGACTGCAGTGAGTATGTGTATGATTATGTATAGAGATTGTTTATCCATTTTTTGGTCTAGTAGTCCTAATAAGAATGCGTCTAGTTTGAGTTCTATTTTTTGCTCAGTAATTTCTTCCAACCATTTCTGAATTTTGCACCAGTACTTTCTTGTGATGGGGCATGTCCACCACATATGGTAGAATATTCCAGGCTTGTGGCTGCATCTCCAACATTTGGGAGATAAATTTGGGTACATTTTGGCCAATCTCACTGGAGGCAAATGTCATCTATAAAACATTTTATAGAGGTTTTCTTTATAAGCTACTGCCGTTGTAAATTTATAATTTCTTTCCCATAATTTATCCCATTTTTCTAATTCTATATTATGACCAAAATTTCTTCCCCAGTTAATCATTGTCTCCTTTACCGTCTGTTCCTCCATTTTATATCTTAAGAGAAAATTATATAATCTAGTAATCATTTTTTCTCCCGTTCCTAATAATATTTTATCTAATTCTATTTATTTTTCGTGTATTCCGTATTGTTCCCGATCTTTTTAAAATCTAGTTTTAATTTGTAAATAGGGCCACCATTCCATATTTATTCTTTGTGTTTTCAGATCTTGTACTGATTTTAGTTCTCCTTTTTCATCTAAGAGTTCTGCATATCTTACCATTTTACTGAGATCTATAGTATTTGGATATGTCATTGCCTCCATCGTTGATAATCAGATTGGGATTTTCACGTAATGGTTTTTTTTTTAAAAAATTCCCACCCCTTACTATGTGTCTTTGGAAGTAGGAATGAGATTTATTCTTTCCCTCCCAAAGGAAGCCATGCCAGCCTAGTTGGAGATCGTGGCCTTCTAGCATAAGGATTCTTTTATTTTTTAGTTAAATCCAGTCCTTGAGCCATGTTAGGGCTGCCACCTGATAGTAAAGCTCCCAATCTGGGAGGCCAAAGCCCCCTTTGTTTCTACTATCTTGTAGAAGTTTGTATTTAATATGAGGTTTTTTCTTGGCCCTCGAAATTCCCAGTTTCTCTTTCAGTTTTTTATTTTGTCCTTTGGTTAAATTCTTAGTTAATATTTTAGTTTTCTCTTTATTTATTTTAAGCCCTGCCACTTTACTGAATTGATTTATGTGTCAGCCTCTGTTTTGCTGCTTGCTTTTCGGCTGCCATTGAAACGGGGCGGGAGAGCATGGTATTTGGGTGAGGGAAATAATCTGTGCAGGAGGACTGTTAATTGGGAGTTGTTCTCACCATTCGTTTGCGCATGTGGGAGGAGGGGAGTTTCCTGTCAAGGCCAACTGTCTGGCATACCAACCTGATGATGATTTTTGAAGATGTCGCCCACTTGACAGCTGTGGAGATATATGATTGGATTATGGACTGGGGTACCAAGGGGAGGGGAATAAATCATGTATTGATATCTAATGCTTTCGCGCCTTTTGCTCAGATCCAGCTTTGCTTAGCTTCTAATTACTTATAATCAGTAAAAAATACTCTTAATTCTGCAAAGTGGAATTGTGGTTTCCTTCTTGGTTATTAAGTGAAGGAGCCATGACATTAAGCTGAATCTCACCTCACACCCATCCCAGAGCTGGCACCTTCCGAGGGGGGGTGCAGCCAAAACCTGAAGAATGTCCCAACAAGGCAGTGATCAAGAAGAAGATATGGGAGCAGCTGCAGGCCCTTCGGAGATGGAGCGGATGGCTGGCCTGCAGTTGGAAGAATGATCTGTTCAACCCAGGTGGACTTGGGGAGTGGGACGGAAAGAGGATCCTGAAGAACCTTTGACTGGGATTACTATGAGGAGACCCAGAAAACCAGCAGCTGACTGGAGGGATTCTGAGGAGGAAAATCTTATGATGTCCCAGGCCATGAAACTTTTTGAAGGGGCGTGGGAGAGACACCGGGCTCGTGAGAGTGAAATGGAGAGAAAAATTGAGATAGAGACAGAGAAAAAATATATTTTGCATGACCTGAGAGAGACTGGAGGGGCCAAAGGGGGAGTTGAACAAGATGACCAAGCGCTGACCCCAATCATTGTGGCTAGAAACATTCCAAGAGGGGAAGGGCTCAAACACCAGATGGCTAAGTTTCCTCCTTTAAGTGTAAAATACGGAGGAGAACCAAAAGAGCTAGGTCTCTTCCTTGTTCAAGTATGGAACTACATGCAAATGTATGGCTTTGGGGGGGGGGGAAGCAGCAGATTGGATGGTAGGATTGCACAACACTGATTCCCCGCTTTTGAGAGACTTTAATGGGTTTATGGCCGCTTTGAGGAAACGCTTTGATGATCCCCTCACAGAGCGAAGAGCCAGAATTAAATTTACAACTCTTACCCAGGGGAAACGGCCAGTAGCTGATTATGTGCAAGAATTTCGGGAGCTGTCAGCTTTTATGAGGTGGTGGTCTGAAGAAGCATTGTTAGACCATTTCGCTGATGGGTTAAACAAAGAGATTTATCAGCATTGTGTGAACAGGAGACCCCCCCGTAGATTGCAGCCCTGGTATGAAGTGGCTGCTGATGTAGAAATTGACCTGGCCATACTGAATTACCTAGAGGAAGGTGAGGGTGAAAAATCCCCCCCTGCCACCCCCCCCAAGAGTCCCGAAAGGAGGGAAAGGTGGATTTGCAAGCAAGCCCAAACCCTTCGTGTGTTTCCGCTGTGGGAAGGAGGGGCATCGTGACGTGAATTGCCGGGTCAAGATGAACCAAAAAACCCCACCCCCTCGGAAAGAGAAGTGGCTGGAAAAACCTCCCAGCAAGAGGAAAGAACCTGTCTTGCAAGGGGAAGAACCTTCTCAGCATGGATGGGGGGGAGGAAACCCCCAGCTCTTCGGAAGGAAGTGACTCTGATGATGAACGCTGGGTAAGTTCCCGCTCGGGACCCATGACTATTCCAGTTGAGCTTAGAGTGCCCTCTTCTGGCACACGAGAGAAAATTCTAGCTCTTTTAGATTCTGGTTGTACACGATGCATTATGAGCCCGGACATAGTAGAGAAATTGGGATTGAAGCTAAAAACTTTGAAAATCCCAATTGCCTTTTGCCAATTGGATGGCTCTATTGAGGGAGGGAGCCCTGCTCACTTTGTTACTGAGCCTATTGTGATGTGGATGGGAACCCACCAAGAGACAATAAGTTTTATTGTAGCCCCAGGAATGGACCGACCCCTTATATTGGGATTGCCCTGGCTCCGTAAGTGGAACCCACACATAAATTAGAGGAAAGGTTGGTTACGCATCCGGTGTGCTACGCCCCCCCCCTCCTTTTTTGACTCAGGATGCACCTGGTGCTTAAGTAGCCCAACCCTGGTGGAGAAACTGGGCATCCACCTATAAAAGAATTAGAAGCTAAGCAAAGCTGGATCTGAATTGGTTTATGTCTTGTAATAGTTTTAGTCCAGTTTCTAGGGGTTCCTCTATTATAAATGCTAGATCGTCTGCAAAGGCCTGCACTTTGTATTCCTGTGTTCTACTTTTCAATCCCTTTATGTCCTTCTTCTGTCTAATTTGTAACATCAATGTCTCTGTTGAGAGGATAAATAACAGGGGGGATAGAGGGCATCCCTGTCTTACACCTTTGGTTATGCTGAAACCTGTTGCTTCCCCGTTTAGTATTATTTTTGCCCTCTAACTAGAATATATTGCTCTGATCATCCCAATAATTTTCTCTCCGAAGTTCATTACTGCTAATTGATTTATAAGAAAATCCCAATTCAGATTATTGAATGCTTTTTGTGCATCAGTAAATATCAATGCTGTTTATTTTCCTGAGTGTTTCTCGTACTATTCTAATATGTCCATTATCGTTTGTATATTGCCTTTTATGTGTCTGTTGGGTAAAAATCCATTTTGGTCTGGGTGTATGATTCCATTTAGTATATTTTAAATTCTTTTCGCCATTATTGTCATAAATATTTTATAACCAGCATTTAGCAGCGAGATTGGCCCATAATTTTGGATCTTTTGTTTTTCAGTGTTGTCTTTAGGAATTAACGTTATTAGTGCCTCCATCCAGTATTTTGGTGTCTTCGCTTGTTCTAGTATGTCATTATACATTTCTAATACTATGTTCTCTAATTATTTTTGCAATTCTTTATAAAATTCTGCTGGAATTCTGTGGGGCCCAGGGTTTTGTTATGTTTTTGTTTTTGGATTGCCCTTTTTAATTCTAGCCTCATTATTCACTCATTTAGTGTTTCTTTTATTGTTTCCAGTAAGGTTGGAAGATTCCTCTTCTGTAGTTATCTTTTAATGTCCTCCTCTTCTATTTCCTCTCAGCTATACAGTGCTTGAAAGTATTTTACTGCTATACTTTTTTTTCTTCCTTTTGGTGGTGTGTCACCCCTTCTTCATCCTCTAGTTCTTGTATTAATTTCTTTTCTTTCTCTTTTTTTTACTTTATAAGCTAGCCATCTCCTTGGTTTATTGGCATTTTTGAAATAATTTTGCCTACTTGATCTAATTTTCTAGGCCACTTCTTCTTGTGTAATTAAATTTAATATATGTTTAATTATTTCTTTTTCTTCTTTAGCTTCTTGGTTTTGAGGTTCTTTCTGGATTTTATATTCTAATTTCCCCAGTTTCTCCTGGAGCTCTGTATATAATTTCTTATTATCTTTGTTTCTTCTTATTGTATATGCTATCATAATGCCTCACATAGGCTTTGGTTGTATCCCATAGGTTTTGAATGATTGCCTATTCATTCCAGTTTTCCTTAAGGAAAAATGCTAATTCTTTTTCCACATACTGTACATAGTTTTTTTCTTTCACAACCCTCTGATTTTCCCTTTTGCCTCTCCTTTCCATTTGATTGTTATTGGGTTATGGTCTGCCCACATGTTCAGTGTTATTTCTACTTCCTCTACATCCTTCTCCATTTCTGGATCCATCCACACCATGTCAATCCTGGACCATGAATTATGGGGGTTTGAAAAGAATGTGTATTGACTCTTCTGTGGGTTGATTTCTCTCCAGACATCTTTTAGATTTAATTCTCAGGCGATTTCAAAGAATGCATTTAGTAGTGTTCTCCTTACATATATTTTTTTATTATCTGTTTTATAGTGTTTCTTTGGGTCTCCCAAAGAAACACTATTGAAGTCCCCTAATAGACATATGTTGTCCAGTTCCAGTTCTGCAATCAGCTTATGTAGTTTACTGTTGCATTCTTTCTGATTTATGTTTGGTGCATATATGACTGCAATTAGTACTCTTTTTTGTTTTATTGATACTTCAATTAATAATGTTCTTCCCTCTTCGTCCGGATATACCTGTTTAGGTTTTAGCCAGTCCTTTATATATACTGCAATTCCTCTTTTCTTTGTATTTGCCAGGACCAGATGTAATTTCTCTAACTTTGGAGATTCCAAAATGCTACTATTTCCTTTTTTTATATGAACTTCCTGTAGACATGTGATGTCCATGTTTTGTTTTTGTTTGTCTTCTTTTTATAGGTGAATTTAGTCCATTTATATTGACTGATATTAATTTCACTTCTTCCTCCATCCTGTTACTTGTTTGTCACCTTTGTTCCTCTACATGGTTTTGTTTCCCTTTGGTTTCTTGTCCTCACTCCTTCTCTTTCCTGGACTTCTGTATCGGTCTTCTTTCTTGCATCTAATGGTCTAATCCATTTTCCTCTGTCAGCTGCTCCTCTTGACTTCAGATTTCTAACTCCTCTCTGCTGTCTGATTCTCCCTCTAAGTAGTGTTCATAGAATTCCTGGGCTTTCCTTATTTTCTTATCTTGCCAGGATATTAACATGCATTCCGTTATCAACTAGTGGAACATTATTTTATATTTTATCAGTTGTGTGGAGAGGAATTGGTAATTCCTTCTTTGCTCTTTAATTCTCTTTGGTATCTGTTTAAGGGTTATGACTTCTTTTCCTTTATAGACCAGCTGTTCGTCCCTTTTCTTTTATAAATTTCATCTCTGACAGCTTTTTTGCAAATCTTATATGTATTTCATGGGGCAACCTATGTCTTCGTGCATAATTAGTATGCACTCTATAGATTTCATCGATATTGTGCCTCAGTTCACTTTTGTCCATTTGCAATTGGTCAGCTAGAAGATCTCTCATGAGTTCTGGTAGGTCCTCATCTTTTGTCTCTACTGTGTTCTGAAATCTTAAATAGAAAGGGGATCGTTCTAATTGTAAATGGACTATTGCCTCCCCCAGTTCTCTATTGGCTGCTGTCAGTCTTTCTTCTGTTGCTTCCAATTTCTTTTCAGTTTGTTCAGTCCTTGCTTCTACCAGTTTTATCTTCTGCTCATTTATAGCTATTGTTTCATGTATCTTTCACATTCTATCATCCAACTTCTTTATATCATCTTTCACTTCCCCTAGATCTTCTTTTATTTTCTCATGATTTTTGGATATTGATTCTTGTGTTTTTATCATAAATTCCTGAATCATGTTTAATGAGGCTTGTATGCTTCCTGGGATGATGTCACATTGGAGCAGCTACAGAGGAACGAGTCTCTGTTCTCCCTGTCTGATTTTTTGTGTCTGGAGGCTGTTAGCAGCAAAGCTGGGCCTTGGAGGGGACAGTGATAGAGAGGGGGAAATCCAGTCGTGACGGAGAGAAGTGTGATCTCCCGTTCCTAAGGGTAAAATCCCTGAAATCTGACACGGAAGAGACCAGTTGTCATGGCTTGGTCACGGCCTGGTCTGGAGATGTGACAGCCTGATTAATGGTGGAGGCAGTAAAAAGTGAGAAGCAGCAGAAGTATTGGTGGACAGTGTTAAATAACTTGATATTCCGAGACACTTCTCCAAGTTGGTGGAATTTATGATAGAGCAATTAAGTGAGCCTCCAAAGAGGGAACAAACAGTGCCTGAGCTGTGAGGAGTAGAAAGGCTAAGGCAACAAATTACAGAATCTGTAGAGAGTGAAAGTGATTGTAATTGCTGAGTGGAGAATTTTTACTGATTTCTGAGACTGGAGCTATGGTGATATACTCTAAAATGAGAGTTTTGTGTGGGTGGTGAACAGATTGAGAAAGAAGAAAAGAACAGGTTTCTTTTGCAATAGAAGAGACAAAGGCAGAAGAACAGGAAGAGAAAGTACAGTGACTGTGCAATTTTGAGGACAACAGTCATTTTGAAGCACCGAGAACAGAAAACAGAGAAGTTGCAAGGGAGTAGAGAGATCAAGGAATAAGAACTGTGGTATTCCCAATGTAGGACTTTGGATTGGACTCATTTATAACCAGTTTTGTATACTTTAGATATATTTACATTATTTATGGTATTTAAATATTGTTATATTTACCATGGTGATCTTTAGATCAAAGAATTAAATATTTTATAAGATATACACTTTATATAACTTATATATTTATACTCCATATATATTTAATGTAGATTCAAGCATATTTAAACCAGGATAGAATTTATAGCCATTTCCTTTATTACTGCATATTAGAAAATTTATCTAGCTTTAAAACAGAAATTGTTGATTAACAGTAACATTCAATTAATTTAATTGATTGCATATACTGATATATGTATTTATGAACTTTTAGTAGATTTATTATATAGTGAAAAAGTGTAATAGACTATTTAACAATCTTATAGATATTATAAATATTTATTTATTTCTCTCCTTTGCTTCCTCTCCCCCTTTAATCCAGTCAAGTTATGTTAGAACAATCCATAATAATTAACTACAAATATAATAATCTATAATTGTGATTTAATTTATAACTGTCTATATAATTGTCTATAGAAAATTGACATTAAGGATTGGATTTAATCAGTGACTTATATTACTTTACTATTGTTAACTATCAGATTAAAAAAAAGAAAAGAAAAGAGAGATAGGAGAAGGGACAGTGGCTAGGGAAAGACCTAGAGTGAAAGATTGAAAACTTATGGTATTGTGGAATAATTTTTTCCAAAAGTTAAAGATGGCAAACATATCCACAGCTACCAAAACTGTAAAGAAAACACTGCCAATGATAGCCTCTCCAGCAGGACAGAAGTTAACAACAGACATGCTGAGCAATGAAAAACCAGGATCTGCACCAACCCTACAAAGCCTTCGCTAATCTATCCTAACTATGTTTCCCCCCTTTATATCTCGCTCTTGAATATATACTTATATATTTAATATTTTCTTTTCTGTTTTCCCCTTCTCTCCCACCTTTTCCATTTAAAGTCTAGGTTCTATATCTTCTCCCTACTTTCTTTTCTAGTTTCCTTTCTCTAGCCAATCATAAAATCTTCCCCATGTCTTGAAGTACTCCAATTCCTCTTTATCCTTTATTTTCATTGTCAACCTATTCATCTCTGCACAATCTAATATCTTTTTATTATCTCTTCATTTGTTGGTAGCTTATTTAATTTCCAATTTTGGGCAAATATAATTCTTGCTCCGGTAGTTACACGTATAATCAAATAAGTATTCTCTTTCTTGAATTTCTCTGGGATAATACCTAATAAAAATATCGCTGATCTAAATTCTATTTCTTGTTGTAACATTTTCTTTAACTATACTCTTATTTTAGTCCAATATTTCCTTGCTTCTGCACATGTTCACCACATATGATGATAGGAACCTATTGCTTGTTGACACTTCCAATATTTTGCTGACTTTAAACATCTTCGCTAATTTTCCTGGTGATATGTGCCATCTATAAAACATTTTGTATAAATTTTCTTTGTAAGCTGTTGACATGATTAATTTATAGTTCCTTTCCCATATTTGAACTTCTGGGATCTCCAGGTAGATTGCAGTTTTGAAATATGACAGCACAGGAGTTCCTGGTAACTTCATGTTTGATTCTTCTCAAATCTTTGGCAGTTAAGGTGCTTCTTTTTTCTCAACACATTTCTTGCAACCCTGTTGGCTATTTGCAACCAACTGTTTGATGGTTCTGTGATCATGCCCCAATATCTTAGCAATTTCAAGAGTGCTGCATCCCTCTAAAAGACTTTTTACAATTTTTGACATTTTAAAGTCAGTTAAATCTCTTGTTTACACCATTTTGCCTGAGGAAAAGAAGCTGCCTAATAATTATGCACACCTTGATATAGGGTGTTGATCTCCCTAGGCCATACCCTTTCTCAGTTCACATATACACATCACCTGATCTGCTTATATCCACTAAGCATTTAAGTTTATACAGCTTGGAGGTGGAAAATATGCATATAAAAATAATATGGTCAAAATATTCAATTACCTAATAATTGTGCACACAGTGTAGTGATAGCCAGAAGAGTAGGCATCTGAATTTCCCGCTGGAAACTGTTAGGTTAAAAGTTGTATAAACCCCTCCACTTTGTCTAGTCAAAGGTGAATCAATCCATAGGTGTGAAATTGTGAGAACTTCAAGCTGAGAAGTTGTTCTCAGGTGCTGCTTGCCCATTCCTCCTGAGCTGAGACAAAACAGATGGCCCCAGGCTCATCCCTCACCCTCCCATTGCCAGGAAGGTACATCAAAATAAAGGAAAGACCAGAAATAGGAAATACCATAAAATGTCATCCAGGCCCCCTCCCACCAGAGTGACAGCATCCCAATAGGGAGTTATGGGGACCTGACATGCTTCCCCCCCCCCCCAGGACAAGGAGAGATCCACCTGGAGGAAAAGAAATAAGGAAGGGGAGGAAAGAAAATACAAGTGGTTAGTTAGGCTTCTCTTAAGTAGCCTAGGGGCTCTAATATGTTTCTTTTGTACCCATTCATTTTTGGATGACCTGAAATTTTTCCAGGCTACTAGCTACAGGGTAAACACCACTGTGCTTCTTTGAATTGAGTATTTCCTTGATTTCAAAATGCTGCTCGCCTTCAACCATAATGGGTTGCAATGGTTTGGAGCCTTAGGCCTCATGAGGGAGGTTATTTTGGGCTTTTGGGTAGCTACAGTGAAATACCAGATGCACTTGGCTGGCCCCAGCCCTGCCCACTCACACGCTTGCTGTGTACCTGGCCCACCTGCTCACTGCTCACCCACTTGCCTCACCCACCCACTTGCCCTGCCTATCCATCTACCCGCTTGCCCCAACCCGCCCTACCCCACTCCTCACCTCCCCCTCATAGCTCACTTTCATTTATCATACAGGCTCTGCAGCTTGCCTGTGATCCAACTGAACAGCCCTGATCTGCCTGCCTGGGTATGTAAGCCTGTGAGCCATGCTAGCTCCCTCCTATCCTCAGCCTCCAATTTGTCTGGCTTGCTTTGCTGCCACTCCATCCCACATGGACCATGGCACTTCATGGCCTAGCAAGTTTATTTTGCCACCGAGACTCCAACCAACATCGACTGCAGCGCTTCACAGCCTAGCAATCACCCCCACCCAATCCCTAGCCTCCAGCTTGCCTGGCTTGCTTTGCCACCATGGCTCCATCTCCCCACAGCCCACCTGAGCAGCCATGATCTGTCTGGTGAACCTGCAAGCAAGCTCCGAATCCTGGCCTAGCTGCCTCCCATGCGACTGAGCCAGCTAGCTTGCCTTCCCGTATGGCCTACCACGTGATGGCCGTGCCCCAGCTCTCTGACTCTGCCTTCCTTCACTGATCTCTGCTCCTCTTTGCTCACCTACAATAGACTCACCCAGCATTGGCCTGCTCCCACCCGCTCCAGCAGCAGAAGCCTTGAGGCAGAGGTAAGCGTAGCCGGGCAGGCACCCCCTCAGAGAAGCAGGGCTGGGAAGTTTTCAAAATCTCTCGTTTCTCTCACCCTCCACCTCCTACCACTTCTTGAGGCCCGAGAAGCCTAGAGAACAGCCCTCCATAGTGGAGCCCTTTCTATGGAGCAGAGCCTTGGACAATTTGATCTGTGACTGTCCCAAAAGCCTCAAGGAACTGCAGACTTTCCACATGCCTCTGAGTGCCCCAGTGCCCTGCCTTTCAGATCCCAATGGGGCCAGTGCCTGGTGGTGCTCTGGGAGGGTGGGCAGATGTCCCAGGGCTGCACTGCAGTGGAGCTGCAGTGTCAGCTCCAGCATCGTGTCTCCCCCAAGTGCTACCTGCCATCAGCCTTATCTTCATGGGCAGCCACATGCAGGCTCTGTTGGGATCTGAAGGGCATGGTATTCAGGCCAGCAGAGGCACATGAAAGATCTAGAAGATCTAGAAGGTCACAGTGAGGCTCACTCACCTTTTGGGCCTGGCACGCTTGGCTTTTGTTGGGCCTTTGGGCGACTGCCACCCGCTTTCCTTCCCCTCTGCCTTGGGTCCCGCATCCAGCCCATGATGGGGGATGCGGCCCTTAGGAGAGACACTCTGCTGAGGCCAAGACTGCTGCTCCAATGCAGTGCAAATGTGCAGCCTCAGGACTTCCGCCCATCCTCCCGAAGCACCACCAGTCTGGAGCTTGCTTTCTTCCTTCTGCCGCTGCTGCCACTGCTCTGGATCTCATTTTCAGGACAAATCAGTTTGTCCAAACCATGCTTTGCTCTTTGGGAAGGGCTCCATTGTGAAGGGCTATGTGCTCAGACTAGGCACTTTCTCTCAGGCCCCCCGCCTCACAGTGTGTGTGGGGGGGCAGGACAAGGAAGTTTGTGGCTGGGAAGAATGCCTGAAGTTTTTGCAGCCAAAGCCAGGATGTCTGCAAACTCGCAAGTATATATGAAGTCTTTTGCCTCAAGGTTTAACTATAAGACCTGAAAGGTACTTTCTTCTAGATAGGTCTAAAGTTTCCAAGACAAGGAAATGGGCTTAAATTGAGAGAGGATGGAGAGAAAGAAAGAAAGTGTGTGTCAGAGAGAGAGAGAGAGAGAGAGAGAGAGAGAGAGAAGGGGGAGGGAGATGTGGCTTCTTGGGAGTGCATTTGGGGGAAGTATCAAGAGAAATACCAAAAGGGCAATCAGTATGGGATTAAATTCCAAATGAAATTGGGTCTTCATGGTAAGGAGACATGAAGAACTATCAACTGCAGGTTTCTAAAAATCTTATTAAAATGAATGTCTAGAGGCAACTCTTTAACTCTTAGCTATTTAGCTCAGGAATAAGAGTTGAAAGGGACTTTGGAGGTCTTCTAGTCCAATCCCCTGCTCAGGCAAGAAAACTGAGGATGCCAAAATCTGAGTAGACGTCCTGGGAAAGTTGTCAGAATAACAGAATAACACTTAGAAGAGACCTTGTGTGGTGGTGGGTTGGGGGACGGGCCCCTATACCATTTCAGAGAAATGGTTTCCAATCTTTTCTTTAAAACTTCCAGTGATCAAGCACCCAGAACTTCTGGAAACAAACAATTCCACTGGTTAATTGTTCTCACTGTCAGGAAGTTTAGTCCTTAGTTTTAGGTTGCTTCTCACTTTGTTCAGCTTCTTGCTTCTTGTTTTGCCTTCTGCTTCTTTGAAAAATACATTGCCCTCCCCCTTCTTTCTGGCAGCCCCTTAAAAGCCTGTTGCCTATCACACTCTTGGGCAAAGCATGGGAGCCATTTCCTCCTTTCAGTGTTTCATGAAAGTACATCTATAGTATGTAGATAATAACGTCGAAAAAAGGTGAACAACATTTTTACAGAACTATATATACGTTGAGGCTGGGTGTGACAAGGAATGACTGGGAGGGGAGGGGCCAGGCAAGGCACCACTTGATGTGAGTGACACTAAGTTGGCCATGCCTACCCAGTCACATGACCATCAAGCCACACCCACAGAACCGGTAGTAAAAAATTGAATCCCAAAACTGACAATCTGCACATCCAAATAAATGACTATATTGAACATTGAATGATAAAGAACAACAGAGGAAATTTTGTGAAGCCTGGCCTGCCAGAATTAGTAAATTGGGTGAGGAATGTGTGGTAGCAAATTATTGATGAATGTGTGGTGAACACCATAAGAGCAGGGTATATGGATAAAAGGTACTCCTTTAAGGAGACTGCTATTGCAAAACATGAGCGCTTAGGACCAATGGTGATGAAAGAATTGGAGTCATAAGAAGAGAATATAATTCAGGATCTGGACAGGTATATCTGGACAGGAATAAATTATTGAGTTGAGTTTGAATAAATTGTTGAGTATTTATTTGAGTATTTATTAATACTTATAGGCCGCCCTTTTCCCTGAGGGGACTCAGGGCGGCTTACATAAAATGAAGGAGGGGGGGTATACAGACAATAGACACAAACAATACATAGAAGTAAAATAATAAGCAACATTCATTCATCATTCAGGTGGGGGCAGGTTATCTTTGTCCCCAGGCCTGACGGGTTAGCCAGGTCTTAAGGGCTGTGCGGAAGGTCTGAACCGTGGTGAGGGTACGAATCTCCACGGGGAGTTCGTTCCAAAGGGTCGGAGCTACTACTGAAAAGGCTCTCCTCCGTGTAGTTGCCAGTCGGCACTGACTGGCAGATGGAACTCGGAGGAGGCCTAATCTATGTGATCTAATTGGTCGCAGGGAGGTAATTGGCAGGAGGCGGTCTCTCAAGTACGCAGATCCACTACCATGAAGGGCTTTATGAGTGACAAGTAGCACCTTGAGATCAACAGGTAGCCAGCGCAACTCGCGGAGGATAGGTGTTATGTGGGTGAACCGAGGTGCACCCACAATCGCTCGCGCGGCTGCGTTCTGGACTAGCTGAAGTCGCCGGATGCTCTTCAAGGGCAGCCCCATGTAGAGCCAGGCAGTTTGAGTTTGAAAATATTGTTGAATTTGAATACATGACCATTGTGGTTTCCCTATGTGTGAGTTGAGTTCAGGGTTTGTGATTCTGGTTTCCCTGTGTGTGGTAGATGGGTCTCTTTCCCTCCCTCCCTCCCTTTTCTGTTTCTCTCTCTTTCCTCTGCATTCCCTCCTTTCTTTCTTTCCCTTCCTTTCCCTCTCCCCATTCTCTCCCTTTTCTGTTTCTCTCTCTTTCTTCTGCCTTCCTTTCTTCCTTTTTCTGTCTTTTCCTTCCTCTCCCTCTACCTATTCTCTCATTTGCTTGGTGTCTCACAAAGATTCATTTCTGGCATCTTTTACCATCTTTTACCATTGTAGAGGAGAGTGGCGGGTGGGGTGGGGGAGATGTGAGGTGTGCATCCTAGCGGTACCAGAGACTGGCAGCTCCTTCGTGTTCCTCGCTGTTTCGTCCATGGAAGCACCTTGTAAAAAAACCTCACAAGGTTTTTTTGACAAGGTGCTTCCCTGGTCACAACGGTGAGGAATGCGACAAAGCTGGAAAGGTAAGACATGTGCCTCGCTCACCCCCCTACCCCCTTCGCTAAAGGGATGGCGGAGAAGGGAAGCAGCCAGGCTGCTGTTACCATTGGGGCAGGGTGGGAAGTATTGGGCTGCAAGACATGTCTCTTACCAGAGACTGGCAGCTCTGTTGTGTTCCTTGCCATTGTGTTCAGGGAAGCACCTGGTAAAAAAATCTTTTCACGAGGTCAAGACGTTTGATTGAACTTGTGAGAAGGTTTTTTTTTTACCAGGGGCTTCCCTGGGCACAATGGTGAGGAATGCGATGGAGCTGGAAAGATAAGATGGACGCCTTGTTTCTCCCTCCCCACCTGCCACCCCTCGCTAAAGGGATGGCGGGAAAGGGAAGCAGCCAGGCTGCCATTACCATTGGGGTGGGGTGGGAGGTGTTGGGCTGCGAGACATGCTTCTTACTGGAGACTAGCAGCTCTGTTGCATTCCTCACCACTGTGTCCAGGGTAGCACCTGATAAATAAATCTTCTTGTGGGGTCAAGAAGTTTGATTGAATTCATGAGAAAGGTTTTTTATCAGGTGCTTCCCTGGACACAATGGTGAGGAATGTGATGGACTGAAAAGATAAGATGTGTGCCTCGCTTCTCCACCCCTTACTAAAGGGACAGCGGGAAAGGGGAGCAGTCAGGCTGCCATTACCATTGGGGCAGGGCGGGAGTTGTTGGGCCATGAGACATGCCTCTTACTGGAGACTGGCAGCTCCATTGTGTTCCTCGCCATTGTGACCAGGTTAGCACCTGGTAAAAAAAAACCTTCTCACGAGATCAAGAAGTTTGATTGAACTCATGAGAAGGTTTTTTTTTTACCAGGTGCTTCCTGGGACATAATGGGAAGAAACACAATGGAGTTGGAAAGGTAAGATGTGCACCTTGCTTCTCTCCCCCCCCCCCCCCACCTGCCACCCCTTGCTAAAGGGACGGCAGGGAAGGGAAGCAGCCAGCTTGCCATTACCATTGGGGCAGTGTGAGAGGTGTTGGGCCATGAGATGCACCTCTTACCAGAGACTGGCAGCTCCATTGCATTCCTTGCCATTGTGTCCAGGGAAGTACTTGGTAAAAAAAACCTTCTCGTGAGGTCAAGAAGTTTGATTGAACTTGCGAGAAGGATTTTTTACCATGTGTTTCCCTGGAAACAATGGCGAGGAATGTGATGGAGCTGGAAAGGTAAGACATGCGCCTCACTTCTCACCCGCACCACCTGCCAGAAAATAATAACCCCTCCCCTGATAATAAGGCCAAGGCCATATTTCTGGGGTCAACAAAAATAAGACCCTATCTTATTTTCGGGGAAACCCAATAGATAACTTTTTACGTTGTTTATGAGTCTAGTGGTCCACTCAGTTTTGCAGCAATTCTTCTTAGCCCCAAAGAGGTTACAATCAACATCTCTCTCTCTCCCTCCCTCTCTTTCTCTCCCTCCCCCTCTCTTTCTCTCTTCCTCTCCCTCCCTCTCTTTCTCTCTCTCTCTTTTTCTCTCTCTCTTTCTCTCTTGTTCTCTTTCTCACTCTTTCTCTCTCTCTCTCTTTCTCTCTCTCTCTCTTTCCCAATCTCTTTCTCTCTCTCTCTCTCTTCTTTTTTCTTTCTCTCTCCCTTTCTCTATCTCTTTTTTTATTTCTCTTTCTCTCTTTTTTCTTTTCTCTCTCTCTCTTTCCCACCCACCTCTGTCTGTCTCCTGGAGAGGGGAGGAACCTCTGAATTGGTGCTGGTGATGCGGATGGGCCCAAGGGTCCCAATTTTATATCAAACCTTAAGTAGATTGACCCTTATTTGCTTCTATCTCTGTTGCAATATTAGGAAAGTAAAATATTTCTTCCAAATGTACTTGTACATTTACTGTCCTATGTACCATGATATGTTGTAACGCAAGGGTAAGACACGTGAAGAATTCCCGAAACTAACAGATGGTGTAAGATACGTTAGCCCTAATCTTATATGGAATATAGTATAACACAACTTCTTTTTGTATCCTGTTTTGATGTACTGTATCTTGATGTGTGTAAAGAAAGCTGTAATTGCAAAACCTATTAACAATAGACTCTGGGCATTGCAATTCAGACTTTGCCTTGCAATTCACCATCTGCTGCGTTTTTGACATCTGGCCGTTACTCTTACATATTGTCCTTAACACCATTGTTAAGGATGGACATAAGCTTCCTGCTACCCCCCTTGAACACTGCAGGCTGCCCCCCCCTGGACATGTCATCTCCTCGTTTCATCTCCCCATGATGTCATCCCACTTGGTTGATGCCACACTCTCCTCTATGTTACACTGTGACAGAACTTTGTTCCCTTTGAGAACTCCCCCTTTCCCGGGAATGGCCTTGCCTATCAAAACGCTTCCTTAATGACGGATCTTGGGATCCCGAGAGGTGGCATGCAAAGAAGAGACTTCTTAGGGGTTTTTTACAGGGGGTTTTTAATCAAATTTTAAGGAGGGGGTGGGGGTTTGATACAGATGGCTCAGACAGGCTTGGGGGGGGAGTCTGCCAGGGCACAGGCCAGAGCTAACTAATGGGCGTGGGTCGGGAGTGCTGGGAAGGATTGGGATTCTGGGGGTGACATTAAGCCATTCCATTGGGGGGTTCAACATCTCCACTGTTTGTGGGAGAGGCAGATATGGGGGCCGAGGGCCAAATTATATTCGGGAGCTGCGGGTTCTTTGGTCCAGAATGTGGCTGTGTGGGGTATCATGGGGGCACCTAGGTGCTCCCATGTTACACTTCTTTTAGGTGGCCTGCGCTGGTTGCCGGTTGTCTTCCGGGTGCAATTCAAGGTACTAATTATGACTTTTAAAAAGGTCCATGGCTTAGGCCCAGGATACCTGCGAGACCACCTACTGCCACCGGTAGCCTCCCACTGTCCAGTGCGATCCCACAGGGTTGGCCTCCTCAGGGTGCCGTTGGCTAGAGAGTGTCGGCTAGGGACCCCCAGGGTGAGAGCCTTCTCTGTGAGAGCGCCTTCCGTCTGGAATGAGCTGCCCCCGGAGCTTCGTATAATCCCCGACCTCCGGTCCTTCAAACGCGCCCTAAAAAGTTGGCTTTTCCAGCAAGCCAGCCTGGCTTGAACAAAACAAAATAAATTATTGATCATTGTTAATTTTAATTGAATTTTCTTAAAAATGTCATTGTTAATTCTAATTGGGTTTGTTTGGGATATTCTATTTAATTCTTTTTAACTTTTATAATATGTGTTTTTTTAATGTTGTATGCCGCCCCCAAACCAAACCAACCAAACCAAATCCTGGTATTCTTTCGGGATGCTAGTGACCTCAGCAGAGTGGCAAGCCATGGCCATTTCCCTGTTCCCTTTTTCCATCTCCCTTTCCTCTGGGAGGTTTGTGAATAGTGGCCATTCCATTCCTGGTGCTACTATGAATGTGAGGGTCTCACTATGGTCCTCCAGTTTTATTTGTAATGGTTCTGTGGCAAAAAGGGCTGGTTCCCCCCATGCTACTGTGCCCTCTAGCTGGCAGAAAGAGATGGGGGGTTTCATTTTCCTTAGATGGTTTCCCAATCTCCCTGCCGGGGTTGGGCTAATTGGGCAATGGGTATACCCTGAGTCCAGTAATGCTGCTACTTCTCCCCTTTCCTTTGACTGGGGATAAAAAGTCTTAAGGGTAGGGTGAGTGGTTTGATTGGGTCGCTTACCAGCAGGTCGTCTTCTGGATCACTTTTGCTTGAGTCTTCTTGGAGTGCTGGAGTTCCTTCCTCTGGATGTGGGGAGGAACGAAACTCCAGAGCTTCCTGGCTTCTCAATGCGGTTTCTTTTCCCTGGGTAGTGGGTTTTGCAGGTTTCCCCCCTGACAGGCAATCAGGCTTTCTGGTGGGATTTTTGAATAGCATTCTGCTGTGTGGTGCCCCTCTTTCCTACACTTGAAACAAACTGATGGCCTTGGCACCATGGCGGTTTGGGGCTTGAATGGTTCCTGCCACCCCTGTTTTGTCATGTCAATCTCTGCCTCCTCTGCCACCAGGTACCATTCATGCAGGCAGTTAGGGGGGCCCTGGGCCAGGCAGGCAGTGTGGGTCATCACTGAGCCCATCTTTAAACCAGAAGACTAGGGTATCTTCTGGCCAGTCAACTCGGCCAGCCAGGTCACAGAATTCTTTGGTGTATTCAGCCACAGGGTAATGGCCCTACTTTATGACTCTAATATGGTTGCGGGCTTTGTGATAGCAAGGGGGCTTTTGAAGCAGTGGCACAGGGCTGTCATGAATCAATCAAAGTCCTGCAGTTCTGAAGCGTTGTGGAGGGTCACTATCCATCTGGCAGCTGCCCCTCCTAGGACTAGGATGACAACTCATACGTGCTCCCTGGGTTGGAAAATTGCATCCATATTCTTGTATATAGGTGAGGATCTGAACCAGGAAAACCCCCAATTTCTGGGGATCTCTGTCAAAATGTACCCCCAAGAGGGGAGCCTTCCTCTCTAGGAGTGGACCCCTGGGTTAGCCAGGAAATATTGCCTGGGCTGAAATGACAGGAGGTTGGATCTCTGGCATGGCTGCTGTTCCCCCAGCTTGGTCAGCTGCGTGGTCAGTCACAGCTGGATCGGGGTGACTGCTTGGGATTCTTTGGCTGCTGGATCACCCAATCTCCTCCATTGGCATCCCGGTTCACCTCGGATGTTGAGGTTTTGCAGGGCTTCCATCACAAGGCAGTTGATGTGCTGCTTCAAATGATCATCTGCTAGTGGTTCCCCAATCAGTTCTTCTTGATCGGAAAGGGATTCCAGTTCCTCTTTCCACCCGGGTTTGCAGCTGCTGTGGGTGAGGGTAACCCCCCTGGTTCTTCCATCCCAGCTGTCCCTTTTTCCTATACTGACCAACCATCAGGCTTTGTGGAACTTTCAAAGACAGCTTTGATGTCTTCTATGGGACATATGGAGCCAGTATTGGGTTTCGTAGTTGTCCCCAGCACTCAGCTTCACCTTGGTTGTTGTTCTGTTCAGACATTGTTGTAGGGTTCCCTCAGTAAAGTATAAATTTGGAAGGAAAAAAGTTCTCTCCAGGTTGACAACTAATCAGAGCCTGCTTTATGTGAGGATCTGGCTTGCAGCCCCTTTTCAGAAAAGCGTAGACTCTTGAAAATTGGGTATTTCAAAAGGAATCTTTTGTTGAAAAGGAGTGAAAGCAAAACAGCATTGAAAGCAGGCTCTGGGACCCTCAGGCTATAAAATCCATGAATAAGGAACCTCTCCCAATGTGGATTCACACCAATCTGCAGATGTGAAAACATGAAGCCTCTCTGAGGCACAGATAAGCAAGAATTCTGAAGGATCATGTTCCAGAGTTTCAAACCACATGGCTTCCCCCTTTTGCATCCTCCAAGAGATGAGGATTTTCTGGACCTCTGAAGTGCCAGGCAACAGTTATAAATTGGCCAAATGGTTATATAACATGCAAGGTAAGACATGGAAAGGAGAGAGAACAAAATGCATCCAATCCACACATCCCTCTTTGTCCACTGAAGAATGGCAAATATACGAATCTGACAACTGCAAATAAACATGTTTTTTTTTAAAAAAAAATGAAGCATCTCAGGTACTGTTCCAGGACTTTGTACATTCGGATCCACCATTCGTTTGTGGATGATGACTTGAACTCAGTCCCTGATCAGTTCCCAAGTGAGCCTGGAATGCCCCCCAGAACTTTAAGGTGAACTGGACCCCATGAAATTATCCTCTGTGGGGTGCCATGAAGGCAATATATATGGTGTAGAAAGAGTTAGGCTAATGCTTTAGCTGTAGGGATGTTCTGGCATGGAATGAAGTGGACCTGTTTCAAGAACAGATCCATCACTACTGAAATGACAGTATTTTCTGCACTTTTGGGCAGCTGTATGATGAAGTCCATGGAGATCTCTCTTCAGGGTGCTGAAGGTTCAGCTTCTGGTTGCAAGAGGCCAGGCATTTTCCCTTGTCATCTTTTAGCAGAAGCACAAATAGGGCAGCAATATCCCTCTTTAGGGATGGCCATCAAAATTGTCTTTTTAGTAAATGGAGTGTCTTTACAAACCCAAAGTCCTCCCACTATGGAGCTTTACATGAGCTTTAATCTTTAACAAGCTGGGACATACAGTTTTCCTTTCACCCAGGGCAATCCATCCTTTATTGAGCAGGAATCTTTGTGACTCAGGAACCACTTGTCACTGACTAAAGCCTGCTTAAAAGCTGGCATTGTGCAGACAGGGGTCCTCTTTTGTCTGCGCCCTAGTGATGACTTGTGATGCTAATTGTGAAGCTGGAAGTAGGGATTTGACTTTATTTGGCTTGCTGCTATTGTATTGGGGCAGTCTTGACAAAACATCAGCCAGGAGGTCCTCCCTCCCCGGCAGATAGCAGAAGGTAAAGTTGAAATGCTGGAAGTATTGGGCCCAGCGTACTTGCTTAGGGGACAATTTCCTCAGGGTCTTGAGGGTTTTCAGGTTCTTATGGTCAGTCCACACCTGGAATGGAATCTTACTCTCTTCTAGGAAATGATGCCACATGAGAAGGGCCCAGAGGACAGCGTAGGCTTCTTTCTCCCACACTGCCCATCATTGTTCCATATTGGTTCGTTTTTTCAAGGTGTATGCACAGGTTGGTATTTGGCCCTGTTGTTCTCCTGGAGTAGGATGGCTCTGACTGCTTTGTCACTGGCATCAGTTTGGATGACAAAAATTCTGGGTGTTTTAATACCAGCTCATTGGAAAAAAGTCTTTTTAGTTTTTCAAATGCAGCTTGGCATTCCATGGTCCACTTTAGAGGCTGGCTAGGTTTTGGTTTGTGCTCCCCTCTTATCTTTAGCAAGTTAGTGATGGGAGAAACAATCTGGGCAAAAGCTGGAATGAATTGCCTATAGAAATTGGCAAAGCCAAGGAAGTGCTTGTAGTTACTTCCTTGTGTGGGGAGGTGCCCATTCAATTAAAAAGTGGCAACCTCCACCACTGCTACTATTTTGCCTAACATCTGAGAAAAGTTTATTACTATTGCTTTCAATATCATCATTATAGGCAATTGTATATTTATCAATTTCACTATACATCTTTTCAACCTAAACAATGTGCTAATAGAAAATATCATCTCACTCACTACAGACAGCAAGTTTTTTTGTGATTTTTTTTTCTTCCAGCAAGTCAATTTTTAAAGTATCATTATACACCTATCAATGGCATCCAAAGAATTATGCAATGATGACCAGGGACAAGATTTCTAGCAGATGTCACATCCCCATTTAGTGAGCAGATGTAATATTGGCTTCATCCTTCATCCATGTTTATAGGAACAAATTTTGATGAACTAGTGCAGACATTAAGCAGGGAGAAATGAAATGATAAAGCAGAATTAATACAGTCTAATGGTCTTTCGGTTGGGTGAAGAAATGATAGCTATAACTTACATTTAATAGTATGCTTTTATTCCTTTACTTTTAATGTGGGAGTGGTCTTCTGAATCTTTACATTCCAAACGTCTTTCTTGCTTTGCTCCTGTGTAGACATATTGCACATAGATGTAAATATTATTTTCATCCAATAACCTTTTTTGGATAGTTCTTCTATTCTTTCTTAACTACTCACTAGCCTTTACTGAGATTTAGACCTAGCTAGTTAACATTCAGTGTGTATGGCTTCATTATTAGACTGGTGGATTTTATCATAATGAAACTTGCAAAAGTTTCAGTGATTTGAAAAACTGACAGCTGTTGGACAGATATTTCAGCTTTTAACCAGAAAATGACACAATATGTGATCAAATTCTTAGATCCACAAGAAAAGTAAATAATTAATTCATTAACTATTGATCAAATTTAAATATATAACTAGAAAAAGAGCATATTTACATTCACTGGAACTAAAAGTTTATATTAAATGACAACAAATACTGCTAAAGGTTGTGGAAATTGATTTAATAGATTAATTAGGTCAACAAATTAGCTCATTTTATATTATTATTATTATACAATTGTATCACAGCGGCCAGTTGTTTCGCCGGATTTGGCATTGGTTACTAGTCGGGCCCCACCCAGGGGCCTAGGACGTCGTAACGTATTTTCGTAATATGCGTGCAGATCCAAACAGTGCGGCTTTTTGCATTTGACTGATGGAGATTTTGTCAATTTTTAACTGTTTCAAATGTAATTCCAGTGCTTTTGGAATAGCACCCAGTGTGCCAATTACCACTGGAATTATCACTGCTGGTTTGTGCCATAGTCATTGAATTTCAATTTTTAAGTCCTGGTATCTTGCGATTTTTTCATGTTCCTTCTCGCCGACGCTGCTATCATCTGGTATTGCGATGTCTGTTATTGTGACCTTATTTTTCTCAACCAGTGTGATGTCTGGTGTATTATGCGCCAGTATTTTGTCGGTTTGTATACGGAAATCCCACAAGATCTTGACCATCTGATTTTCGGTGACTTTTTCAGGCTGATGTTCCCACCAGTTTGTTGCTGTTTTAATATTATAATTTTTGCACAAATTCCAGTGGATTATTTGTGCTACGGAATTGTGCCGCAATTTATAATCAGTCTGCGTGATTTTTTTACAGCAGCTGAGTATGAGATCAACAGTTTCATCAGCTTCTTTGCAAAGTCTGCATTTGGCATAATCAGAGGATTTTTCGATTTTGGCCTTAATGGCATTTGTGCAGATAGCTTGTTCTTGCGCAGCCAGGATTAGTGACTCTGTTTCTTTCTTTAATGTACCTGTTGTTAACCATAACCAAGTTTGTTCACTGTCCACTTTATCTTTTATTTTTTCCAGAAATTGGCCATGCAGTGCTTTGTTCTGCCAACTCTCCATTCTTGATTTTATCACATCTTTTCTGTATTCTTGTTTCGTCTGTTGGGCCTTCAGTAGATTTTTGTTTTTTACTTCGATTAATAGATGTTCTTTTTTTTTAATAAATATTTTTTTAATTTTAATTAAAACAAGTACAGCATCTTTCTTTACATCTGTAGAAAATGTATCAATCGATTACAGATCCTCCACAATCAACAAGCATTACTCATATTACCTCAAGCATTATTATATATCCATTTTCATTTGACTGTACTTATTATTTAAAAATATTAATACAAGTAATAATCTTGAACAATACCTGCCCACACCAGTGGGAAACAAAAAACAAAACAAAAAGAAAAGGCAAGAAAAAATAAAACAAAAAAAGACAAAAACTGCAAAGGACAAGGCAGGAAAGGAAAACAAAACACAGGTATCTATTATAAAAAAAAGAAGTATATCAGCTGGTTACAACATGCTTTGGTGCTTCTCTTCCATTAACTCATATTAATTCAAATATCTTGACTCAAATGTTTACCATATTAACATCATTATACCTTCAGTTTTAATTACCTATAGTTATTTAAACATCCTTCATCCTTAACTATGCCAAAGAGTTAATCCATAACACATGCTAACCTTTCATTTACTTGCTTGTAAAATCCTCTATTAGCATCAAATCCTCATATCCTATTTTAGCTGAACATCCATAATATTTAATTATATCATATATCATAACATTTTCCCAGTACTGATTAATATTTGATTGTATGTATTTTATTTAGTTTTTATAATAGTAATAATTGTTGTAGTTAATACTCTTTATGTATAATTCAAAAATGTTTTCTCATATCCAATTGTTATATATCATATCAACTCCACATTATATACATTACTATCAATATCAGTTATTATTCAGCTATATCTGTTACAAAGAGAGCAATTAGGTTTAGCTAGATTTCAATTGTATTCTTCAGTCTATTAGCCAATTCCATATTATATACATTACCATCAATGTTAATTATTATTCAGCTATATCTATTACAAATTAAAGTAATCAGATTTAGCTAATTTTAAGTTGTATTCTCCCATCTGTCAGCCTGTGTCCCTCCAACAGCGAGATTTTCTCAGTCCAATAGCCATTCGTTGGATAAATTTACCAAATGTTTTTATAAGCAAATCCAGACAAAGATATCTTCGCACCTTTTGACTCTGAATGTCAGTGATGAAATAATAATGTTGTCCCGGGCTTGTAAAATTTTTCAAGTTGACTTTAATTCTCAAGGGTGGATTTTCCATTCCTCCTGCACTCTGTCTCTTTAAATGAGTCTTCTTTATAGCTCCCCCACCCTCCTTTCTTCCTCTGAGATAGACCAGACACCATTTCTCGCATTTTCCATTTGTATTTCAGGAACATTTAAACATTCAACGATCTCAGTTTTTACTTCATATTTTAAAATCAGATCATCCAATTTTCTTTCCAGTCTCTGATAAGAGTCAAAAAGCTCTCGGCATGCAGAAAAAAGAATCTGGAGTGAAATCTTAGAGGTATTTTGAGACGCCATGATGTGTCGCAGTTAAAAATTGCAAGCTCTTTTTTTTCCACAGACTTCGAAGCACTTTTCTTAGTCTCTTTGCAAGCTGTGCAATCTTATCTGATCATAAACAGAGCCAAGTAATAAAAATGTCAGATCGTGAAGGGCTAATTAGTAGAAAATAAACTTTACGATCCACTTAGGGAGAGTCAGAGGGGGGAGGATGTCGAAGAGTTTCTTGAAGCGTTTAAGAAGTAAAGTAACCACCAGCCATAAATCCATTAAAAAAAAACCA
The DNA here is from genome assembly GCF_009769535.1 of Thamnophis elegans. Taxonomy (NCBI): domain Eukaryota; kingdom Metazoa; phylum Chordata; class Lepidosauria; order Squamata; family Natricidae; genus Thamnophis; species Thamnophis elegans. The sequence goes on along the minus strand of NC_045558.1, from coordinate 59,785,181 downwards.
ATTCGCCGCTAAATTCTTCTATTCTTTGGTTTCAATTAGCTTAAGCTTTTAATGCGGACAGTCTCTCTTGAATAATAAAATCAGCTTACCAGATGACATCACTTCTGCCATTCTTAGGGGCAATCTGCAGTTTCAGTTAGCACGCAGCTAATCCAGAAAGGAATTGGCACGAGGAGTTAATACCCCCCCCCAGAGACTTTGCGGGTGTCTCTGAGGTCCTGGGTCTCTCCTCACCTTCACTGTCGTCTCCAGGACAGCTAGAGTTCAAAGAACCCGTCCAAAAATCCTTTGGAATAGAGGAATTTCAGGAATAGCCGGAAACTCCGTCTTCTCACTGCTAAGCCCCGCCTTCTTCCCGATTAATAGATGTTCTTGACTTTCTTTTAAATAATCAGCCAGTGCGTGTTTTTCTTCTTCAACTGTTTGCTTCACTTGTAATAATCCTCTGCCACCTGATTTTCAGGGCAGGTATAATCTATCAGTATCACCACGTGGATGTAAACTGTAGTGCATTGTCATTAGTTTCCTGGTTTTTCGGTCCAAAATGTCCAAATCAGGTTGTGTCCAGTTAACTATACCAGCTGTGTATCTTATAACTGGTATTGCCCAGGTATTTATGGCCTTGATTGTATTTCCACCATTCAATTTAGATTTCAAAATTTTCCTAACTCTGTTGGTGTACTCTCGCCTGACAATAGTTTTACTTCTCCATGCTTGATGTTATCCAACTGCAGAATGCCTAAGTATTTGTAGGCTTCATTTTCATTGCATTTAATTAGTTGGCCATTGGGCATTTCAATTCCCTCATATGCAGTGATTTTGCCCCTTTTTATGGATACAGTGGCGCATTTTTCCATGCCAAACTGCATTGAAATATCGGTGCTGAATACTCGGACTGTGTTTGTCAATGATTTGATTTCTATTTCTGACTTTCCATAGAGTTTCAAATCATCCATATATAATAAATGAGAAATTTTTTCGGCGTCTTTGGCTGTTTGGTAGCCTAATTTCATTTTTTTTAAATTACTGATAGTGGGATCATCACGATAATGAAGAGAAGAGGTGAAAGTGAATCACCCTGGAAAATTCCTTGCTGGATATTAACCATTCCGTAGTTCTCATTCCCTACTGCCAACTCAGTTCTCCACTGTTTCATTGCCTTTCAGTAAAGGATGTAATATTTTTGCTAATGCCAGTTGTTTCTAAGCATTTTATGATCCAACTATGTGGCAATGAGTCGAATGCCTTTTTGTAATCAATCCAGACCATATTCAAGTTCGTTTGTCAGCCTCCGCTTTGCTGCTGCTTCGGCTGCCATTGAAACGGGGAGGGGGGCATGGTATTTGGGAGGGGACTCATTGTTGTGCTGGAGGAAGATTCTAGATTTTGAACTGTCCACCTTACTGCGCATGTGGAGGAGGAGTGTTTCCCGCCAAGGGCAACGGACCAGCATTCCATCCTGGTGATGCCTTTCAAAGTTATCTCACACCTGACATTTGGGAGAATTATGATTGGACTGTGCACGGGATGCACAGGGGAAGGGGAGGGGAATGAAATATACAATATATTCTTCGCTTTCGCGCCTAAATATTCAGACTTAGCTTAGCTTCTATTCATTTATAATTAGTAAAAGTACACTTGATTTCTACCAGGGGAGTCCTGTGGTTTTCTTTCCTGATTTTTGAATGAAGAAGGGCTGACATCGTTTTTCTGTTTTTACAATTTTCTAATATCATTTTATCAATTAGGAGCTGATCTTTTGTGCCCCTGCTCCTTCTTTTGTTGCCTTTTTGCTCTACTGGCAAGATGTCATTTGTTTCCAAATAATCCATAATATTATCTACAATAATGCCTGTGAGTAATTTGAAGGTTGTTGGCAAACATGTTATTGGTCTGTAGTTTTCAGGTGTTGTTCCTTTAGTTTCATCTTTCTGAATTATGTTTTTCCAGTTGTCAACCATTCATCAATTTGGCCTTTTTGTAAAATTTCATTTGGTTGCCTGGCCAATATTGCATGTAAACTGGTCAGATATTTGAGCCAGAAACCATGTAATTGGTCCTTTCCAGGTGATGTCCAATTCTTTACCTTTTTAACTCAATTTTTGACCATCTCAGTTGTTATTTCTAATACTTGCATTTATTTGTTGCCAATGCTTTTCTCAAAGTCATGTATCCACTTTGCTTCCTTATTGTAGTCCTTTGCATTTTCCCACAATTCTTTCCAGAATTCAACTGTGGCCTGTTTTTCTGGTTTTTCACTTTTGGTGTCACCATTCACATTAAGTCTTTGATAAAAACGCCATTGGTCTGATCGAAATTACTGATTTTGTTTATATTGGATGATTCGTGCCTCATATCTTTCAATTTTTCTAGCTGTTGCCGTTATCTGCTGTTTTACAATCTCTACAGCTTCATTGATGTTTCTTGAATCCAATCTATATCTTCTGATTAGCCGATCTATGGTTTTGTTGTTTTTAAACCGTTGCTCATGCATGTTCTTTAAGTTACTAGCATCTGCCCTTAATTTTTTGACTTTTTGTTCTAATCGGATTTTCCACTTTGGCTTTGATTCGGATTTTCTAATCGGATTTTCCACTTTGGCTTTGATGCTTTTTCATTTTAAAATCAAAGTACTTTGATTTTAATGCCTAGTTCACTAGTGACTATTACAGCTGCACTGTACATTAACTGGTTCGTTTCCAAGATGGATCCCGATTCAATTGTTGAAAACGGTGCATTAAACCATTTTCATGATAGGGGCCAAAATTTTCTTAGGCACAGTTTTTAGTGATGGTAAACGTTGCCTTTCCTCATTAACCAGAAAATGCTCCATGATCTTATCCTTCAATTCGTTTTGTTTTTGAGTTAGTTCATCAGCTGGTTCTAGTGGTGATGGTGTTATTTCCTCCCCGAGAGCTTCTTCTGGGCGTTCTACTATAATGTCTTTAGTTGTGTCTTGAATATCAGTTATTTCCGCCTCAGAGAAGAAAAATGGTATAGTTATATACCTAAGAAAGGATATGAAAACTGAACTAATTGAAGCAGACTCTCAAGGAAGGTATATTGCAACAGAACTATTATTAGAAGGGAAAAAGATACTCTTAACGGGAGTATATGCCCCCCAATCAACAACAAGACAAATTCTACAAGATGCTCCATACCAAGTTAATACAATGGGACTATAGATCCTGCATATTAATGGGTGACTGGAAAGGAATTTTAGATACCAAGAAAGACAAGAAGGGTCTTTTGCAAAATATCCAAACACATGCGAAATTACCTAAGTCTTTCTTTGATATGATGGATGATTTGGAGCTAAGAGATATCTGGCGAGAAAGAAATGCCAAAGAACAGGACTTTACATTCTTTTCTGATAGACATCAATCTTTTTCTAGGATTGACTTTATACTAACTACAAATGATTTGCTGTGTTCCAGAGCCTTAACAGATCATAACCCGGTTTGGATGGAATTGGAATATGGGAAGGAATCTAGAAGGTGTTGGAGGTTAAATGAAAATTTATTTAGATATGAGAAAAATGTCAATGAATGTAAAAAATTGTTGAAAGAATATTTTGTTTTTAATATGAACAAGGGTACATCTATGGAAATGGTTTGGGATGCAAGCAAAGTGTATATGAGAGGAGTCCTAATAAATTTAAATAAGTTACATAGACGTAGACGGGGGGAAAAGAAAGGAACTAGAGGAAGAGATTAAGAAGAAAGAGCAGGAATTAATATTAAATCCAGGAGACAAAAAGTTAAAAGAGGCAATTACCCTATTACGAGCGCAATTTAATATGTTTTTTTTTTACTAACTTGATTCTGCACCTAATAACGGCAGCAAGACTGTTGGTGGCACAATACTGGAAGAAGGAAGACTTGCCTACAACTCAAGAATGGACATTGAAAGTTACAAATTTAGCCGAGATGGCTAAAATATCGGCATATCTTAAAGATCATTCAAATGAGAGATATAAACGAGACTGGAAAAAATGGATTGACTATATACAAAACAAATATGGGACTAAGAAATTCCAGATAGCCTATGCTTAAGATCAGGAATGATTTAAATTGTTCAAAGTTAGCATAGCAAGAAGAAGCTAAGATCAATGTAGAGATGTTATTAACCCTTTTTTATTTCTTTTTTCTCAATATATTTTAGACTGTGTTTGCTAAAAATCTATACCGTGTACGGGCTCTGGGAAGTCGGGGGGGAGGGAGGTGGGGTATTGGGGGGGAGGGTGGGGGGAGGGAGGGATATATACTAGGTTAGATACAATGTGTTAGATTTCAGTGTAATGCGACTTCACATGTATACTGTTTTTCTTTAATTTCTCTGTAAAAATAGGATAAGTTAAGTACATTGACATATAGTGGAAATACACCAAGGGGAGGAGGAGTGGGATAGAAGAAAGAGGGGTAGAAAGGGCGGGAAAGAGGATGGGAGGGAGGGTGAGAAGGAATGGAGGGAGTGGATCGGGAGAGAGGAGTGGTAGAGGGGGAGGGGAAGTAGGGTAGAGGGGGATGATGGAGGGAAGATAGAAAGTTGGAGGGGGGTGGAAGAAAGAGGTGTATGGAGAGTGGAAGAGGTTTATTGGGTTTCTATTTTGGGGGGTATTGTTGGCAAGAGGAATTGCTGCGATTATTGTTTAATGTTGTATGGCTCCGGCTATGCACAGTATATATGTGAGTGTATGAAAATGAAAAAATGGAAAATAAAAACCTTTTTCACACAATTTAATATGTTGACGTCAGATCAGGTGGCTACTAATTTGTTATACACTAAACATAATACTTTTTGCAACACAAATAAACCAGGTAGATGGTTAGCATATATGACCAGGAAGAAGCAAAAATCTCGTAGCATACAAAATATATATTATAAGGGTAAAGAAGTTTATCAACAGGATATGATCCAAAAGGCCTTCTTAGAATTTTATACAGGATTGTACATGGGTGATAAAATACAAGGCTTAGATATAGATAGATACTTGGACAAAGAAAAAATATCTATAGTTAAGGGTGAGCAAACCAATAACTTCAGGGGAAATCCTCCAGGTAATTAAACAGTTAAAGGCTGGGAAAGCACCGGGCACAGATGGTTTGACAGCGGTTTACTATAAAAATTTACAATTAGAAAGGGTAGAACCTCTTAAGGAATTATTTAACAGAATCCAAATGGAAGGGAAGATACCTCCATCTTGGAAAACAGCTTTTATATCCCTGATACGCAAAGAAGATCAAGATCTTAGCCAGCCAAAAAAATTATAGGCCTATATCATTATTCAACACAGATTATAAAATTTTTGCCAAAATACTAGCGAATAGGTTAATGTTGGTTACTCAGCAGCTGATTCATAATAATCAAACTGGTTTTATACAAGGGAGACAAATGAGAAGTAATGTAAGACAAATTGTTAATATATTGGAGTATTTGGGAAAGAATAACCAAGTCCCCGCAGCGCTTATATTTCTAGACGCAGAGAAAGCATTTGATCGAGTGAATTGGCAATTTTTAATGAAACAATGCAAAAAATGCAAATTGGAGAGTATTTTCTACAATCAATCAATGCAATATATCAGGAACAAACAGCACAAATTATAGTCAATGGAAGTTTAACAGAATCTTTTAAAATCGAGAAAGGTACAAGACAGGGTTGCCCCCTATCACCATTATTGTTTATTATAACCCTGGAGTTATAGCTGAATAAAATACGGGGGTCAGATGATTTACAGGGAATTAAGATTAGGCATCACGAATATAGATTATGAGCATTTGCGGACAACTTAGTTATAATTTTAACCCAACCAGGGAAATCTACTAAGGTCTTAATGAATATGATTAATCAATATGGCCAAGTATCTGGGTTTAAAATAAATCTAGGGAAAACAAAGATGTTAGTTAAAAATATGAACACTAATCAAAGGGAAGAATTAGAAAGAATAACAGGATGTCAGATAGTTAAAAAGATTAAATATTTAGGAGTTTATATTACAACTTCAAATGGGAAACTATATGTATAATTATGAACCATTATGGCATAGAATACAGGTAGAGATGAAAAATTGGGAAAAACTACAATTGTCTTTGTTGGGAAGGATAGCAGCAGTGAAAATGAATGTCTTGCCTAAGTTTTTTATTTTTATCTTTTTCAAATGATACCAATACTTTAAAAAGATGCAAACTTGCTTGAATGGCAGAAGGGTATTAACAAATTCGTTTGGGCAGTGAAGAAACCGAGAATAAAACTTAAAATAATGCAAGACGTACGTGAGAGAGGAGGCTTGAAAATGCCAAATTTAAAACTATACTATGAAGCAGTAGTTTTACCAATAATTAGTGATTGGATTAATTCAACAGAGGATAGATTACTGAATATCGAGGTGCATGATTTGATATACGGCTGGCATGCTTATTTGATATACGACAAGAAGGTGGATAAGACTTTCAAAAGTCATATATTAAGGAATGCTTTATTGCGTGCCTGGAAAAAATATCAACATAAATTAAATGATAAGATACCTATGTGGGCAATTTCCAGACATGCAGTAGAGAACATAAGTATAGCACAAAAACAGGATGTAACTACATACAGACAGCTTCTTACTATAGAAAGAGGTGTATTACAGCTAAAACCCTTGAATGTACTAAAAGAGGAAAAGGTAATCCAAACATGGTTTCAATATGGACAGTTGCAGGCCAGATGGAAAAAAGATCAGAAAATTGGTATTATGCAAGCCGAGGACAATCTACTAAAACAAATTAGAGATCAAAGTCAAACGCATATAAAAAGGTTATATAATGTATTAATAGAAATGGATTCTGAAACAGAATTAGTTAAAGACTGTATGATAAAGTGGACACAAAATTTTGAAGAACTAATAATGTTGGATACATGGGAAAAGATATGGGTAAGAAATGTAAAATTCACGCAAGCCCAAAACCTGAAAGAGAACTTGTACAAGATGTTTTATAGATGGCACTTAGATCCTAAAAAATTGGCTTGCATGTATCCGAATTTACAACCTAAATGCTGGAGATGTGACTGTGTTAATGCTACATATTACCATATATGGTGGACTTGCAAAAAGGTTAAAGCATTTTGGATAAAAATTTGGTGGATTATGCAAAATATTTTTAAAAAGAGGATAAAGTTTACCCCTCAGTTATTCTTGTTAGGTATAACTACTGATTGTACTGTTATAGAGACTAATTTGATTTTGAACCTAACAACAGCAGCAAGACTGTTGGTGGCGCAATACTGGAAGAAGGAAGATTTGCCTACCAGTCAAGAATGGACATTAAAAGTAACAAACTTAGCAGAGATGGCTAAAATATCAGCATATCTCAAGGATCACTCAGACGAGAAATATAAACTGGAGTGGAGAAGATGGATTGATTATATTTAAAATAAATATGGGACTAAGAAACTCCAGATAGCCTATGATTGAAGAAGCAAGGAATGACATAATTTGTTTAGAGTTAGCTTAACAAAAGAGGAGTTAAAGTACAAGTGAGGATGATGCTAAAGTTTTTTTTAGTTTACTTTATAATATGATTGTTAAAGATTTATACCTTGTATTTGCTCTGGGAAGTTGGGGGGGGAGGTTGCGGGAGGAGATGGGTTTGGGTGGGGAGGGTGGGGGAGGGGAGGTAAATATTTGTAAAAGCTTTTAAAATTTTCAATTTAAAAAAAACATTATTTGGCCTCTTTTACAACCATTTTAATTCTTCCAGCTCTGTATATACTTGATTGTTTCTGGAACTGAACACAAGAATCTTCCTTCTACTTGATTGACAGAATTGTAGCACATTTTCAAAATCTTAATTTCTGTGTGAGTGTGTGTGGAGAGAGAGAGAGAGAGACAGATTTCAAAATCTTAATTTGTGTGTGAGTGTGTGTGGAGAGAGAGAGAGAGACAGACAGACAGAGACACAGACAGAGAGAGAGAGAGAGACAGAGACAGAGAGACAGAGAGAGAGAGAGAGAGAGAGAGAGAGAAAGACAGAGAGAGAGAGAGAGACAGAGAAAGATGTAAATGTAGATATAGATATGGAATTGAATATAATGCAGAGAGTAGAGAATGTTTCTGCAGTGTTTCTCAATTTTGGCAATAGCTAGGCTGTTGGATTCTGGGAATTGAAATACACACATATTAAAGTTGCTGAAAACTGCTGTATAGGCTATGTGGGACAACTCTGTTTATAACTGACTTTTTAGAATCCTGTAATCCCTTAATTCGGTGTTGAGTCAAGGCGACTGGATGGAGTTGAGATTTTACTGGCTGGATACCCTTGATGCCATGCGAAGTTCACAGCAAGTATTTTATTTTTTGTAATTCTAGGAGAGAAACATCAACCGCTACCTAGGATTGAACTCTCAACCTTCTGAATGAGAGGTGAGCATTTTCATCACTAGGCCATCATGCCACTCATTTATAATCTGTTTATAAATAGTATAAATTTGAGTATGTTTATGTTTGTTTTTGTTTGGATTGACAATCCGAGAAAAGAAAATCTGCCAAAATCTAATTTGTGCCACATTGTTGTAGAAGATTAATAGTGAGACCAATAGAAGACGAACATAAGTCTAAATTAAGATCTACATTATGGCAATAAGAGTAACAAAATATAATTATTTACCTGTTCTTATTGTCTTTCCAAATTGCTGTTAATGGCTTTTTCAATGCTTAAATTGTCCCAATTTGGAAAGGAGGAGAATGAAGAATATCTTAATGGTCACTGTGATGAATATTTTAGACATATAATGGATAATATTTCTCAAATCAATGTTGCTTTGGCCTCTAACTGGACAGGTTCCACTGAGTTGGCTGAGGCAGGTTTTTGTTATCTGGAAAATGTTCTTGTGAATCTCAGGAAAGTTGACAGAGTTTTGGGGACTGTCAGCAGAGCGACATTTATATTAGGCCAACATCCTTTCCTGGCTGATCAAGACTGCTCTGATGGAAACATGCAGCTGGAGTAAAACTATGGTGAATTTATTTTTTATTCTACTTAATTTGAAGAAGACAGAGATACATCCCTGTACTCAAGAATCCAGACTCAGCAGGTTGGATTATTTCTGACTAGTTTGAAACCTCCCTTTTTCAGGTTATGTGGAGAATATAGTTAGCCAGCTAAAGCTTTATTGAGCCCTGGAAGAAGTGGGTTATCAATTTCCTTTTCAGGCACAACTAAGCACTGAGATGGCATTGATCATTCTTGTAGATGACCATGGGCAGGACAGGGAAAGAGGCAGCATGACCTTCCTGGTCCTATATCTCTTAGTAGCTTTTGATACCATTGATCATGGAATATCTGGACAATCTGAAGGCCTGAGACTAGTGGGATAATGGCACTCCCAGAGAGACAATAGGATCCTAATCAGTGGTGGGATTCAAAAATATTTACTACTAATTATGAGGGTATGGATTTGTAGTGTGGATTTGTGGGTGTGGCTGGGTGATCATGTGACTGGGTGGGTGTGGCTATGTGACTGGGTGGGTGCGGCCCCTTATCTCTCTCATCTCTCTCTCTCTCTCATCTCTTTCTTTCTCTCTCTCCCTCTCACCTCTTTCTACCTCCCTCTCTCTCTTGTCTCTCTTTCTCTCTCATCCCCCTCTCTCACCTCTCTCTTTCTTTCTCCCTATCTCTTTCTCATCACTCTCATCTCTCTCTCTTTGTCTTTCTTTCTCCCCCTCTCTCTGTTTCTCGTCTCTCTCATTGAATTGAATTGAATTGAATTTATTGCATTTATATGCTGCCCTTTTCCCCGAAGGGGACTCAGGGCGGCTCACAATCCAAGTCAGGGAAGGGGGTACAGATAAGGGATAAAAAAGACGAACAGAACAATACACAATTTAAAAGCACACAACAACCATACCATTCGGGGGGGGGGCAAAAGCTCCTTAGCCCCAGGCCTGTCGGAACAGCCAGGTTTTAAGGGCTTTGCGGAAGGCCTGGAGGGTGGTGAGGGTTCAAATCTCCACAGGGAGCTCGTTCCAGAGGGTCAGAGCAGCCACAGAAAAGGCTCTCCTCCGGATAGTCGCCAGTCGGCATTGGCCGGCGGATGGAATTTGGAGGAGGCCTAATCTGTGAGATCTGATCGGTCTATTGGAGGTAATTGGCAGCAGGCGGTCTCTCAAGTACCCAAGTCCAATACCATGAAGGGCTTTATAAGTGAAGGGCTTCATTTCTCTTTCTTTCTCCCTCTCTCCTTCTCATCTGTCTCTCTCTCATCTCTCTTTCTCCCCATCTCTCTACCTCGTAAGGGGCTTCAGAAGGAAGAGGAGGGGGTTGTTCCTCCCTAGTGAGGAGGGGAGGTTGTCTCCATTGTGAAGCACACTAAGTTTAAGGGTGCTGCATGAGGTGCTGCAAGAGCAGTGAGCAGCCATGGAGGCAGCGAGATCAGCAGCATCAGCCATAGCCAGCCTAGGCAGTGTCTTGGGACACAGAGAAAGTCATGTATCTCTCCATATTTCTCTCAACATCTCCATGGCTTGCTCACAAGTTTAAAATACATTTCACAAATGAGGGAGGCGGTGTCCCCCTCCTCCTCCTCCTCCTCCTCCTCCTCCTCCTCCTCCTCCTCCTCCTCCTGGAGCCCATTACAATGTGTAGCAGTGGCTGCAGCCGGCCTAGCCAATGTCTCGGTGCAGAGAAAAGTCGGCAGGAGCAGCAGTTCTGGAAGACAGCTCCTCCTCCCCCACCCCATGTTGAAGTAACTTAAAAAGACAGGCTGCTGCAGCTCCCTTTCAAACAGCTTCACTGCAAAGGAAGGCAGGAAACATTCAGCCAAGTTCTCAGCCTTAAATGTGTGCGCACACTCCTTAGGGCACTGGAACCTTCTAAGAGGAGTCCTGGGCAGTGCAGCTTCAAGCCTTTCCTGGTGGCGGTGGTGGCATTGTTAAAAGCCACTGTAGGCAGGCAGGCAGGCAGGCAGGCAGGCAGGCAGGCAGGCAGGCGAGGAGTGCAGGCTCCTTCTGTCAGCCTCGCATGCCAGACAGTGGCCAGCCAGCCAGTCCTGCCTCCCCCTGCAGCAGCCCATGTGCATCCAAGACAGCACAGGGAAAAAATTTCACTCAATCAATCCCAACTTCGTGAGATCTATTTCTTTCATGAGAAGTTGGAATTGATTGAGTGAAATTTTTTTTCAGTCCCACAAAGTTTTATTTCTCTGCACACATTGGTGAGAAATGAGAAGGAGCTGGAAATCAAATAGGCAAAGAAATCCTTGGGGAATTTGTTCTCCTAGGCAGCCATGTGGTTCCCAGCCAGCGGGAGATTGTTCTCCCAGCCAGTATGTTCATGTGGCTTCCTGGCGAGGGGAGAGCATTGTCTGATGTCTTCATAAACTTCCAGTTTTGGAGCATTTAAAACTTCTGGAAGCAAGTTGTTCCACTGATTAATTGTTCTGTCGGGAAATTTCTCCTTAGTTCTAAGCTGCTTCTCTCCTTGATTAGTTTCCACCCCTTGCTTCTTCTTCTACCCTCAGGTGCTTTGGAGAATAGTTTGACTCCCTCTTCTTTATGGCAACCTCTGAGATGTCAGAACACTGCTATTATGTCACCCCTAGTGCTTCTTTTTATAAGACTAGATATATCCAGTTCCAGCAAGTGTTCTTTATATGTTTATGTTTATCTTTCCATGTACATACATGAAATCTTTCCATGTATAGACTTTCCAAAAACCCAGTACTGCACATTAAGAACCCAAGAAAGTCTTTTCATGTAAGGATATATTTTTTTAATTAAAAGTTTTTTTATTTTAAATTTTCAAAACAAACACAATACAAAGAATCCTCCTTCTTTACATACTATAGAAAGTGTATCAGTTGGTTACAAAAAGCTTTCGTGCGTCTCTTCCACTGTCATCACAAAATTTGTATTAACTCAAGTATTTTAAATCAGATATTTTTATACATATTACCATCATTATACCTCCATTTTCATTTGACTATAATTGTTTAAACGTCCTTCATCATAAAATGTACCAAGATTTAAAACCTGGCCACATACTGATATTCCATTTGTTATTTCTAATATCCTCCAATAACACTATATCCTTATGCCCTATTCTGACTAAACATCAATAATATTTAGTAACAAAAATTTCTAACCCTCCTTTGCAAATCACTGTTTACAATTTACATCCAATTTCCTTATGTTGTACCCATACATTGTATATACATTGTTATCATGTTATAATCATTGTTATATATGAAATGGCTCCTCTCCTAACTTGAGAAAGTAAAGACTCTTGAAATGGATTATTTCAAAAGGAACCTTTAATCAAGCAGGATGGAAACCATTAGAGGCAAAGCAGCATCTGAAACTCTTTAGACAATGCAAGTGGGATTAAGCTGATAATGGCTCCTCCCCTTTGTCCGAATGCAGATTCTGACCAATACACAAGTGTGAAGATGTTTCCTTAACTCTTCTGCCAATCTCTAGTTAGACATTAAAGTAAATTATCCCACATGGCTGTCATAAACATCCCTTCAGAGATGCTGGGACCTTCAGTGACAGGAAATAAGTTGTAAAACTTTCTATCGCACAGTCAGTGGAGCACTGGGGGGGGGGGAAGCTCATCAGATGCTTTTTTGCTAAAAAAGTCCTTATATTCTTTGGGTATGCGCTGGGTTGGCATAGTGTAAGAAGGCATTGCTGTTTCTAAGTGCTCTGCCTCCTCAGTTTCTTTGTTTGGATTCTCAGCAAAAGTCATGTGCATCTGCACACTTATGATGCCTTGCTTCCAATTAATTTTGGGGTTCCACTTTTTTCAGCCATGCAATACCCAGAACTAGTGGCCATTCCATGCGTCACTATAAATGTAAGCATTTCCTCATGGTTTCCGATGCCTGATCGGAGGCTCAGTAGCAAATGAAACTGGCTCCCCCCTAGCTAGTGACCCATCTAATTGGCAAAAAGCTATGGGCCCCTCTTTTTCCACACTTGAAACAGTCTAAGGATTTTGGAGAAGGTGTCATTTGCAGTTTAAAAGGTTCTTGTTTCCATTGGGGTGGGGATTTCTTCCATATTCGTCCTGCCCGATACTGATTTCTAGCCATGTCAATCTCTGCCTCTTCAGCAATAAAATACCACTCATGTAAATGGACTGTTCTCGCCTTCCGACCATCTCCACCCCTGCCTACGCCTTCAGGACTAATATTCTGGAGTGAACTGGGATACTTGAATCCACCTCTGGCTTTGCTGAGAATCCCAGATACTATCCTACATACTATCCCGCGCCTCAATCTATGCAGAAAGAGAAGGCAGGGGACAATCTGGACATGGGCAGGGGGCCTGCTCAGCACCTCCCCCCAATTGACATTAACTCTCCAGCCATTTCAAACTTTTGGGCCTTGCCCTTTTACTGGACTCCGCAAAGAAGAAGATTAAGAACACCAAGTTTTTTCTCGCTTGCACAGTGCGCAAAATTTTTTTAGGAATGTGGTGTGATTGGTATGTTTGATTGATGACTGTACCCACTTTTTAAACCTCATTATTGTTGTATTTTTTGTGTTTTAACTAACCTCTGTGGGGAATGCATGGATGAGTGGCTGTGTTTGTGTGAGAGGATGACTGATTTGAAGGGCCTGTCGGGGAACGTGGGGGCCATAGGGGTGGTTGGAGGGACTACGGACACGGGAGTGGGCCGGAGCATTACGGTCTTAACAGGGAGGGGCAGATATGGCGGGGACTTTAGGGCTGGCCATTACCGGGGAAGGAGGGCTCGCTACGTTACAGAGATCCCTCCTTCCGGCCCTATGAGTCCCACTCCAAGACCAGATGGCGTGAGTAATCAGGACCCTGGTCTCAGGCTGCTGTCGCTAAATGCCAGGTCTGTTGTTCACAAGGCTCCCCTCGTCCGGGACTTAATCTTAGACGAGAGGGCAGACCTGGCATGTATTACTGAAACCTGGCTGGGCCCAGAGGGAGGAGTCCCCCTCGTAGAGATGTGCCCAGAGGGTTTTCAGGTGCTACATCAGCCGCGAGCCCAGGGAAGGGGTGGAGGTGTGGCTATTGTTATCCGAGAGTCCCCAGTACCTCGTAGGATCCCTGCTCCGGAGCTTGCCGGGTGTGAGTCCTTGCTGGTGAAGTTGGACCTCAAGGGTCAAGTGGGTCTGCTGTTAACGTACCTGCCTCCCAACAGCGTTGCGGCAGCCCTCCCCTCGCTCCTCGAGTCGGTAGCCGAGTTGGCAGTTGAGTTTCCCAGGCTTATGGTTCTGGGGGATTTCAAACTGCCTTCTATCGGCGCTCACTCTGATGGAGCGCAGGAGTTCATGGCTTCCATGACAGCCATGGGCTTGACCCAAGTAATCCAGGGCCCAACTCACTCGGCGGGTCACATGCTCGACCTTGTATTTCTCTCGGAGCAGTGGAGTTGTGACCTTGGTCTGAGGGGTAGTGAGATCTTACCCCTGTCATGGTCGGACCACTACCTACTGAGGCTTGACTTTCGGAGACCAAACCCCCACTGTAGGGAGGAGGAACCGACCAGGTGGTTCCACCCCAGGCGACTTATGGACCCGTCGGGCTTCCAGACGGAGCTTGGGGTTATTCCTGATACTCTCGCCCGCAGTCCGGCGGAGACTCTGGTTGCTGCCTGGAATTCAGCAGCGACAGAGGCTCTTAACCGGATTGCGCCTTTATGGCCGATACAAGGCAGTGGATCCAGGAGGGCCCCTTGGTTTACTGAGGAACTCCGGGAGATGAAGCGCCGAAAGAGACGCCTAGAGCATCGATGGAGATCCAGTAAGTCCGAGTCAGACCGAGCACTTTTAACAACCAGCGTCAGAGTTTACATCCAGGCAATTAAGACGACAAAAAGAACATACATTGCCTCTCTGATTCCTTCCGCTGAGTCGCGCCCAGCCGCCTTGTTCAGGATAACCCGTTCCCTCCTAAATAGGAGGGATACGAGCGATCCTTTGCAAGGCAGAGCTGAGGACTACGTCCAATTCCTCGCGGATAAAGTTGCTCGGCTTCGGGCGGACCTGGACTCCAATCCCGCAGAACCAGCTGAGGCACCAAGGGATAATCTGGTAGGACATCACTGGATTGATTTTCAGGCTGTTACCCCTGAAGACGTGGACAAGGCCATGAGAGCTGTAAGTGCCTCCACATGTGTACTGGACCCGTGCCCCTCCTGGCTGGTTGTTAACAGCAGGGAGGTGACACGGGGCTGGATCCAGGTGGTCGTTGCCACCTCCCTTCGGGAGGGGGTCTTTCCCCCTGCATTAAAGGCGGCGGTGGTGAGACCCCTCCTGAAGAAACCATCTTTGGATCCAGCCGTCTTAAACAACTATCGTCCAGTCTCCAACCTCCCCTTTGTGGGGAAGGTTGTTGAGAAGGTGGTGGCCTTTCAGCTCCAGCAGTCCTTGGAGGAAACCACTTATCTAGATCCCTTCCAGTCAGGTTTCAGGCCTGGCTACAGCACGGAAACCGCTTTGGTCACATTGATCGATGATCTCTGGAGAGCCAGGGATGGAGGTCATGCCTCCATCCTAGTACTCCTTGACCTCTCTGCGGCTTTCGATACCATCGACCATGGTATCCTTCTGCGACGACTGTGGGAGGTGGGGGTGGGAGGCACTGTCTTACGGTGGTTCTCCTCTTACCTCTCGGACAGGTTGCAGTCGGTGTTGGTCGGAGGGCAGAGATCGACCCCTAGGCCCCTAACGTGTGGGGTGCCGCAGGGTTCGGTCCTGTCCCCCCTCCTCTTTAATATCTACATGAAACCGCTGGGTGAGATCATTCAACGGCATGGGATAAAATACCACCAGTATGCGGACGATACACAGCTGTATCGGTCGCCCCGTGCCAACTCAATGAAGCGATGGACGTGATGTGCCAGGGCCTCGAGGCTGTTAGGGACTGGATGGGGGTTAACAAGCTTGTACTCAATCCAGATAAGACCGAGTGGCTGCTGTGCTTCCCTCCCACTAATTGGCCAAGTGTTCCACCTCTCAGGCTGGGGGGTCAAACAGTATACCCCTCAGATAGGGTCCGCAACTTGGGAGTCCTCCTGGACCCACAGCTGACTTTTGAACACCATTTGTCATCTGTGACCAGGGGGGCATTTGCCCAGGTCCGCCTGGTGCACCAGTTGTGTCCCTACCTGAACCGGGAGGCTTTCACAACAGTCACTCGTGCCCTTGTGACCTCCAGACTGGAGTACTGCAACGTGCTCTACATGGGGCAGCCCTTGAAGAGTATTCGGCGACTTCAGCTTGTCCAGAATGCAGCCGCGCGAGTGATCGTGGGTGCGCCTCGGTTCACCCACGTAACACCTATCCTCCGCGAGCTGCACTGGCTGCCTGTTGATCTCCGGGTACGCTTCAAGGTGCTAGTTGTCACCTACAAAGCCCTTCATGGTATTGGATCTGGGTACTTGAGAGACCGCCTACTGCCAATTACCTCCACTAGACCAATTAGATCCCACAGACTAGGCCTCCTCTGAATTCCATCAGCCGGCCAGTGTCAACTGGCGACTACCCGGAGGAGGGCCTTCTCTGTGGCTGCTCCGACCCTCTGGAACGAACTCCCCGTGGAGATTCGTACCCTCACCACCCTCCAGGCCTTCCGCATAGCCCTTAAAACCTGGCTGTTCCGACAGGCCTGGGGCTAAAGACTCGCTGCCCCACTTCGAATGGTATGACTGTTGTGCTTTTTTAATTATGCATGGTTTTTATGGTTTTTGTAACTTTGTTTGTTTTTCCCCTCCCTTTGAGTTGTGAGCCGCCCTGAGTCCCTTTCAGGGAAAAGGGCGGCATACAAATAAATTAAAATGAAATGAAATGAAATGAAATTGGGGCACCTCGGGCCACACAAGCATTGTAGAGTTCATCACTCAGCCCATCCTTGAACCAGCTTGCAAGGATATTGTCTGGCCAGTTCACATGACATGCCAGGTATCGGAATTCTTCAGTATACTCTGCCACAGGCCGGCATCCCTGCTTCACAACTTTAATGTGGCCGCGTACTTTGTGGTCTGCGAGGGGGTCCTTGAACCATCATTGCAGGGCCATCATGAACTGATCAAAGTCCCGCAGATCTGGTGCATCAGCATCATGTAAAGTGACCATCTATCTGGCAGCAGCTCCTTCCAGGGCTAGGGTGACCACACCCACTCGGGCTCCTTGGGTTCAAAAATCACACCCATATTTGGGAAGAAGGCGGGGCTTAGCCGTGAGAAGACGGAGTTTCAGGCTATTCCTGAAATTCCCCTATTCCGAAGGAATTTTGGACGGGTCGTCGGACCCTAGCTGTCCCGAAGAGACAGTGAAAGGTGAAGGGAGATCCAGTGACCTCAGAGACGTTCGCAAAGTCTCTGGGGGGCTTGGAATTAACCCCTCCTGCCAACTCCTTTCTGGATTAGCTGTATGCTAACCGAAACTGCAGGTTGCCCCTAAGAATGGTGGAAGTGGATTCAACTGGTAAGCTGATTTTATTACTCAAAGAGAGACGGGCTGCACTAAAATTTAAGCTAATTGAAACCAAAGAACAGAAGAATCTAGCGGCGAATTGGTTTGTTTTATTATGGATTTATGGCCGGTGGTTACCCTATTTCTTAAACGCTTCAAGGAATTCTTCAACATTCCCCCCTGACTCTTTCTAAGTGGGTTGTAAAACTAATCTACTACAAATTGGCTTTCTATGATCTGACACTTTTATTGCTTGGTTGTGTTGGTCTAAGATCAGATAAGATCGCACAGCTCCCAGCGTGTTTTTACTTGCAAATATCTTAGAGCCTCTAACTGCATCACAACATGGCGTCGATTTATATTCCCAAGGGCTCGTTCCAAATACTTTTTTCTGCATTTCAAAAGTTGTTTGATTCATATCAAAGATTTGGAAAAAAAAATGGATTATTTGACATTAAAATATGAAGAAAAAGGTGAGAACGTTGAATGTTCGAATGTTCCTGAAATACAAATGAAGAATGTGAGAAATGACATCTGGTTTATCTCGGAGGAAGAAAGGAATGCAATGCTGGAAAGGGGGGCAGCTATACAGAAGATTCATTTTAAGAGACAGAGCGCAGGAGGATTGAGAAGTATTAAAGAATCTACACTTTATGAAACATCATTAGCAGATTTCTTAATTCCACCCTTGAGAATTAAAGTCAATTTGAAAAGTTTAACAAGCCTGGGACAACATTATTATCTCATCAGAGATATCCTGAGCAAAAAGGTGCGAAGATATCCCTGTTTGGACTTGCTTATAAAAACATTTGGTAAATCTATTCAACGAATGACAATAGGACTGAGAAGGTTTTGTTATTGGAGAGACATAGGCTGATAGATGGAAGAATACAATTTAAAATTAGCTAAATCTAATTACTCTTATTTGTAATAGATATAGCTGAATAACAATTGATATTGATATTAATGTATATAATGTGGAGTTGATATGATAAATAATAATTGGATATGAGAAAGGAAGGTTGGAAATACTTTTGGACTATATACAAAGGTTATTAATCACAATAATTATCACTATTAAAAAATAAAATAAAATATATACAGTTAAATGTTAATTAATATGGGGAAAATGTTATGATATACGATACAGCTACATAAAGAAGGGAGAATGATAATAAACTATACTGCATGGAAGATGGAATTTTTGGTATTAAATATTATGGATGTTCAGCTAAAATAGGATATGAGGATTTGATGTTAATAGAGGATTTTACAAACAAGTAAATGAAATGTCAGCATGTGGTTATGATTAATTCTTTGGCATAGTTAAGGTTGAAGAATGTTTAAATAACTGTAGTCAACTAAAAGTGGAGGTATAATGATGTCAATATGGTAAACATTTGAGTTAAGATATTTGAATTAATATGAATTAATGGAAGAGATGCACCAAAATATGTTGTAACCAGCTGATATACTTTTTTTTAATAATATATACCTGTGTTCTTTTGTTTTGTTTTGTTTTTTCTTCCCTACCTTGTCTTTTGTTTTGTTTGTTTTTTTGGCTTTTTTGTTTTTATTTTCTTTGTTTTTTTTCTTTTTCCACTGGTGTGGGCATGTATTGTTTAAGATTATTATTATTATCAATATTTTAAAATAATAATTACAGTCAAATGAAAATGGATATGATGATGGTGATATGTATGAATATTTGAGTTAAAATGCTTGAGTTAACATGAGTTATGTTTGTTGACTGTGGAGGAGATGTACGAAAGTTTATTTGTGACTGACTGATACACTTTCTATAGCATGTAAAGAAAGATGTTGTACTTGTTTTAAATTAAAAATTTTAAAAAAAATAATAAAAAAAATCACACCCATATTTGTGCATGTAGGTGAGCACGTGTGTCACAAAGAATCCCAATTTCTTTGGGTTCCCATCAAATTTTACCCCCAGGGGAGGAGTTTTCCTTTCTAACTGCAAGTTTCAGGGTTGGTTCAGAGTGGCCCCCAACCCATGCGCCAACTGGGGGGAGGGTTTTCTGGGTTCCTAGCTGTTGCTGCTGTGTCATCAGCTTGATCAGCAGGGACCAGAGGGGGGTTAGTTCCCCTGGTGTCACCCTCGTTTGCCGCCCGTCCAATGCTTCTTGCTTGCTGGTCTGCCTCCCCCTGAATGTTGAGATTTTCCAAAATTTCCATCACCAACTGGGTTACATGCCGCTTCAGAGAATCCTCTCTCAGTGCAGCTTCATTTAGCTCCTCCTGGTCACAGGGAGCTTCTAACTCCAATTTCCACCCTGGTTTTCGGCTACCTTGGGTAAGAGTGATTCCCCTGGTCTTCCCTTCCCAGCCATCTTTCGTCCCAATTCCGATTGACCAATGCGGCTTTTTGGGGTCCTCCAAGCTCACTCCATTCTGTCCGCCAGGATACAAGGAGCAGGTCTCTGGTTGTGGAGCGGTTTCCATCTCCCTCCAGTAGTCAGTTTCCCCTTGTTCACTGTTATGTTCAGACATGGTTTGCTGGATCCCCTCAGTAGAGTTAAAATGTTTCTCTTCTGGTTGACCACTTTGCAGAGAGATGCTGCTTTATATAATGGCTCCTCTCCTAATTTGAGAAAGTAAATACTCTTGAAGCGGATTATTTCAAAAGGAACCTTTAATCAAGCAGGATGGAAACCATTGAAAGTAAAGCAGCATCTGAAAATCTTTCGGCCATGCAAATGGGATTAAGCTGATAATGACTTCTCCTGTTTGTCTGAATGCAGATTCTGACCAATACACAAGTGTGAAGATGCTTTCTTAACTCTTCTGCCCTGGGAGTCAATAAAGCACACGTTCCCATGGCTATCTCTAGTTAGACATCAAAGTTATATATCCCACATGGCTACCATAAACATCCCTCCAGAGATGTTGGGACCTTCAGTCTTCTGGTGACAGGAAACCAGTTGTAAAGTTGTAAAACTCAGTTGCTTCAGATGTAGCTAATGATTTAACTCAGAGGCTCCCCTCTTCCCAATTGAATGGCAGCATCACTTTTAGGAATCTGACATATCCCTCTTTCATTTAACTCTATCCATTATCAAAGCATTCCCGCACTCTAATAATCAAAACTTAGCTAAATTCAACTTAGTTCTTTTTTATTAACCTTTATATAACCAAATAATTTCTAATCTTCCTTTCATAGGTACCATTCAATATTTATATTCAATTACTGCTTGTCGTACCAATACATACTGTATGTATACATTATTATCATTATCAGTTGATTATTTAACCATATCTATTGTCACTAAATTTCAGTAAATTTAACTAGTTTTAGATTATACACATTATACCTGTATCTTTCCAGTAGCAAAACAATCTCATGTCTTCTGCCATTTGTGGTATCAGTCCTCTAATCATCTCCTTAATCAAATTTGTATACACTCCTCTTTGCAATTCATTGCTTATTAAGTCTCTCATGTAATTTCAATGCCCTTCTTCTGTTTCCTTGATCAGCTTATCTTTAATTGTCAGTGGTGTTAACAATGATGTTGCTAATAAAAATTCTCTCTTTACATCCATAAATTCTTTTGTTTTTTCTTCTTCTGTATCTTGCCATCTGGGGTAGAGTTCCCCTCCATTTAATTCCTCTTTCCATATTCCACTCTTTCCATTTCCAGACACAAACCAATCACCTTAGATATCAGCGGATTTGATTTCTTTGTGGTCATTTTCCTCTTTGATTTTTAGGACTCTAACTTCCACTTTTTCCACTTGATAAACACCTACAACTTCTTCATCATATTTTACTGTTAGATGCTCTAGATTTTCCAACTTCTCCTCCATCCTCTCAAATGTGTTTAATAGTTTCTGAATTTCAAACATTATCTTTTGCAAACTTAAAGCTTCTTTCTGCTGTTGAAGTTGTGCCATAATTTCCAGCTGACAAATACTGCTGCTCTGGCTTGAAGGATTTTTACAAGGTTAAACATAAATTCACAGTAAAATCTTCTTTTCACTCTCTCTGGTTAGAGATATAGTTCAAAAGGACACCTGTGTAAACAATTTGTTCTTTGGTTCCTGTCACTCTCTATAAACAAACTGTGAGACTTTGAATTGCCAAGTCAGACTGTTCAGTGAGAAAAGTGAAAGTGCTTTGTTCCCAATACACAAGCCTCCAGCCTCCGAGCAGCAGCACTAACTTTCCCTCTGTTGTTAGAATTCTTTTTGTTTCCTTCTTTTCTTTTCATTTTAATATTCCAAGTTAAAAAAATAAAAATAAAATTCTTGAGTAAAATAGAGGAGAAAAAGAGGAAAACACACATAGTAATGAGGATTTTAGTCCATAAGTTGCAATAATAATAATTTTTAAAAAGATACAAGAAGAAAACAATCCATTCATTTTAAAAGGCTTGCATAAATTCCATCCATTAAAAATAGGAATGGATGGATAAGATGGAATCTCCTCCTTCATATCCTTATGTAAAGATATCTTTTAATGTAAAGACCCCATCATTTCAGATATGCATATTTATTAGAGATATTGTAGATTAGAAATGCAGCCCTTAGCATCTTTCTAGATTCTTGGGCTTGTCATTCAGATATATGAAGTGGTATTACATATGTTTAAGACTGATCCAGCCACTGATTCTATCACCAACAGTTTGGTGCCCACAATACATTTTATGTGACTACTGAATTAACTGATGTTCTGGATTTGCACAACACAATGTATTATATACTCAAAGCATATACTGAGTTCACTAAACACATATGCCACAAAACTAACCAAACTTACCATATTTTTCGGAATATAAGATGCATCGGAGTATAAGATGCACCAAGGTTTTGAAGAGGCAATTAAAAAAAATAGATAGGTAGATAGAGGGATAGAGAGGGAGAGAAAGAGAGAGAAATAGGGAGGGAGGGAGAGAGAGAGAGAAAGTAGTTAGTTAGATAGGTAGATAAAGGGATAGAGAGAGAGCAAGAAATAGAGGGAGAGAAAACAGAAGGTGGGTGGGGAGGAGAGAGAGAATGTAGGTAGGTAGGTAGAGGGATAGAGAGAAATAGAAAGAGAGAAATACAGTAGATAGGTAGGGAGAGAGGGAGAGAGAGATTAGGTAGGTTGGTAAGTAGAGGGAGAAAGAGAGAGAGAAATGCTGTTGGAAGGTAGGGAGAGAGAGAGAGTAAGTAGGTTGGTAGGTAGATGTTTCCAAGAGTATTTATCCATGTGCTGGAGAAGGAAATCGCTGACAATCTGCAGCACCTAAGACTTTGTTTCTGCTGGCACAGCATTTGATCAATCTATTTCTCATCAATCAGTTAAACAGCTTTCCAAAAGGAAAACAAAGTTTTTACACTCTGCAAACCTCCCAAAAATGGCCCATTTTTTTGTGAAAACGGGGCATTTTTTAAAAAAAGCATGAATAACCTTGGGGGGGGGGGCTTGCAGAGTGCTCCTAAGGGGTTGGATGGGGCCAAAAATGAGCAAAAATGCAGCCTATTTTTCAGAAAACGGGCCAGTTTTTTGTCAAAAAAATTTCAGGCAGAGCCTTATGGAGGCTAATAGAGTGCTGCTAGGGGCCGGGGGGACAAGAAACAGCCCATTTTTTGCTCATTTCTGCCCTCCCCAGCCCCTAGGTCTCTGAAAGACTCCATAAGGGTATGCACGGCCATTGTGGTGAAGGGGGCAGGGTTTCTGGAGGCAAAAAATGCTCTATTCAGTGTATAAGAAGCACCCAGATTTTCAGCTTTTTTGAGGAAAAAAGGTGCATCTTATGCTCTGAAAAATACGATAATAAATTCTGCAAATAAGTCTGCAAGGACTTTAACTGTTTTAGTTCAATCTTGTTATGCAAACAAAGTTTGTTTCACAGATTTGTAGTGGGAATTCATTTCCCTATCCTTTGAAAAACTCTGGATATTTTGATATACAGGGGGGAATATGAGCAGATTCATTCCAAGCATAGTGCATAATAGCCTAAATAAAACTGTTACTCACATAACATAAACATCCCCAGATCATATTTGCTTTTTCTGGAGCCTTATTAGTCTTAATAAACATTATTGTGTGGCTTGCTTTTCATCTTTTAACACCAGTTCTTGTACTCTTGCTTCATTCCATAAGCCTAATTAGGTCTAAAGCTGTCTACTGTGCTTTCAGAAAGCCCTTCAGAAAAATTCTTTTGCTTTCAAATACTTTTCTCCCTTGATTCTTGAGTTGAAGTGCATCTCTTCAATCCTGTCTTTTCAATTTGTGTTTTCTTTTTTGCTTAAAAAAGAATAAAACCACAATCAGGATTTATTTTTAAATTTAAAACAAAACAGAATGTGCCAAGTTTCACAGAAAGATTAAGGCAAAATATGCTGGTAAAAAAAATAATTAGCACTTTTGTGCTAGGCTGGTTGGGAATTTGGGGAGAAGAAGTCTGAACTTGAAGTGAATTTGGAGTGGATTTCCTCCAAAAATTTGGAGTAAATCCACTCCAAGGATTTGGAAGGATTACAAAACTTTTCCCTGGAGTCATATTTCATTGAATTTAGTGGGTCTATCTTCTCAGCACAATTGTATAAGTCCTCCCAAAAATAGAGGGGTGACATGATAACAGTGTTCTAATATCCAAGGGACTACGACAAAGAGATGGTCAACATATGCTCTAAATAGCTATAGCACTTAGACTTCACAGTGTACCACTTCACAGTGCTTTACAGTGCGCTCTACAGAATCAGCATATTGCCCCCAACAATCTGGGTCCTCATTTTACTAACCTTGGAAGGATGGAAAGTTGAGACGATCTTGAACCGATGAGAATCAAACTGCCAAACTGCTGGCAGCCGGCAATAAGAGGTAGCAACCATGCAATATTGCATTCAAACCACTGCATCACCACAGCTAAAGCACCTGAAGGCAGAACAAGAAGCAATGGGTGGGGACAGAGAAGCAACCTAGAAATAAGGAGAAATTTCCTGACAGTTTAACAATTAATCAGTGGGACCACTTGCCTCCAGAAGTTGTGGGTATTGCAAAACTGGAAATTTTAAAAGAAGAGATTAGATAACCATTTGGGTTTCCTGCCTGAGTTTTCCTACCTAGTCCAGGGTTAGACTAGAAAATCTCCAAGGTCCCTTCCAACTCTGTAATTCAGTTATTCTGTTGTTTTAAAAACTTTAAATAATGTAAAAGGTTAGTTGCTACCATTTACTTCATGAAACATTGTTAACCAGAAGATAATATATCACTTCAGAAAGAAAAACTTGAATTGAATTTAGTATATATTGGGAGAGACAGGACAAGAAAAATCTAAAATTTATTTAATTATTCATATTTGTTGCCAGTTCTTTCTATTTCTGGTCACTCCCAAATCATTTTTCATATACTGCTGTTTCCAAATAAAACAGAATCTCAACCAATTTAGCTTCATGTCATGAATGGGAATACAAAATGTTACATAACAATTTCCATTTATGTTACATGTGAGAATGAAGGCATTTTCTTCCATAATCTGTCTCATAAATAAGTCCAAGTAATTTGTAAAGACCAAGAATATTGGGAACACTTTATTGTAGAAGGAAACAACTTTTAAAAATTGCAATTCCTTTACAACCTGAGATACTTGTATTAACTTTTGTCAAACCATACATCATTTCAAAGTGTATCAAATTGGCATTATATATTTTAATAGTTTCAACAACTTAGCATGCCTTTTATTAGAAAAGATCTTTAATTCCATCTTTGGAAGTATAGCTAACTAAATTTTGGGAATATGCCTGAATGTCTAAAATAACTTTGGTTTTCAAAAAGGAAATTTGATGTAAAGTTCAATTCAAATCGAAACCACTTTCTTCACCTTGTATAATATAATAAACTTTTTAAAAAGTTGAATTACAGATATCATGATGCTGTACTAGCTGGGGAATTCTGGGAGTTGAAGGCCACATCCGTTAAAGTTACTGTGGTTGAGAAACTGTTATGCTAAATAGGATGATGGTACATAATCTATATTTTTAATCAAATGTTTCTGCAATAATACTGGGGTCAAATAAAAGCAATTCAATGAGGGCAATAATTCTTGAACAGACAATATTTCATGACATTTTAAAATAAGTACTAAAAGAATACCTGGAAAGAAAGAATGCTTGTACGGTATGTGAGTGCTTCAAATCTCACCCAATTTTGATTTATTTTCTTAGTTTAAAATAAGACTTTCTGTAATCATTTTTTTTCAGGCTGAATCATGTTAAATTCCAGTCTTATCTCTGTTGTCTATTTCTCCATTCTCATGCAAGATTGGTGTTTTTCCAAAGTAGCCCTGAAAAAGAGCCAGTAATGTCTGTTTTAGACAATGTGTACATCCACAATAAAAGTAAGCTTTTGTTTTCATTACTATTGTAGATCATCTGACTTGAGTTTCCCTTGGTCATTACAAACTGAAATGTATCATATCATTTGGATCCACTATATATTTATTTTGTATTCTTCATTTAGTGGTTTTCAGTCAATGATATATTAATCAGTGGTTGAATGGTAAACTCATTTTATTTTTAATCAAGTCTTTTTTATATCAGGCATTCCATTCATTTTACTCACTGGGATGCTGATATACTCATGCATAAACATAAGAGTGATTTTAGTGTACTTTCCTGTAATGGCGATTATCTCAACACCGGTCTCATTTAGTGCTACTGGTCTTACAAACTGAATTGCTTTCTTACACATTTAAGTTCAACGATTTTGCAAGTGTTGTAAATTTGATTTGAGTTCTTATATGGGTGATATTGAGAAATATTTAATACATCTAGTTTCAGAGTATATATTGTAAGAACCACCATAACTTGTTGAAATCTCATTTTTTCTCAACTAGAAATTAAAGGTTGTAATGTAATTTAATGTGCAAGATTTATAGTAAACAATCAGACAACCCTTTTTTAAAAACATTCCCTGCTTGCTTGCTTACATATGTGTTTACTTGAACATATCACCACCAAAAATAGGGTATCACAACTGACACACAAATTGAATCAGCAGTAGTAAATTATTATCTGCTTGTCTAGACAAGTTCAGGGGCATGGCCAGCCTGCCGGTACTACTGGTTTGGAGAGTCAGCCCTGATTTTTAATATCGGTTCTACTGAACCAGTCCAAACTAGTAGGACCCACCTCTGATGAGGAAGCCCAATTAATTTTGCAGTCGTGTTACTAACTTAACAACTGTAGTGATTCACCTATCGACTGTGGCAAGAAAAGTCATAAATGGGGTAAAACTCACTTAACAACTGTGTCAATGGCTGCTTCACTCAGTAACCAAGAAAGAAAGCACTCAACTCCATTTTGCAGAATTAAGAGTACATTACTGGTCATGAGTAGATAGTAGCTAAGCAAAGCGAGGTCTGAGGCAAAAGCGCGCGTAATCATAGATAGCAATATGTGACCCAACCCCCTCCCCCTGGTAATCTTAGTCTATAGTCCAATCAGTACACCCCACAGGTATCATGGGAGACATCTTCAAAAAACATCATCAGGCTGGTATGCTGGACAGTTGGTCTGGGCGGCAATCCTTTATCTGCAGCATGCACAGTAGATGGTGAGAACACCTCCCTTTATTCAGTCTCTCCAGTGCTGACACTTGCCCACCCACAAACAATCCCCCCTCCTCCCCATTTCAATGGCAGCCGAAAACAAGCACCAAACAGAGGCTGACATCTGTCTTGTTTAGCAGCAGAAATTTTGAGATCAATTGAGGTTTTAATTTGAGACTACCTGTAGCTGCTGCTTATTCCAAATAATTCCCAGATCCTTAAAAACCTCTGGTATATATGTCTCTAATACCTTATTAATATGAGTTGTTTAACCCTTCTTAAATCAAGATGTACTGATAAATAAATGTTAGAATAATGACCAGTGAACTCTGAAGCAAATTCATTACACTCTAATGGTGTGAGTTTGGAATTATATTTTTTATTTAATTTTTTTGCAATAATTATTAGGTTTTAATACTAAGTCACCTTCAGAATCACTGTTTTTCTTGCCACTATGCTTAGAATTCCATATAGAAGCTCAATTATTGATAAAGGAAACTGCTTCCCTAATTAAAGATGGAGTTGTTTATTAGGGATGCTGAACTTTTGAGTAAAGGCTGAGCCATTTCATCATGCTCAACACATCAACTAAGGCAATGGTGGGTTTCAAAATTGTTTGGAACCTTCTCTGTGGGTGTGGCCTTCTTTGTGGGAGTGGCTTGCCAGCCATGTGACCAGGTGGGAGTGGCTTGCCGGGCATGTGACTGGGTGGGAGTGGCTTTCTGGCCATGTGACCAGGTGGGAGTGGCTTGGCAATCATGTGACTGGATGGGAGTGGCCAAGACAATGTCACTGAATTCTTTGCCCCAATGGATGATCTTTAAAAAGAAGATATAAAAAGGGAAATTTATTATTTTGTGCACTTACTACTTAAATAAGATTAAAATAAGTACACAAAACAATCAAAGAACTACTTACAGAAGGTAAGTAGCTTACTACTTACTACTTGTATTTGAAAGGAATAAATACATATTTAATTCTACACATGTTAACAGCTGTTGGAATTGTGTTTGCACAACAGTGGAAAAAACAAAGATATGAAAATGAATAAATATTAGAATGTGCAGGAATGAATAAATTGACAATTAAAATCAAGAAGGCTTTGGATACTTTTTCACGTGGGATTTGTTTTATCAATTGCTAACTAACAAACAGCAATTAGAAATCTAAAAGTATGAAACAAAACACCAATTATGTAAGGAAAGGTCACTAAAATGTATAAGGAAATATTATTAGTACTTGACCATTATTAATGTGTAGATAACTGCAGAACATTAGACACCCACACACACAAACTATGACAGTGCCAGGAAAACACCAAAAAAAAAATATTTCCGCCCAAAAGACTGCAGATGAAACCAGTTTTTTTCCCTAACCCTAAGAATAGGAAAGACAAAGCTGGAATAAAAACCATCAAGGCATTGTGGGAAATTATAAAGGACAGTGCCAGGAAGCTCACAGAACCAGCAACCACCTCACATTTACCTAAACAACCAGGTATCACACAGAAACACACAAAATCTGGCAAAGCTGCCTTGCACCAACCTGGCCTGCCCATAGAAAAGCAGCCACCTTGAGACACATAAACCATGCACCAACCTGTACACTTAAAAGCAACATATTGCATCACAAATAAAATATTTGCAAAAAGAAATAACATTTATTCTAACAAACATTCTATAAACAATAAATAAATAACAATTCCCTAAAAATAATTAAAAACCACCAAGTTCAGAGAACACCAAAAGACCCCACAGTCCTCTCCCTCCTTATCTTTTTCCTTTTTGTCCTATCTTTCTCCTCCTTCTCTCCCAACCCCACTCCCTTCTAGCACTGATGATGTTACCTAGTTTGGTAATGAAATGTCTGTTAGAAAACCACCAAGCTCAGAAAGCAGCAAGGATTCCACTATCCCCCACCTCCTCTTTCTCCCTCTCTTTCTCCTTTTTGTCCTTTCTCCTCCTTCCCCCCCCACAACCCCACTCCCTTCTACCACTGATGATGTTACCTAGTTTGGAAACTGATCATCAGTGCTAGAAGGGAGTGGGGTTGGGGGGGAGGAGAAAGGACAAAAGAAGAAAGAGAGGGAGAAAGAGGAGGTGGGGGATAGTGGAATCCTTGCTGCTTTCTGAGCTTGGTGGTTTTCTTACAGACATTTCATTACCAAACTAGGTAATGAAATGTCTGTAAAAAAACCCACCAAGCTCAGAAAGCAGCAAGGATCCCACTGTCCCCCACCTCCTTTCTCCTCCCTCCCCCAACCTCCCATTCAAAGTAGTCTAAGACACCTTCTTTCCCCCCGCAGCAAACTTGTGGCAGCCTCCCGAGCTCCCTCAACATGCCTTCTCACCTTCCCTCAGGTGGAACCTGCTCACGCTCACACTCTCTCAAGGCTCTTCGCTCCTCTGGGGACGCCTCGCCATGGCGGCTCGACAAGCTCCAGCTTCCTCCTGCTGCTGTTGCCACTGCCATCTGGCTCCAGCAGAATGCGGCATGGGAGGGCTTGGGGACCCAGCGTCCATATCGCACCTAGGAGGTCCTAGTAGACCGGCCGTGCTGCGTAAGCTCCCACACACATGCTTTTTCATGGCCTGGCATCCCTGAACTTGTCCAAGATGCCGGCCGAGCCATGTAAGCTCCCGCCCGCCACCTTCATGCCCAGGGCCATGCTTTTTTGTGGCCTGGCATCTTGGGCAAGTCTGGGGACCTTGCAAAGGCCTTGCCAGGTCCCCGAACTTGTCCAAGATGCCGGCCGCACCGCGTAAGCTCCTGCCCCCGCCCATGCTTTTTCATGGCCTGGCATTTTGGGGAAGTCCGGGGACCTTGCAAGGTCCCCGAACTTGTCCAAGATGCCGTCCACGCTATGTAAGGTCCCGCCCCAGCTCCCATGCTTTCTGCGCTATAAGCGAGCCCGGGATCCTTGCAAGGCCGCAAAAAGTCACTGG
The DNA here is from genome assembly GCF_009769535.1 of Thamnophis elegans. Taxonomy (NCBI): domain Eukaryota; kingdom Metazoa; phylum Chordata; class Lepidosauria; order Squamata; family Natricidae; genus Thamnophis; species Thamnophis elegans. The sequence goes on along the minus strand of NC_045558.1, from coordinate 59,755,251 downwards.
ACTAGCTTATAGTTCAGGGCCGTGGCAGGCCACTCCAGATGGCGCTTAGATGCAGCTTACTTACCACCTCAGAGTCGGCAGGCAGCAATAGAGAGCCAAGCAGGAAAAAAGGTAAGTGGGTTTAGATAGGGTTCTTAGAAGCGGGTGGGACGATTGGTGAGCCAGCCAATCAGTGAGCGGCGGGTGGGCCTAGGATAGTGTGGACGGGCAGGGGGAGCGAGCAATGGAGCAGCTTTCAGACGAGTGGGGGCGAGCGAGCGAGCGAGCCACAGGGCCAGGGAAGGCATTCCGGATCTTACTTCTGGGTCCGGTGACAAACCGGTTCACAAGAACCGGTGCGGACTGGCAGCAACCCACTACTGAACTAAGGGCACTAGACCAATGATTTTTATTCCTTTCTTATTTACAAAGAAAATTGCGCTTGAATAATTAAAAGTTACAAGAAGAAACATGATAATTTGAAAACAGAGTAAAAGACATATGAAGACAGGGTTTGTTTTATATCATAATAAGACCATACTCCTCTTGAGTTCTTCGGGCAAAAAGACTCAGTTTGGGATTATTTAATGAAGCTAGTAAACAATTTGAGTTACTAGGGATTGATACTAAAAGTAAATAATTAAAATACGAAGTGTAATACTGTAAAAATTTATATCTTAAATTTCTGCCTTTATCAGGGTTCTCCAAAGTGGTTCATAAGAAACCTCCAATGGCAATTAAAGCAGCTGCAGCAGATGGATTCTCAGCTGATTTATATGACACAATTCCCATTGTCCTAAATCATTGAGTAAAATGCTGCGTTATACTGACTAGTGCCTCTGCCAAAAGTGTTTTGTTTTTTTTGCCAAGAAAAAAAAAGTTGAAATATGTTCTGTGGGTATCTTTTACCTAAAGAAACCCATAAAGGTTATCATGGATCTAATATGTGTATATCTATGTGCAAATTCAGCCAGAAAATGTTTAAACCTTTAAGCTGCCAAAAGTTGTTGCATACAAGATGGGTGAAAAATACATTTCAAAACAGATAGATAAACTTGTGTTTATGTTCAAGTATGAGACATTGTCTCAATATGATCAATTTAAATAAACCATTTTCAGTACCAGTGGCTTACAGTAATATAAATTAGAGACTGAATTAAAAACAATTGTCATCCCCTTACATTTGAGTCTGGATCTAGCAGCATCACTGTCCTCTTGATCAGTTATTGACTTCACCCTGAAAATGTTCCTTCAGTGTTGGTTTGGAATGGGAATTTGCCACTACATATTGAGCAAAAAAAAAAGAAGAAGATAATGACCAGATGCTGCAGATAAGAATCAAACAATATTCAAAAGAATCACTTGACTTTCCACATTTTGGAAGAAAAGTAGTGTGGCCCGATAATAGCAATAGCACTTAGATTGATATACCACTTCACAGTGCTTTACAGCCCTCTTTAAGCGGTTTACAGAGGCAGCATATTGCTCCCAACAATCGGTGTCCTCATTCTACTGATCTCAGAAGGATGAAAGACTGAGTCAACCTCAACCCATGAAGCTGGAGGAACTGAGATGTAAGGAAAACAGCTTTCTCCATCTGAATAAAAGACCGGCTTCTCTGCCATGAGGGCATGCAGGCTTAGTTTGGGCCCAGTCTGGCAGGTGACAAGCAGCCTCCTGCTTGCTGCTGACTGGCTAGTTCAAATGAGCCATTTCAGGGATTGGGGTATGGCAGCCAATCAACAACGGGCATGAGTTCAGCCTGATGAAACAAAGGAAGCAAGTTCCTCATTGATTGACTGCTGAAGCTGCCCAGAAGCAGGAGGCCTTTACTACTACCAGAGACCTGCTGGCCACATGGCCCCAAGCCAAGTCTTTTACTCAGAAGCTGGCAAAATGTTTTTTTTAGATTTCACTTTCTTACAGCTTCACCATCATCTGAATAAAACACTTTGGCTTCTCTGCCAGTGGGTCAACCTCTTCTGGAGCTCTGGAGCTCTTCAAAAAGTAAGTAATCCATGGGAAATGGGGTGGGCAGGAATAAGTGGAATATAGGATGCTAGCAAAGCAGGCCAGGTCTGTGGAGACCCAACAGGGCAGGATGTGGGGAAGCAATTGTGGGGACCCCAGGGAAGCATGAGGTATCTCAGTGGATTGGGGGAGGCCTTGGATGCACTGCTCCAGCACTAGGCCCCTCATGCTCTTCCCCACTCTGAGATACCTCATGTGCATTTAATGATATGCACCAGAGGTGGGTTCCTACTGGTTTGGACCAGTTCCCCCAAACCAGTAGTGCTGCCTTCAAACAGAGAGTGAACAGGTTCTCTGGGTTTTTTTTAGAAGTGGCTGAAAGAAGTGGCTAGAAGAAACACTAAGGTACACGTAGGTTAGGAGGGGGAAGAAACTTCAGCCTCCTGGTGCAGTGTGGGGCTTTGGGCAAAGGCTAGAGGGAAGGGTCTCTGGTTCACTCATGCTCTCTTCCTCCCCAATGTAGTTTGATGCAGGCAGAAGCTCCCATTGCCTTTTCCAAGCCAGTGAAGCTGGGCACCGGTGAGTGCTGGCTTTTTGCCTAGCTTTATCCAGGTGTTGGGGGGAACGGGGGCCTGGGGAGGAAGTCATTCCTCCTCCCCCATCAGCTGGTCAAAGCTATGCAAAAAGCCAGACCTCACTGGCACCTGGCTTCACCAACAGTGGCCTTGTAAAAGGCAATGTGCCTCCCTGTCAGCACTCCTCCATTGAATAATTAGGAAAGAAAACTATGACTCCATTGATAGAAATCAAGTGTACTTTTACTAATTATAAATGATCAGAAGTGTAGCAAAGTGAAGACTGATTATTTAGGCGCCAAAGCAAATGATATATAGAATGACCCATTCCCCACCCCTTGGCATCCCAGTTACAGTCCAATCATAATTCTCCCAAGTGTCAGGTGCGAGATAACTTTGAAAGGCATCACCAAGATGGAATGTCGGTGCCGTTGGCCTTAGCGGGAAACCTCCTCTGCATGCGCAGTAAGACAGGCAGCAGAAACTTCAGAATCTTCCTCCAGCACAATTAGTAATCCCCTCCCAAATACCATTTCAATGGCAGCCGAAGCAGCAGCAAAGCAGAGGCTGACATCTGGCCATCCTCCGGAAAAAGGCGGTCAAGCCTGGAAAATGACAAAACACAAACAAACAGATGAACAACAAAAAACAGAAAAGAAAAATAGGGGGGGGAGAGAGAAAGTCAGGAAGGAGAGTCAACTAGGGCTTGTCAGGATAAGCAGAATAGAACTGCCGGGCAGCTGGCGGGCCCGGAGATGGGACTTGTCCACCCACTTGGCATGAGACTGAGGAAAATGCTTCCAAGCCACCAGGTACTGAAGTCGATTCCGCCGTCTTTGAGAGTCCAATATTTCCCGAACCTCAAAATGCTGTTCACCATCAATCAATAGGGGGGCAGGTGGCGGATCCACTGGCAGATGTAAAGATGAAAAACAAAGAGGTTTAATGAGATTAATGTGGAAAACAGGATAGACACGGTTAAGGTGCTTGGGTAGCTGTAAGCGAACCGAAACAGGATTGATGACCTTGATTATGGGAAACAGAACTTCTTTGATTTCTCCGTAGTTTGAAGGAACTTTGTGGATAGATAAACTTGATCACCCACTTTGTACTGATAAGGTTGAGCACGTTTCTTATCAGCCTGTTTCTTATGCGCGCGATGTACAGCATCCAAAGTACGAAGTGCCAAAGGCCAAATATGCCGCAACCGATCACTCCACTCGGAGATGGATGAAACCTGTGGTTGCTCAAGAGGAACTTCAGGAATAGGAACAAAGTCCTGGCCAAACACAACTCGAAAAGGGGTGAATCCAGTGCTGCTATATACAGAATTATTATAAGCCACTTCCGCGTGCGGCAACAAGTCCACCCAATCATCTTGCTGATAATTGATGAAACAACGTAAATATTGTTCTAGAACAGAATTAGTCCTCTCGCAAGCCCCATTAGTCTGAGGGTGGCTTAGACCCTGGGCGGAGCCAATGCGCTTAAGAAATTCTTTCCAGAAGACGGAAGTGAATTGTACGCCTCTATCAGAAATGATGCGATCAGGCACGCCATGCAAACGGTAAACGTGAGAAATGAAAAGTTTAGCGAGTGCCTTTGCAGAAGGAATCTTAGGGCAAGGTATAAAATGAACTTGCTTGGAAAACAAGTCAGTAACCACCCATATGACAGTGTGCCCCTGGCTCTCAGGAAGTTCGACAATGAAGTCCATAGAAATCTCCTTCCAGGGGGCGACAGGGCGAGCTACAGTCTGGAGCAAACCCGGCAGTTTCCCCGGCGGGCATTTAGCGGCCGCACAAACAGGACAGCTGGCAACATAAAGTTCAATGTCCTTCTTCAAAGAGGGCCACCAAAACTGCCGTTTCACCAGATGCAGCGTTTTCACAAATCCAAAGTGCCCCGCCAACTTGGAATCATGAGCCCGTTGGAGAACAACAAGATGAAGAGAGTTAGGGACGTAAAGCTTTGCTCCAATCCATGGCAAATCATCTCTCATTGTGCATTCACCTTGATGCTGCTGGAACCAATCATCCTGAGGAAGGGCCTTCTTGAGATCGGAAAGAAAATCTTGAGACACGTCCACCTTAGAGCGTGTCTGTTGCCTAGTAACAACAGGAGCAGCGAGGCTGGACGTGGGAACCACTGGCTGGATAACGCTGAGCTTATAGGTTTATAGGTTTATAGGTTTATTGGGATTTATATGCCTTTTCCCTGAGGGGACTCAGGGCAGCTTACAACCACAGGGGGGGGGGTGCAAGGTCAAAAACAAAACAATATTGTTTAGAGCAATTGTATTGAGGGAGTCTGGACAAAGCATCAGCCATAAAATTCTTCCCTCCTGGGATGTACTTAAGTGTGAAATTAAAACGATTGAAATGCTGAGCCCAGCGCATCTGCTTAGGGGAGAGTCACCTGGGAGTTCTCAAAGCCTCCAAGTTCTTATGGTCAGTCCACACCTCAAACGGGTGCTTCTCCAGGAAGTGGCGCCATGTGGCCAAAGCCCAACGTACAGCAAATGCTTCTTTCTCCCAGATAACCCAACGTCTCTCCGTGTCTGTGAGTTTACGAGAGGTGTAGGCACAAGGTTGTAAATTACCTTGGTCGTTAGTCTGAAGCAAGACGGCCCCCACTGCCACATCACTGGCATCAGCCTGAATGACAAAGGGCTTGTCCATCTCCGGATGCTTCAGAACTGGCTCCTCGGCAAAAAGTCGTTTCAACTTTTCAAAAGCAGCTTGACACTCCATGGTCCAATTCAATGGCTTGCTAGGCTTGGGTTTTGGCCCACCTTTGGACTTCAACAAATTAGTGATGGGAAGTGCAATTTTGGCAAAAGAAGGGATGAACTGACGATAGAAATTGGCAAAACCTAAAAATTTCTGTAATTGTCTAAGTGTACGGGGTGCCTCCCACTCAGTGACTGCCTTGACCTTAGCAGGGTCCATCTCCACACCTGTGTGGGAGATACGATACCCAAGGTAGTCTATCTTCTCCTGGTGAAATTCACATTTGGATAACTTGGCATAAAGTTCCGCGGCTCGGAGTTTCTTTAGGACAGTGCAGACCAACTTGATGTGTTCTTCATGTGTTTGTGTGTAAATAAGGGTATCATACAAATATACGATAACGCCTTTGTAGAGGTGGTCATGCAAAACCTCATTTATTAATTGCATGAAAACTGCAGGTGCCCCCTGCAAGCCAAAGGGCATTACATGGAACTGGAAGCAACCGAGGGGGCAGTTGAAAGCAGTCTTCCACTCATCCCCCTCCTTTATTCGGACCCTATAGTATGCTTCCCGTAAGTCCAATTTAGTAAAAATGTGGCCTTTCCCTAGTTGGGCCAGCAGGTCCTTCATCAGAGGCAAAGGGTAGAGATTGTGAGAAGAGATAGAATTAAGGTTCTTAAAGTTCACGCACAAACGAAGAGAGCCATCTTTCTTCTCTCTGAATAGTACAGGGGCTGCTACCTTGGGTCTGGCTGGTTCAATGAAACCCCTTTGCAAGTTCTTGTCAATAAACTTCCTCATTTCCTCATCTCCCTGGGCGACATAGAATATATTTGGGGTTTTGGAAGCGGCACTCCAGACAAAATTTTGATGGAGCAATCAGTGGGTCTGTGGGGCGGGAGTTTATCTGAAGATTTTTCACTAAAAACTCCCTTTAGGTCCCAGATTCTCTTTTGGAATCTTTTCTTCCCCCTCAATTCTCTCCTGGCCCCTGGCAGCCAAAGCGGGGTTGGAGCCAGCAGGCTCAGGGGCATCGCCCCCCCCATCTGGAGCTGTGCTGGTCCGAATACGGAGCCACTCCTCCCTCCAGTTAATGCGAGGATTCCATTTACAAAGCCAGGGGAGTCCCAAAATAAGGGGTCTGTCCATTCCAGGCGCCACAATAAAAGAGATCAATTCTAAATGGGTGCCCATTTTCATCTCTAGAGGTTCAGTATAAAAATGGGCTGCCCCCCCCCTGCAATGGATCCATCGATTTGGCAAAGAACAATAGGGGTTTTCAAAGTCCTTAATTTCAAGCCCAGTTTTTCAACCATTGCTGGATTAATCATACATCTAGAACAACCCGAGTCGAGTAGAGTGAAGAGCCGCTCTGTCTCCCCAGCAGGTGGCACCCTTAACTCAATTGGAATCAACATGGGGCCTTTATTTGAACTCACGCAACGAGGAGAGGCGTCGTCATCGGAGTCATCAGAAGAGCTGGTGGTCACGTTCGCTTCCTCCCCCACCTCTGGCCAGAAACGCTGGGGGGTATTTTTAGCAATGAACGCAGCCTCCTTCTTCTTCCCCGGGGCCTTGCTTGCCTTCCCTTCCCTCTTGGCAGGGGGTGGGGTGGTTGGAGGAAGTTTAACGCGGCAATCCATGGCTCGATGACCTCCTTTAACACAACGGAAGCACGTGAAGGTCTTGGCCTTGCCGGCGGAGCTTCCCTTCCCTTTACCCCTGATGCGGAATGGGGCCCTTTGAGCTGGGGGGGGGGGTGATCTCTCTGCTTTTTCCTCTTTCTCACGTTGAAGTCTAATCAAGTCTAGCTCAACGTCTGCTGCATTTTCATACCAAGCAACAACTCGCTTGGGAAGGTGTCTGTTAACGCATTGTTGGTAAATGTCCTCATTTAATCCCAATGCAAACTGATCCAGGAGCGCCTCTTCAGACCAACCCCTCATATACGATGAAAGCTGTTGAAACTCCTGAACATATTCAGCCACTGGTCTATTTCCCTGCTTTAGGGCCATAAATTTCACCTTCGCTCGTTTCTCAATCAGCGGATCATCAAATCTCCTCTTTAGTGCAGTCATAAAGTCATCAAAATTCCTCAGGAGAGGGGAGTTACATTGGTGTAAGCTGACCATCCAATCGGCCACTTTTTCTTCCAAAGAAAGTAAAACCATTCGCACCTTCATTTCATCTGATTCTAAATCGGGCCCATAAATTTCCATGTAGTTCCAAATCTGAATAACAAACAGACCCAGGCCCCTGGCATCACCGTTATATTTTACTGGTAAGGGAGGGACTTTTGCCATTCTGCGTCTTCAGGGCCTCTACTGAAGACGCAGCAACCCTGGCTGGGGGGGGAGGCTGTTTCTGGGTTGGTTTGCTCCCATCCCCCCTCGGCCTCTTCACCCTCCCTAAATTTATGCATGGAGTACCTTTGTTCAAATTCTTCCGTTTGCTCCCTTTCCATCGCTCTCTCTCGGGACTTCCGCTCGGTCATAGCTTCTTCCCAGTCCACTGGTTTTTTCTTTTGTCTCCTTCTGGTAACTCCTGCATCCAAATTCTCAGAATCCTCTTTTTGCCCCACTCCCAAAGTCCATCGGGGCCGAACCGCAGGCTCCTCTACCCTTAGGCCAGCCAGCCTTTCAGGTAAAGATGGTTCTGCAGTTTCTCTTCCAGTCTCCTCATCATCGCTCACTTGCAATGACATTTTCTCTGTTCCTCCTTGTGAATACACCCCCCACGGTAGGTTGAAAACTCCTGGTGGGGTGTGAGTGAGTCTTGGCTTAATGTCAGCACTCCTCCATTGAATAATTAGGAAAGAAAACCACGAGACTCTATTGATAGAAATCAAGTGTACTTTTACTAATTATAAATGATCAGAAGTGTAGCAAAGCGAAGACTGATTATTTAGGCGCCAAAGCAAATGATATATAGAATGACCCATTCCCCACCCCTTGGCATCCCAGTTACAGTCCAATCATAATTCTCCCAAGTGTCAGGTGCGAGATAACTTCGAAAGGCATCACCAAGATGGAATGTCGGTGCCGTTGGCCTTGGCGGGAAACCTCCTCCACATGCGCAGTAAGACAGGCAGCAGAAACTTCAGAATCTTCCTCCAGCACAATTAGTAATCCCCTCCCAAATACCATGCCCCCCTCCCCGTTTCAATGGCAGCCGAAGCAGCAGCAAAGCAGAGGATGACACTCCCCCTGCAATCAAGCTAGACTGGGGAAAAAGGGGAGCATGAGCGAGCACTGAGGAGACCGCAAGAGAAGGGAAGCCAGAGAAAGGGGCAAGTGAGGGCATCCACAGCATGCTGTAACACATGCACTTTCCCTCAACTCTCTTCTTTCGGAGGGCTCCAATTGTCTCCCCTCCAGCTTCTCCACCTCTCCTCTCACTGCCAGCAGGAGGTGAATGGGTGGGTTTTTTTTTAACAGAACTTTTTTATTTTTCTTTAAAAAAAACACAAATATGTCATCATTTGTCAATCATTAAGACATTGAAGTACAATTTTTTTTGATGTGTGTACCCCGCCCTCCCTTCACCCCCCCCCCACCCCCCCTCCTCCTTCCCCCCCCCCGACTTCCCAGAACCCGTACACGGTATGGATTTTTAACTAACACAGTCTAAAATCTATTGAGAAAAAAGAAATAAAGAAATTAATGACATTCTAGATTGACCTTAGCTTCTTCTTACTGAACTGACTTTTAACAGTTTAAATCATTTCTGATCTTAAGCATAGGCTAACTGGAATTTCTTAGTCCCGTATTTATTTTGTATATAGTCAATCCATTTTTTCCAGTCTCGTTTATATCTCTCATTTGAATGATCTTTGAGATATGCCTATATTTTAGCCATTTCAGCTAAGTTTGTTACTTTCAATGTCCATTCTTGAATTGTAGGCAAGTCTTCCTTCTTCCAATATTGCGCCACCAACAGTCTTGCTGCAGTTATCAGGTGCAGAATCAAATTGGTCTCTACCACTGTAAAGTCAGTACATATACCTAGTAAAAATAACTGAGGACTAAACTTTATCCTTCTTTTAAAAACATTTTGCATGACCCACCATATTTTTATCCAAAATGCCTTAACCTTTTGGCAGGTCCACCATATATGATAATATGTAGCATCGAGAGAACCACACCTCCAACATTTAGGCTGTACATTCGGATACATAGAAGCCAACTTTTTAGGATCTAAATGCCATCTATAGAACATCTTGTAAAAATTTTCTCTCAGATTTTGAGCTTGTGTAAATTTCACATTTCTTACCCAGATTCTTTCCCATGTATCCAACATTATTGGTTCCTCAATATTTTGAGCCCATTTTATCATACAATCTTTAACTAATTCTGTTTCCGAATCCATCTGTATTAATACATTATATATCCTCTTTATATGCATTAAGCTTTGATCTCTTATTTGTTTAAGCAGATTATCCTCAACTTGAATAAATCCAATTTTTTGATCTATTTTCCACCTAGCCTGTAATTGCCCATACTGGAACCATGTTTGAACTACCTTCTCCTCTTTTAATACCTCTAAAGATTTTAATTGTAATACCCCCCTTTCCGAGGTAAGAAGCTGTCTGTAGGTAATTCTGTCCTGTTTTTGTGCTGTATTCATATTTTCAATTGCGTGTCTAGGAATTGCCCACATGGGTATCTTGTCATTTAATTTATATTGGTATTTCTTCCAGACCCGCAATAAAGCATTTCTTAAAATATGACTTTTAAAGTTCTTATCCAATTTTTTGTTGAATAACAGGTAAGCATGCCAACCAAATACCAGATCGTGTCCCTCAATGTTCAATATTCTATCATTGGTTAAGTGAATCCAATCACTAATTACAGATAATACCATTGCATCATAATATAGTTTTAAGTTAGGTAGTTTCAATCCTCCTCTCTCACGTACATCTTGCATTATTTTCATCTTTACCCTCGGCTTCTTTCCTGCCCACACAAATTTGTTGATACCCTTCTGCCATTCTAAAAGGTTCGCATCTTTTTTAAGTATAGGTAACATTTGGAAGAGAAATAAAAATTTTGGTAAAATGTTCATTTTCACTGCCGCTATCCTACCCAGCAAAGATAAGTGCAATTTCTCCCATTTTTTCATCTCTGTCTGTATGCTATGCCAAAGTGGTTCATAATTATGCTTATATAATTTCCCATTTGAAGTTAAAATGTTAACTCCAAGATATTTAACTTTTTTAACTACCTCACATCCTAGCATCACGCCTAATTCTTCCTTTTGTTTAATATTCATATTTATAGCTAATATTTTGGTTTTTCCTAAGTTTATTTTAAAGCCCGACACTTGACCATATTGATTAATCATATTCATTAAAACCATACTAGATTCCTGCGGTTGTTCCAATATTATGACCAAATCATCCGCAAAAGCGCGGACTCTATATTCTTGCTGCCTAATCTTGATCCCTTTTAAACCATCCAAGCCCCGTATTTTATTCAACAATACTTCCAAAGTTATAATAAACAATAATGGGGACAAAGGACAGCCCTGTCTTGTACCTTTTCCAATTTGAAAAGAGTCTCTTAGACTTCCATTGACTATGATTTGTGCTGTTTGCTGTTGGTATATTGCTTTAATTGACTGTAAAAAATTATCTCCTATCTGCATTTTTTGCAGTATCTTCAACAGAAATTGCCAGTTAACTCGATCAAAGGCCTTCTCAGCATCCAAAAATATAAACGCAGCAGGGATCTGGTTGTTCTTTCCCAAATATTCTAATGCATTAATAATTAATCTAACATTACTTTTCATCTGCCTCCCTTGTATAAAACCTGTTTGATCCGTATGTATCAATTGTTGAGTGACCAACATTAACCTATTTGCTAATATTTTAGTAAAAATTTTATAATCTACATTCAGTAATGAAATAGGTCTATAATTTTTGGGTTGAGTAGTATCTTGATCTTCTTTGGGTATCAAAGATATAAACACTGTCTTCCAAGATGGAGGGACTTTACCTTCCGTTTGAATCATATTAAATAATTCTCTAAGAGGTTCTACCATTTCTAACTGTAAGTTTTTATAGTAAACCGCTGTCAAGCCATCTGTACCTGGTGCTTTCCCTGACTTTAATTGCTTAATTACCTGCAGGATTTCCCCCGAGGTTATTGGTTGATTCAATTTTTGCCTGTGTTCTTCTCTAACTGAAGGTATTTTCTCTTTGTCTAAATATTTGTCTATGTCTAAACCATTAATTTTATCCCCTTTATACAGTTCTGTAAAAAATTCCCAGAAAGCCTTTTGAATCTCTTCCTGTTGAAACACCTCCTTCCCTCTGTAAATCAGTTTAGATATATTTCGAGTTTTCCTTTTTTTCCTAATCTGATAAGCTAACCATCTGCCAGGTTTGTTTGCATTACAAAAAGTATTGTGTTTTGCATATAATAGATTAGTAGCCACCTGGTCAGAGATCAACATGTCAAATTGAGATTTTAATATGTTAATAGCTTCCTTAACCTTTGTATCGTCTGGGTTCATTGTTAACTCCAGCTCTTTTCTCTTAATTTCCTCTTCCAGTTCTGTTCGTTTTAACCCTTGCTTATTTCTATGTGTTTTATTTATATTCATCAAAACTCCTCTCATATACGCTTTGCTTGCGTCCCATACAAATTCCATAGATGTACTCTTATTCATATTCAAAACAAAATATTCAGATAGTAATTTTTTACAATCATTAATATACTTTTCATATCTAAATAAGTTTTCATTCAATCTCCAAGACCTTCTTGCCTGCACTACCCTTCCCAACTCCATCCAAACTGGGTTATGGTCCGAAAGGATCCTAGCTGCAATCTTTGTCTTCTTCACCCTAGAAAGCAAATCATTAGTGGTTAGAATAAAATCAATCCTTGAGAGGGATTGATGCCTGTCCGAGAAGAAAGTGAAGTCATATTCCTCTGCATTTCTTTCTCGCCAAATATCTCTCAATTCAAAATCATCCATAATGTCAAAGAAAGATTTGGGTAACTTTGCTCGCATCTTGGTATTTAGGCGGGAAATCTTCTTATCTCTCTTAGTATCTATCACTCCATTCCAGTCACCCAATAGTATACAGGAACTATAGTCCCACTGTACTAATTTAGCATGAAGATTTCTATAGAATCTATCTTGCTGTTGATTGGGAGCATAAATTCCCAAAAGTAATGTCTTTTTCCCTTCTAAGATTAAGTCTAAAGCAATATATCTTCCGAAGGGATCTGCTTCTATTAATTCAGCTTTCATATCTTTTCTTAAGTATACAACTATATCATTCTTCTTTTCCATAGCAGAAGCTGCAAAATGTTGACCAAGTTTTGAGTTGATCAAATATTTTTGATCAGTTGACTTGATATGAGTTTCTTGCAAACAAATTACATCGTTCTTAAACTGTTTGAGATAATGAAATATTTTCTTCCTCTTCTGTGGAGAGTTCAGTCCGTTGACATTCCATGTTAAAATCTTAGTTGTCATCTTTGGTTGGTTGAAGCATTTTTAGAGCTTCCTGCACGGCCTGTTTAACCTTAGGTCTAGCTCCTCCCATTGCTTCCAGATTTGTTGTTGTAGATCCTTGATCGATGGCTGATGATTGTTGATGCTGTTGCTTTTTAGCTTGTTTCTCCATACATCTAGTAGTCATGCGGCTAGGTCTTGGTTCCATAGCACCTTGCACTTCTAGAGAAGAGAGATGCTCCATCTTGTCTGGTGGTTGTGTAGTTTGCTGTCTATCCTGTCCTTCTTGTGGTCTTTCTCTAGGTCCAGATGGTGCAGGGTGTCCGGCCTTCAATATATTATAATAAAAATCTCGGGCTTTCCATACAGAGTTGAGGCGGTACCTTTGCTTATCAAATGTAAATATGATGCCAAATGGTGCATCCCATCTATACTGTATCTGACGATTTCTGAGTTCTTCGACCAAAAAAGCGTAGTCTCTCCTGCCTCTTAACATTTGAGGTGGTATCTCTTTCAAAACAACCAGGTCTTGACCGCCAATTTGAAGCTTAGTGTTATAAGATGCTTGCAGTACCATATTTCTAAACTCTCTTGTAGTAAAATATATAACGATGTCTCGAGGAAGCTGCTTCTGCTTTGCCAGCCAGGAGTTAACGCGGTAAACTTTGTCAATTTGCCAGTCTTGATTGGTCCCTGGTCTTCCCATCAGGCGGTCAAAAGCTTCCGATAGGATCTGTTTCAGGTTCTCCTGTTTCTCCTCACGCAGCCCCCTTACTCTTAATGCGAACTCCATTTGTCGGTACTGTATCATAATAATTTCTTTTTCAGCATTTTCCACTTTTTGTTCCACCACCTCTGTTTTCAATGTCAAGTTAGCATTGGCATCATTAAGAACCTCTAGAGTATCTTCCACTCCAGAAATATGTTCTGTTAATACAGTTACAAGACTCAGCATGTCATCTCTAATTTTATCAGCATCAAATTTCTCATACAGCTCCTGTTTAAGTCCTTTTATTTCACTTTTAATTTCTTCTTTCATTTCTTTTATTTCCTCTTTTCTCTCCTGCTTTACCACCGCTCTATTATCTCTAAACTTATCTTCCATTTTAATTGTCTGTGCATTAAGAGCCTCGCTTAGATTACTCAGGAAAAATTCTTTCGTTAACACATCCCCAGCAGGGGGCGTAGGAAGCGGAGGCTGCAGCTTTGTGCCAGGCACTGAGGATGTGCCCCTGGAAGTAGAGGGTGACAACTTCAAGTTAATATTTGGTTTTGAGGCCATTTCAAAATTTATCTGCCTGCAGTTAATAAAACTCTTTTGCCTGAATATGCAGCTTTAAATAAAGAGGCTTTTATTTTGAAGTTTAAGGCTTGGCAAAACTTTCAGTGAGTAAACATTGTAACAAGACCATTCAGCAGATTCATCACCATTTAACTTCCAAATAAGCAAGGTTAATGAAGGAGTAAAATTCTTCTATTGTGAAACCAAAACAAATGATAAGCAATCTCTTTTGTTTTGAATTCTTGTGAGGATTAGCAAAAAGTGTTCGTTATTACCGGAGAAACCAGCCTGCTCGGCGCCATTTTAGAAGCCTCTGAGTAAATAATTTTTCGGAGGAGAAAAAGAAAAGAAGCTAAAATGTTGATAAGCAATTATTGTCCACAGTAAACGGATCCAGCTCGTGATAAGAATAAATCAAACAAAACTTTGAGCAGAGTGGGAGAGACCTACTTTGTCCTGCACAAGGCAGTTTGAAGTTCCCAGCACGGACAGCCGTTCTGCCTTGGGCTAGCCCCCCTTTCCTTGCAAGCACAAAAGCTGCAAAAATCGAAGAGCATTTGCCAGCAAAACAGTTTCTTCTTTCCTTCTTGCCTGAAGGATAAGAAAACCTGATAAGACGTCAGATGGAAGATCCTCTAAACAGGTACGTAGCCAGGAATTCGGAGGCAGCTGATTTTTTGCTGCCCCCACCAGTAGGCTCCTCCCAGGAAGTTGAGTGGGTGGGTTTTATTGTGTTACAGGCATTTGCCACCTGAACAGCATGCTGCATTTGCAATGCGGGAGGTATTTGGGGAAGGCAGTGGGGGAATGATGGTGGTGACCGAGGAGCTGCTTTCAAGCCATTGGTTTTTGTGGAGTGGAGTGTCTCACCCCAATTATGCAGGGAGAGGCACACTTCCCGTTTTTGTAGCCTGCCTCCCACACGGTAGGGAAAATATTTTTTAAAAAAACCTTGTCTCAAGCTGGGCTGCCAGGCTAGTGGCAAAACTTCCACGCCCTGGATGGACCTGCCAATACCTAAGGTGACCAGATTTTAACATTGGTAAAGAGGGACACCATTGACCGGGGGCGGGGGGGGGTTGATTAAAAAAAATTTTTTCACTTAACAAATGTGGCAAGAAAAATTGTAAAATGGGGCAAAACTCAATAAATTTCTCACTTAACAACATAAATTTTGGGCTCAATTGTGGTCGTGCATTGAGAACTACCTGCACTTATCTTCAGTGTTACTTCATTCTGCTGTAGCATTAAATTTCATATAGACAAGAAACTTTAGAAAAGTTTCTCTTGAGTTAAACTCAGCTCCTATAATTTTATAGATGTGTCGTAATTTTCTTAGCAGTAGTATGGAAATTGTCATTATTGCTTTTGGACAATTTTTAATATTTTCCTATTAAATATACAGTACTGAGATTCCCAGGTGGATTCCCCTCCAATTATTAGCCAGGTTCAACCCTGCTCATCTTTTTGAGAGCAGGCAAAAACAGTGAGGTCACATCCCTACAAATTGAAAGCTCTCTCCCTCCCTCTCTCTCTATCTCTCTAGATCCCTTCCAGTCGGGATTCAGGCCTGGCTACAGCACGGAAACCACTTTGGTCGCATTGATCGATGATCTCTGGAGAGCCAGGGATGGAGGTTATGCCTCCGTCCTAGTGCTCCTTGACCTCTCAGAGGCTTTCAATACCATCGACCATGGTATCCTTCTGCGACGACTGCGGGAGGTGGGGGTGGGAGGCACTGTTCTACGGTGGTTCTCCTCTTACCTCTCGGACAGGTCGCAGTCGGTGTTGGTCGGAGGGCAGAGATCGACCCCTAGGCCCCTGACTTATGGGGTACCACAGGGTTCGGTCCTGTCCCCCGTCCTGTTTAATATCTACATGAAACCGCTGGGTGAGATCATTCGACGGCACGGGATAAAATACCACCAGTATGCGGACGATACGCAGTTGCATCTGTCCCCCCCATGCCAACTCAATGAAGCAGTTGACGTGATGTGCCAGGGCCTCGAGGCTGTTAGGGACTGGATGGGGGTTAACAAGCTTGTACTCAATCCAGATAAGACCGAGTGGCTGGTGTGTTTCCCTCCTACTAATTGGCCAAGTGTTCCATCTCTCAGGCTGGGGGGTCAAACAGTACGCCCCTCAGACAGGGTCCGCAATTTGGGAGTCCTCCTGGACCCACAGCTGACTTTTGAACCTCACTTGTCAGCTGTGACCAGGGGGGCATTTGCTCAGGTTCGCCTGGTGTACCAGTTGCGTCCCTACCTGAACTGGGAGGCCCTTACAAAAGTCACTCGCACCCTTGTGACCTCTAGACTGGACTACTGCAACGTGCTCTACATGGGGCAGTCCTTGAAGAGCATTCGGCGACTCCAGCTTGTCCAGAATGCAGCCGCGCGAGCGATCGTGGGTGCACCTCGGTTCACCCACGTAACACCTATCCTCCGCGAGCTGCACTGGCTGCCTATTGGTCTCCGGATACGCTTCAAGGCGCTAGTCATCACTTATAAAGCCCTTCATGGTATTGGACCTGGGTACTTGAGAGACCGCCTGCTGCCAATTACTTCCACCAGACCGATTAGATCCCACAGACTAGGCCTCCTCCGAATTCCATCCGCTGGCCAGTGTCGACTGGCGACTACCCCGAGGAGAGCCTCCTCTGTGGCTGCTCCGACTCTCTGGAACGAACTCCCCGTGGAGATTCGCACCCTCACCACCCTCCAGGCCTTCCGCATAGCCCTTAAAACCTGGCTGTTCCGACAGGCCTGGGGCTAAAGAACCGTTGCCCCCGCCTCGAATGGTATGATTGTTGTGTGTTTTTAAATCATGTATTGTTTTTGTGTTGTTGTTAATTTGTCTGTATCCCCCCTTCCCTGGTTTGAGTTGTGAGCCGCCCTGAGTCCCCCTTCGGGGGGAAAGGGTGGCATATAAATGAAATAAACATTCAAACATTCAAACATTCTCCCCTCCCTTCCTCTCTCTCTGTTACTCTGTGTGTGTGTGTGTGTGTGTGTGTGTGTGTGTGTGTGTGTCTCTGTTTGTCTGTCTGTCTCTCATTCACTCACTCAATCACTCACCCTGTTTGTGTCTCTCTCTGTCTCTCTCCCTCCCTCTCTCTCTCTCTCTATCTCTCTCCCCTCCCTTCCTCTCTCTCTGTCACTCTGTGTGTATATATGTGTGTCTCTCTGTGTGTGTGTGTCTGTCTGTCTCTCACTCACTCACTCACTTAATCACTCACTCTGTGTGTGTCTCTGTCTCCCTCCCTCCCTCTCTCTCTATCTCTCTCTCTCCCCTCCCTTCCTCTCTCTCTGTCACTCTGTTTGTATTTATGTGTGTGTCTGTCTGTCTCTCACTCACTCACTTAATCACTCACTCTGTGTGTGTCTCTCTCTGTCTGTCTCACTCCCTCTCTCTCTGTCTATCTCTCTCCCCTCCCTTCCTCTCTCTCTGTCACTCTGTGTGTATGTGTGTGTGTGTGTGTCTGTCTCTCACTCACTCACTTAATCACTCACTCTGTGTGTGTCTCTCTCTGTCTCTCTACCTCCCTCCCTCTCTATCTCTCTATCTCTCTCCCCTCCCTTCCTCTCTCTCTGTCACTCTGTGTGTACATGTGTGTCTGTCTGTCTGTCTGTCTGTCTTCTCTCACTCACTCACTCACTCACTTAATCACTCACTCTGTGTGTGTCTCTCTCTGTCTGTCTCCCTACCTCTCTCTCTATCTGTCTATCTCTCTCCTCTCCCTTGCTCTCCCGTGCTCTACATGGGGCTGCCCTTGAAGAGTATTCAGCGACTTCAGTTAGTCCAGAATGCGGCCGCGCGAGCGATTGTGGGTGCACCTCGCTTCACCCACATAACACCTATCCTCCGCGAGCTGCACTGGCTACCTGTCGATCTCCGGGTACGCTTCAAGGTGCTACTTGTCACCCATAAAGCCCTACATGGTAGTGGATCTGGGTACTTGAGAGACCGCCTACTGCCAATTACCTCCATGCGACCTATTAGATCTCATCGATTAGGCCTCCTCCGAGTTCCATCTGCCGGTCAATGCCGACTGGCAACTACGCGGAGGAGAGCCTTCTCGGTGGTAGCTCCGACCCTATGGAACGATCTCCCCATGGAGATTCGTACCCTCCCCACCCTCCAGACCTTCCGCACAGCCCTCAGAATCTGGCTATCCCGTCAGGCCTGGGGCTAAGACTGTAACCCGCCCGAATGGTATGAATGTTGTGCTTTTAATTATGTATTGTCTTATATGTTAAAAGTTTGTCTCCCCCTCCCCTTTGGGTTGTGAGCCGCCCTGAGTCCCCCCAGGGAAAAGGGCGGCATACAAATAAACTTCTACAATCTACAATCTACAATCTACTCACTTAATCACTCACTCTCTGTGTGTGTGTCTCTCTGTGTCTCTGTCTGTCTGTCTTTCTGTGTGTCTCTCCCTCCCTCCCAACCTGCAGATGGGCTCCGGACCAGCGGAGCCTCTTCCTTCTTTTTCACCAGATGATCTTTCCTAAGACATAACAAAGAACCTTAATTACAGGCTGAACAAAAGAAGCTGGAAAGAGATAATGAGGCCAAGAAGCTGAAACCTGGGACTGGAGAAAAACCTTTTCTATCCCCTTACCAGCCCATCTGGGAAGACGAGTAACATGAGGGCGATCCCTCATGTTACTCAGACCAGCTGAGCCTCCCTGGATGTCGCAGCAGCAGCAGCCCCAAGTGTGCCGATCTTGGCGTTTTTCGCATCGGGGCGTGCTGCAAAAAGAGGGAGTGAGTGAAGACCTTTTCTAGCCAGCGCAAAGGACTTCCCCACACTTGCTTTGCAGCAATCCAGAAAAGGCTTCACTCACTCCCTCTTGCAGCCCACCCCAGGCAAAAAACGCTGAGATGTTAAGCAAGGGAAACATCTGTTGCTTCAGTTAGAAAGGAAAGCAACTTCAGAGCTACGGTTGGCGTCTGGCTGGCAAAGGCTTCCCACTGACCTCCCCCCCCACCTCCGAGTTCCTGATACATGGAATTATTTCAGCAACATCTCCCCCCACCACGGCAACCCCTCCCGGCACGTCACCTCCGCTCCGTTCTCCAGCAAGCCTCATGGGGGTTTTTTGCCTTTAGAAATAAGAATGTTTAAAAGGCTTTTTTAAAAAATTTGGGGAAAAAAGATGATGCAGGTTCTGCAAGAGCAAATCTCCAAAAATCCAAATCTCCAAGAGCAAATCTCCAAAAACGGCTACGTTTTTTTCTTCCTCCAAATAATGGTCACCGCTTATTGCGGTTATTGAGGCTTATTGCGGTTATTGAGGCTTATTACAGCCTCCTAACTTCAGTCCAGGCTCTGCAATTACCTTCTCTCCCCCCCCAAACCCGCAGAAACAGGCGGGAATCGGTCATTATCATTAGCACTCTCTCCCACGCCTGGCCTCCCCTTTGGAGGTAAGAGGTGGGGAAGAGCAGATCTCCCAAGTGGCCACCACCCGCTTCTTGTAGCTCCCCCCCCCCCCGAAAATGGGAGAGGAGTGAAATAATATTATGCTTTGGAAACGTGGATCTCCAACGCCAGGTCCACACCAGGAGGTTCGGGGCTTCCCTCCAGGCCACCTGCACAGCCAGCAGCCACCTCCACACGCTCCGTGGGGAAAGGTGGGCCATGGGAAAGGGGAGCAAGTGCACTCCCCACCTGACCGCTCCAATCTCGCCCACCCAGTTCCCAAACCCTCTCTTCAGAAAGAGTTCTCCAGCAGTCTCTGGCAAGGTGTTTTCCCCACCCCACTCAGGCCGAAAGCAAATAGAGCAAATAAAATATAAAATGCTGGTTTACCTTTCTCTGCTGCTTATCTCACAGGCTGGAGCCGAGAGGAGATCCTTGTCCTAGTCTTCCTGCTGCCCTCGTGGCATGGGGAAAATGGACGGTACTTTGTCCCTTCTGTCTCCACGTTGCTCAGAAAAGCAACTCTGGGAAGGTCCTTTGGTGGTGGCAGGCATCCTAGAATCTGCCTGCTAGCAAAGGACCTTCCCAGGGTTGCTTTTCTGAGCAACGGGGAGACAGAAGGGACAAAATACCGGCCGGCTGGGACGGATATACAGGGCTGGGGGTGGGGCAGGCTTACTTCTGGGTCCGGTCACAAAAATTGGGACTTTTTAAGAACGCCCCGGGACACGGAAACAAATTGTGCAAAAGTGTGCCAGTCCCATGAAAATCCGGACGTCTGGTCACCTTACCCATACCACCCATAAGTATGTATCTGCCCACTGGCAGCAGATGAGAGGCTTTGCCTACCCTGGGCAGCAGTAGAGCTACATCTCTCATTAGTGCCGAGAAAGCATTGTGTGCCTGCCAAAAAGTCTTTCTGACAACCTTACCTATTAGCAGAGATGAGAATGTCAACTGTCTCTAGCCCCTAATTCTCCTTAAGCATTGCACTGGCAGACTTTCTAACTCTAAAGCAGGGAGGGAGGGAAGGAGGGTGGCGGAGAGATATCCAACTTCTGTGTCTGTCCGTCTGTCTGTCTGTCTCTGTGAGAGAGAGAGAGAGAGAGAGGGAGGGAGGGAGGGAGGGAGGGAGGGAGGGAGGGAGGAGAGGAGGCAGGGAGGGAGGGGCTGTCCAGTCTTTTCTTGAAAACCTCTAGTGTTGGAGCACCCAGAACTTCTGGAGACAAGCAGTTCCACTGTTCTAACTGTCAGAGAATTTCTCCTCAGTTTTATTTATTTTTTTAAATTTTCTTAATTTCATATATGCATTCACAATTATAGGATCTCATAACTGTTGTTAATAATATGTATTTATAACAATTTTTCCCCCTACAGTTGACAATATACTTGAAATTGCTTTCTTACCATCCCATAACTCCATCTTATCTTACAACATTCCTACTTCTTCTTCCTTCCTTTTATATCTTAATCCTCACTGTCTTGTCAAGCCATTTGTATAATTTCTCCCAGACTTTGTAGAAGTCTGAGTCTTCTTTTTCATTAATCCGCATTGTCAATCTGTTCATTTCCGCTATTTCTAGGATTTTATTCATCACCATTGTGCTAGTGGGGGCATTTTCATTCTTCCAGCACTGTGCATAAGCGATCCTTGCCGCTGTCAAGATATGGACGAGAAGGTATTGGTTGGTTTTACCTATTTTTTGATCTGTTATCCCTAATAGAAACATTTCCGGCTTGAGACTTAATTTAATTGACATAATTTCATTCAGCCATCTTAGCGTTCGCTTCCAATATGTCTTAGCCACCGGACACGTCCACCACATGTGGTAGTAAGCGCCCTGTGTTATTTTGCATTTCCAACATTTGGCCGATAATTTTGTGGAAATTTTTGCCAGTCTTGTCGGAGAGAGATGCCAGTGGTAGAACATTTTGTATACATTTTCTTTGTAGGCCATCGACTTCATTAATTTCAGATTCCACTCCCATACCCTTTCCCAGTCATCTAGGTCAATTGTGTGGCCGATATTCTGGGCCCAGGTTACCATAACTTCTTTCACTCTTTCTGTTTCCATTTTTTGGGTCAGGAAACAGTTATATATTTTCGAGATTAATTTCTCGTCCGATCCTATTAAAATTTTATCCAATTCCTGGTCCTTGTCCTGAAAGCCAAATTGTGCTAGATCTGATTTGTATTTATTTTGTATTTGAAAGTATGGCCACCAATCAATATTTATTCCCATTTCAGCCAAATTTTCCCTGGAATTTAGTCTATTTTGGTCATCTAACAGTTGTTTGTAAATAATATTTTTGTCAAAATTTATCAGATTTGGGTATATCAGGGCTTCCGTCGGGGATATCCATTTGGGTAGTTGGATATAGAATTTCCTTCTAATTTCAAGCCAA
Organism: Thamnophis elegans; assembly: GCF_009769535.1. Classification (NCBI taxonomy): domain Eukaryota; kingdom Metazoa; phylum Chordata; class Lepidosauria; order Squamata; family Natricidae; genus Thamnophis; species Thamnophis elegans. The sequence continues at coordinate 59,733,414 of NC_045558.1, read as the reverse complement.
TCATTAATCAGTACCCCTCTTAGATGGTGTCTTTTAAAGTAGTTGTGGACTTTGTTTCCCTCACACCATAAGTAATTGGTCCACCCCCATTGCAAGTCATGGCCCTCTATCGTTAAGATTCTTTTGTTGGTTAACATTACCCACTCCATTAGCCACATTGTTGTTGCTGCTTGATGATATGATTTCTATTCCGGTAGACCCATTCCACCTTGCGCTCTTTTATCTTGAAGATGTTTATATTTTATCCTAGGCTTTTTGCCATTCCACACAAAATTTCATACCATTTTATCCAAATTGTTATAAAAATTTTCTCCTAATTTGACCGGTGCCGTTTGAAATAAATAAAGTATTTTTGGCAAGACATTCATCTTGATTACTGCGATTCTTCCCATCAACGATATTTGTAGCTTCGACCAATTTTTAAAATCTTTTTGGATGTTCCATAATAGTTTATCATAGTTATCTTCTTTTATAGAAGAACATTTTGCAGATAGCCAAATCCCTAAATATTTGACCTTTTTAGTTACCTTTAATTCCATTGCTTTCTCTAGTTCTTCTATCTGTTTTTTGGGAAAGTTCTTTATAATCATTTTTGTTTTTTCCTTATTTATTTTTAATCCGGCCACACGCCCAAAGTCCTCAATGTCCTTCATTAATTTCTGTCCTGAGGTTAGGGGGTCTTCAATAATAAAGACCATGTCATCAGCGAAGGCCTGTGTTTTATATTGTTCTTTTTTTATGGTCAAACCCCTAATTTCCTGATTTGATCTTATCTGATTTAGGAGTACCTCTAACGACATAATAAATAGTAATGGGAAGAGCAGACACCCTTGTCTAACACCCTTTCCAATTCGTACCCTCTCTGTTAATTCTCCATTAATTATAATGTTTGCTAATTGCTGTGAATATATAGTTTCTATGATCTTAATAAATTTGTCACCGAATGTCATCATTTTTAGTTGTGTAATTAAAAAATTCCAATCTAAGTTATCAAATGCTTTCTGCGCATCGACAAAAATTAATGCTAATTGTTTCTCAGATCTTGTTTCATAGAATTCCAGGGTGTTAATTATTATTCTTGTGTTGTTGATATAAAAATTTTGTAATCCGCGTTTAACAAGGATATAGGTCTATAGTTTTGAATTTTACTCCCGTCCACTGCTTCTTTTGGTATTAGGGTAATGAAAGCTTCCCCCCCTGATTTTGGGACCTTACCTTTTTGTAGTGCCTCATTAAATAAATCTAATAATTTGTATTCTAAGGTATTTTGGAGTTTTTTATAGATTTCCGATGGAAGCCCATCTGGACCAGGTGTTTTATTGTTTTTTTGTTTTTGAATGGCCTTTTTCAATTCCTCTTGTGTAATTTCCTTGTCAAGCATCTCTCTCATCTCCTCCGGCAAGACTGGAAGTTTCTGTTCTATTAGGTATTTTCTGATGTCTTGTTCACTAATTTCATCTGGTTCATATAGTTTCTTAGAGTAGTTCTGTACGATCTTTTTCTTTTCCCCTATTTCCTGCTTCAGGTTCCCCTCCTCGTCCCTCAGCTGTTTAATAGTTCTTTTTGCATCATCTTTTCTTATTTTGTGTGCCAACCATCTCCCAGTTTTATTTGCATGTTCAAAGTAGTTCTGCTTCATTCTCTTAATTTTTCATGCTACTTCCTCTTGAGAGATCAGATTTATTTGGTGTTTAATTAACTCTCCTTTTTCCCTGTATTTGATAATGTCTGGCTCTTTCTGAATCAGCAGTTCTATCTCTCTCAATTCTTTGTTCAATGTATTAAGTTTTTCCCTATGCATTTTATTTCTTCTTGCTATATAAGCTATTGATGTTCCCCACACGACTGCCTTTATTGTATCCCAGACGTTTTGTGTTGATGTCTGCTCTTTACCGTTTTCTTGGAAAAAGTATCCCAATTCCTTTTCTATTGATTGTACAAATTGTTTCTCTTGTAATATGTTCTGGTTTAATGTCCACCTAGGTTTTATCTTTGTCTTTCCTTTCCATTGCCATAAGACTGGATGATGGTCGGCCCACTTGTTTGTGTTTAACTGTTTAACTATTTATTTCATTTGTATGCTGCCCTTTTCCCCCGAGGGGGACTCAGGGTGGCTCACAACTCAAAACAAGGGAAGGGGGGATACAAATAATTTGACAACAACACAAAACAATACATAATTTAAAAGGGCAACAATCATACCATTCAAGATAGGGGCACGGTTCTTTAGCCCCAGGCCTGTCAGAACAGCCAGGTTTTAAGGGCTTTGCGGAAGGCCTGGAGGGTGGTGAGGGTGTGAATCTCCACGGGGAGTTCGTTCCAGAGGGTCGGAGAAGCCACAGAGAAGGCTCTCCTCCGGGTAGTCGCTAGTCGACACTGGCCAGCGGATGGAATTCGGAGGAGGCCTAGTCTGTGGGATCTAATCGGTCTGGTGGAGGTAATTGGCAGCAGGCGGTCTCTCAAGTACCCAGGTCCAGTACCATGAAGGGCTTTATAAGTGATGACTAGCGCCTTGAAGCGTATCCGGACACCAATAGGCAGCCAGTGCAGCTCGCGGAGGATAGGTGTTACGTGGGTGAACCGAGGTGTACCCACGATCGCTCGCACGGCTGCATTCTGGACAAGCTGAAGTCACCGAATGCTCTTCAAGGGCTTCCCCATGTAGAGCACGTTGCAGTAGTCCAGTCTAGAGGTCACAAGGGTGCGAGTGACTGTAGTGAGGGCCTCCCAGTTCAGGTAGGGACGCAACTGGTGCACCAGGCGAACCTGGGCAAATGCCCCCATGGTCACAGCTGACAAGTGGTGTTCAAAAGTCAGCTGTGGGTCCAGGAGGACTCCCAAATTGCGGACCCTGTCTGAGGGGCGTACTGTTTGACCCCCCAGCCTGAGAGATGGAACACTTGGCCAATTAGTAGGAGGGAAACACACCAGCCACTCGGTCTTATCTGGATTGAGTACAAGCTTGTTAACCCCCATCCAGTCCCTAACAGCCTCGAGGCCCTGGCACATCACGTCAACTGCTTCATTGAGTTGGCATGAGGCGGACAGATACAACTGTGTATCGTCCGCATACTGGTGGTATTTTATCCCGTGCCGTCGAATGATCTCACCCAGTGGTTTCATGTAGATATTAAACAGGAGGGGGGACAGGACCGAACCCTGCGGTACCCCATACGTAAATGGCCTAGGGGTCGATCTCTGCCCTCCGACCAACACGACTGCGACCTGTCCGAGAGGTAAGAGGAGAACCTCTAGTTATCTTGACCCCTTCCAGTCTGGCTTCAGACCTGGTTACAGCACAGAAACCGCTTTGGTCGCATTGACCGATGATCTCTGGAGGGCCAGAGATGGAGGCTATGCGTCCATCCTGGTTCTCCTTGACCTCTCAGCGGCTTTCGATACCATCGACCATGGTATCCTTCTGCGACGACTGCAGGAGGTGGGAGTGGGAGGCACTGTTTTGCAGTGGTTCTCCTCCTACCTCTCAGACAGGTCGCAGTCGGTGTTGGTCGGGGGGCAGAGATCGTCCCTGAGGCCCCTAACATGTGGGGTGCCGCAGGGTTCGGTCTTATCCCCCCTACTATTTAACATATAAATGAAACTGCTGGGCGAGATCATTCGGAGGCACGGGATAAAATACCACCAATATGCGGACGATACGCAACTGTATCTGTCCGCCCCGTGCCAACTCAATGAAGTGGTGGACGTGATGAACCAGGGTCTTGAGGCCGTTAAGAACTGGATGAGCGCTAACAAACTGGTACTCAACCCGGACAAGACCGAGTGGCTGTTGTGCTTCCCTCCCAATAATTTGGCTAATGTACCGACACTTAGGCTGGGGGGTCAAATTTTATACCCCTCAGATAGGGTCCGCAACTTAGGAGTCCTCCTGGACCCACAGCTGACTTTTGACCACCAGCTGTCAGCTGTGACCAGGGGGTCATTTGCCCAGGTTCGCCTGGTCCGCCAGTTGCGGCCCTACCTAGACCGGGAGGCTCTCACAACAGTCACTCGAGCCCTTGTGATCTCTAGGCTGGAATACTGCAATGGGCTCTACATGGGGTTGCCCTTGAAGTGCATCCGGCGACTACAGTTAGTCCAGAATGCAGCCGCGCGAGTGATAGTGGGCGCACCGCGGTTCGCCCACGTTACACCCGTCCTCCGCGAGCTGCACTGGCTACCTGTTGGTCTCCGGGTGCGCTTCAGGGTACTGATGACCACCTTTAAAGCACTCCATGGTAGTGGATCTGGGTACTTGAGAGACTGCCTTCTGCCGATTACCTCCCTTCGACCAATTAGATCGCACAGACTGGGCCTCCTCCGAATCCCATCTGCCAGTCAATGCCGACTGGCGACTACACGGAGGAGAGCCTTTTCTGTTGCAGCTCCGACCCTGTGGAACGATCTCCCCGTTGAGATCCATACCCTCACCACCATCCAGACCTTCCGTGCAGCCCTCAAGATCTGGCTCTCCCAGCAGGCCTGGGGATAGGTTCCCAATTCACCCGCCCGAGTGTTGATTGCTGAACGAAAGTTGTGTTTTATTATTTTTCTTTGTTCACATTTTGTTTTGTTTTTTGATACTGCACCCCCCTCCCTCGTGATTGTAAGCCGCCCTGAGTCCCCTCAGGGAAAAGGGCGGCCTATAAATTTTAATAAATGACAAAAATGACAAATGACAAATGAGAACCACCGTAGAACAGTGCCTCCCACCCCCACCTCCCGCAGTCGTCACAGAAGGATACCATGGTCGATGGTATCAAAAGCCGCTGAGAGGTCAAGAAGCACTAGGACGGAGGCATAGCCTCCATCCCTGGCTCTCCAGAGATCATTGATCAATGCGACCAAAGCGGTTTCCGTGCTGTAGCCAGGCCTATATCCCGACTGGAAGGGATCTAGATAATCGGTTTCCTCCAAGGACCGCCGGAACTGAAAGGCTACCACCTTCTCAACAACCTTCCCCACGAAGGGGAGGTTGGAGACTGGACGATAGTTGTTTAAGACGGCTGGATCCAAAGATGGTTTCTTCAGAAGGGGTCTCACCACCACCGGCTTTAGAGCGGGGGGAAAGAACCCCTCCCAAATGGAGGAGGTAACAACCGCCTGGATCCAGCCCCGTGTCACCTCCCTGCTGTTAGCGACCAGCCAGGAGGGGCACGGGTCCAGTACACTTGTGGAGGTACTTACAGCTCCCATGGCCTTGTCCACCTCCTCAGTGGTAACAGCTTGAAAATCAATCCAGTGATGTCCTGCCAGATTATCCCCTGGTGCCTCAGCTGGTTCTGCGCAATTGGAGTCCAGGTTTGCCCGAAGCCGGGCAACTTTATCCGCGAGGAATTGGACGTAATCCTCAGCTCTACCTTGCAAAGGATCACTCGTATCCCTCCTATTTAGGAGGGA